>NC_062232.1:71845993-72212493 GCF_902686445.1 Sciurus carolinensis | reverse complement strand
TTATGCCAATTTTTGAATATTAATGTTTGGATTTGGATATAGAAATGTCAGCATTAAAAATGTACACTCATACATTGCTGGGGGGACTGCAAATTGGAAAGCTGTATGGAAATTCCTCAGAATACTTGGAATGGAATTACCATTTGACCCAGTTATCCTACTCATTGGTATGTACCCAAAGGATTTAAATCAGAATACTACAGTGACACAGCCACATCAATGTTTATAGCAACTCAGTTCACAATAGCTAAGCTATGGAGCCAATCTAGGTGCCCTCAAAAGATGAATGGATAAGGAAAATGTGGTATATATACACAATGGAACATTACTCAGCCTTATAGAAGAATGAAATTATAGCATTTGCTGGTAAATGGAGGAATTGGAAACTATCATGCTCAGTGAAATAAGCCAGTCCCCAGAAACCAAAAGCAGAATGTTCTTGCTGATATGTGGATGTGAACACACAATAGGGAGAGGGTAAAGAATAGAAGTTCGTTGATAGACAAAGGGGAATGAAAGGAAGGGAGCAGGGATGGGATTAGGAAAGACAGTGGAATGAATCAGATATAACTTTCCTTTGTTCATATATGAATACATGACCAGTGAAACTTCACATCATGTACAACAAGAATGGGATCCTTATTAGAATAAGTAATACTCCATGTATGTATAATATGTCAAAATGCACTATATTGCCATGTTTATCTATAAAGAACAAATTTAAAAAATGACTTAAATGAAAGAAGTGACAGCATTATTTTAAAATTCCACAAATCAAACCTGTTTACTTGACAGTAATTTCATTAAATAAGCAGTTAAAATAATGCTAATGTCAAGATTTTAAACTATTTCTAATTACAAGAAAAATACATTTTTAATAAAAATTATTTATTACATAATCTCAAACCATTTAATAAATGGTAACTCTGAACAAAGTCACACTTCACCGAATTATTATAGACTGAAAAGTAAATAGATCATAAGTTATCTATTATTCTTATTGCATATCATGGCATTGTGCTAAGAACTGAATTCAAAACAATCTTTTCTAAACACAAAATATCACACTCTAGAAATGAATTCAAATAAATTGTTATTTAAAATAGGATGTGGTTAAGTAATCTTGAAAAATATTCACAAAGTATCTCAGGAGAAGATAAAAGAGTACCAAATTCAACTCATCCATTGGCCTATTTGTAGAAGGTGGGTAAAGGACTTAGGGAAGTCTTTTTGGGTGATATCACACTTGGATTGTGTATTTAACACCAGTGAAAATCAAGGAAATTCTAGGAAGCAGAAACAACATGAGTGAAGGTAAACACAGCAACAACTATAAGAATTAAGGCATTACTGGAGCAAAAAGTATGAAGTCAAGATAGAAGATGAGAGTACATATTAGTAACAGCTCCAGAATTTTGTTTTGAACTAGAATTTTAATTAACAACTGTAAGGAGCACTTTTTCATAATAAAGGTCGAAATTTATCATTGCTATTTGAATAAATGTGTGCATGTGTGTGGTGCATACTAAGCAAAGTTGTTCAGGTACTGTTGGGTACTACCAATAAACTTAAGAAAATGATATATATTATATGAAAAGGGGGCACAAAGGAGTGTTACTGAATACATTACTAAGCAATTTCTCCTACTGTAACTTAGAATACGACTAAATAATTTGTAATATCAATTTGAAAACTGCATTGTAAAACATAATTAGAACCCTACATTCAATTCTATCAAATTTATAGATATTAGGAAAATTCAACATATTGATTTAAATTACTTTGAGTTGACAATTATGAATTTGCTTATTAGTATTTTTAAAAATTAAATTTATAACCTGCAATATTTTAATTATTAATATGTAATTAGAGAAAACATAAAGGTTTTCCATATTTGAATAAAATGAAAATATTTTAATGCAGTTTTGTAAAGGAGCCACTGAGAAGATTATGGATATTTTCTTTGTATTGAGTATTTTAATTGGATTATCTTTCCAAAGCACATAAGCATTTGTACTACATTCTGTTTTAAATTAATGTCTCAGTCAGTTGACTAAAATAACACAACCCTTAGTTTCTTAAAAGAAAATACAAAAATTTAGTTATAATTAAAATATAGCCAATTTGATGTCAAACAAAATATATTCAATTATTTTATTTTTCTATTTCTATATATATATATGTATGTGTGTATATATATATATATATATATATATATATATATATATATATATATACCATGTTGTATACATCATTAAACATTTTTTTTTGTGTGGGGGGCGGTTGTTGGTACTGTGAGTTGAACCCAGGGACAATTTTGTCTTTTATTTTGCAACAAGATCTCACTAAGTTGCTGAGGCTAACCTCAAACATGTGATCCTCCTGCCTTAGTCTCCAAGTGCCTGGAATTACAGGCATGCACCACTACATCTGGTCAAAGTATTTTAAATACCTACATAATTTTTGCATGAAGGCAGTTTGTAACTTCATGCTAGCAAAAAATACAAATTTTCATTAAAATACTTATTGTAGGGTTATGGATATAACTCAGTTGTAGAGTGATTGATTGTCTAACATGAGCAAGGTCCTGTGTTATATACCAAGCACCTTAAATTTTATATTTTGCTTCCCTCATTAGCAGATAATTTTTTAGCTTAATATGATTTCTCAAAAATCATATCTTTAGTGTTTAAATTACTTACTATTGACATGTTCAGCCATTGAAATAAAAAACTTCTCCAAATGAATTACTATAGGTCTGATTTTATGAAGCATAAGATACCTTGTTTTTTAAAAAATCGATCACAAAAGGATATCAGTATGGCAGACCAGGAAGAGTCCCACTTTTCCCCATGGAAACACTGACGAACAAACAATGCGTGAATTAAAATGCCTTTGCAAGAACTAGAAACTGTTAATAGAATGCAACAACCAATCAACTACATAACCAAGAAAAATAATGCATTCGAAATTGCAAATCTCATGGTATTCTATATGCCCTTTCCCATTCCCTCCCTGGAATGGTGTGGTGAATTCAAAGGGAAATCATCCAATTCCTGATTGTTCCTTCAGGATGAAATAAAAAGTTCAGAGTTCATTTACAAAGTTTTGACTTATGTGGGCAATTCCCAAAGGAATGGTTTCTTTTTCACCTGATTTGGAGCATGGATGAAAACAGTGTCATCATTTTATTAGTTTGATGACTGCTGAAAAATATGGTAGGTGAGTTAGAGTTGTAACTTTGTGGTAGAGCAATTGCCTAGCACGAGTGAAGTTCTGGATTCCATCCTCAGTACTGCATAAAAATAGCAATAAATTAAATAAAGGTATTATTTCCATCTTAAACAAACAAAAATTCAAAATATTGTGACATGTTATGGAGGCAGGGAGTCTTTAGTTCAGAAGGTACAAGGGAACAAGCTATCATAAGTAGAGGAATGTAATAGAAATGTAAGCCTCTGAAGTCAATTACTTCTATACCTCATTTGTTTTTATCATGGGAGATATTTCAAATGCTTTTTCTGCATCAGATGATGTGAGTATATGATTTTTATCCTGCATTATGTTAATGTTTGTATTGTATTAATTTATTTGAATATGTCAAATCATCTTTGCTTCCTAGGTATGACCTCCATTTGGTCATTGTGTATGATCCATTTGAACTGTTGCTAAATTCTGTTTGTATTTTGTTGAGAATTTTTGCATTGATGTTCTTTTTTTTAATTGTCTTTATCTGGCTTTGGTCTTAGTGTAGTGCTTGGCTCATAAAACTAATGTGGAATTTCTCCTTTCAATTTCCTTCAGGACATTGACAACGAATGGTGTTAATTTTCCTTAAATTTTTGATAGAATTAATCAGTCAAATTATCTAGTCCTGGAATTTTCTGTGTTAGAAAGTATTTGATTACTGATTCAGTTTCAATACTCTGTAATAATTTACCTTAACATATTAAAGACTAATTATTTAAAACTCACAGTTAACATTATACTCAGAGGCAAACAATTGAAATTTTTTGTGCTTTAATATCAAGACAAGTAGACCCATTCTATCCTCTTCTATCCACCTTAATACTGAAAGTATTAGTTAGAAAATTTTGGCAAAACAAAGGCTTGGGGATGAGGTTCAGGGATAGAACAATTGCTTAGCTTGTAAGAGACCCTGTGTTTGATCCCCAACAGTGGGAAGAAAAAAAGTAAAACAGAAAGAAAAGACATCTAAATTTGGAAAAGAATACAAAAAAAATTATCTGTCCTTTGATGACATGAATTTTCGTGTATAAACTATAAACATTTATAAAATAAGTGATAGAATCAATAGAATATTCATTGAAGTTGCAGGATACAGAAATCAACATGCAAAACTATGTTGTATGTCTATACAATAGCAAAAAATATTTGGAAAAAAATTAAGAAAACAGACTCAATGACAAGGGCATAAAAACTAATAAAATATTTAGGAATAGAGTCACCAGAGAAGGTAAAAAGATTTGTGGACTGAAAATGACAAAGCATTAATTACAAAAATAAAGCATAACAAAAATAAATGGAAAAACATTCTGAGTTCTGGATTGGAAGACACAGTATTTTTAAAAAAGTTCACACAACCCAAAGCAACTAATGGAATCAATGTGATCACACTAAAATGCTGACGGAATTTTTTAAAGAAATAGAAAAACTCTGAACTTTATATGAACCACAGAAGACCCAGGATGAAATCCTGAGAACCAATGAAATCCTGAGAACCAAAGATAAAGTTCAATTGATTACATTTATTTATTTCAAAAAATATTGCAAAGCCATATGAATAAAAACATTTTTACTGACATAAAGACAGACATGTGGTCTAATGTGACAGAATAGAGAGCTGAAAAATAAACTCACACATGTGCAATCGACTAATTTTTAGGTGCCAAGCATACACAATGGAGAAAAGAGAGTCTCTTCAACAAATAGTATTTGGAAAATTGGATATTCATATTAAAAATAAAAATTAAGATGATTTTCTTACACTATTCATAAAAATCAATTCAAAATGAATTCAATATTTAAAAATAAAAAAAGAAAATGTAAAACTCTAGAAAATAAACATGGAAGAAAATGACATTCTTAGAAATGATTTATTTCTTGGATATGGCACTGAAAGCACAGGCAATAGAAGCAAAATAGATAAGTGGGGCACTACCAAACTGCAAAGTTTCTGAGGAGCAAATAAAATAATCAACAGAATGAATACATAATGTGCAGAATGGGAGAAAATATCTTCAAATGGTACAACTGATAATTGGTCAATAACCAAACTCTAAAACAACTCCTACAATTCAAATGCAAAAGAAAAAGACAGAGAAGAAAGAAAGAAAGAAAGAAAGAAAGAAAGAAAGAAAGAAAGAAAGAAAGAAAGAAAGAAAGAAAGAGAGAGAGAAAGAAAGAGAGAAAGAAAGAGAGAAAGAGGAAGAAAGGAAGGAAGAAAGAAGGGAGGGAAGAAGGGAGGGAGGGAGGGAGGGAGGGAGGGAGGAAGGAAGGAAGGAAGGAAGGAAGGAAGGAAGGAAGGAAGGAAGGAAGGAAGGAAGGAAAATTGGACTTGTAAAAATGGGCAAAAGGGCTTGGATATACATTTCAAAAAGAAGATACACAAAAATCCAACAAGTGCATAAACAATGCTCAACGCATCAGTAATCATTAGAGTATGCAAATCAAACCAAAAATAATTACTTCAGGTCTATTAGGATTACCTTACACACAGAGGAAAATAATGTATTCACCAGGATGTGGTAATTATTTCAATCTCTATTATGCTGTTGGTGAGAATAAAAACTGATAAAGCCTTTGTGAAAAACCTATGTGACAGAACTCCCCATCAATAGAATTATTATATGATTTAGCAATGACACTTCTCAGTAATACCCAAACAAATTGAAAGCAGACCTCAAAAGGTTGGGTGTACACCCACGGTAATAGCAAAATTACTCACAACAGCAAAAGGGTGAAAGACCCAATTGTCCATAGATAGATGGATGTATAAAAAAACTTTAGCATGTACATACACTGGAATATTGTTCCACCTTATAAGGGAAGGAAATTCTAATACATGCTTTGACATAGATGAAACCTGCAGACATTATGCTAAGTGAAACAAATGCTAATGTCAAAAAATGAAGAAGTACTATATGATTCCACTTAAATAACGAAGTCAGTTATATTGATATAACAAATAAAATGGTGGTCCTTATAAACTGGGTGAAGAAAAAGTAGAAAGTTGCCATTTAATGAATGTAGAGGTTGAGTTTTGCAAGCGGAAAAATTTCTAGGCATAGATGATAGTGATAGTTACACAATTACACAACAGTGTGAATGCTCCAAATGCCAATAGACTATACTGAAAAATTTTTAAGATGATACATTTTACATGTGCATTTTACCACAAAAAAATATTAAAAAGGACTTATCAAATTGGGCATTAGACGTACACTGCAAGATAAAATGTGATCATTTTCACACTTTGAAATAATGTTTAAAATATTTTATCAGTATTTTGTGTATTTATCAAATTATCACATACTATTTCATAAATTTGTATAACTAAAATATTTTTATAACAATTAAGTCTAAAATTTACAGAATTTTTTTTCACTCTCTGTCTTCATGTCTCTCTGACCCTGTCTCCTTCTGTCTCTTTTGCTATGTCTTAATCTTTTTTTTATTATTATTGCTTAATAGTTATACATAGCAGTTGGGTTCATCACAACAAACATATAGGCATGAAATTCGATGTCATTCACAATCCCCCCCTTTTCTCTCCCCTTTTCTCTCTCCTCCTTTCCCTCCCCTGTTCTTCTTCCTCTATTCTACAAAACATCCTTTTGTTCATCTTCTTATTTATATTTGATTGGTTCTTTTTACATATACCTAAAGGTAAAATTCCTTGTGGTATATTTGTATATGCCCATAACATGATTTTTTTTAAAGAATTCATTCTGCAATTTGCCCTCCCTTTCCCATCCCTCTATCTCTGTCTCTCATTCTCTTTCTTCTACATTTTTTATTTTTCCTTGATCTTTATGATATCTAATCCTTCCTTCCCTGTTTCCTTTATTTTATTCTACTTTCTACATATGAGAGAAAACATTTGACCTGTGAGTTTGAGTTTGGTTTATTTTACATAGCATGATATTCTCCATTTACAACCATTTACTGGGAAATGCCACAATTTTCTTCTTCTTTATTGCTCATTAGAACTTCATTGTGTATGTATATCACACTTTCTTAATACATTCATCTATTGATGGGCACCTGGGTTGATTCCATAGTTTAGCTATTGTGAATTGTGCTGCTATAAACACTGAGGTGGCTGTATCACTATAGTATGCCAATTTTAGATCTTTTGAAAAAGACATGGAGTGGGATAACTGCATCATATGGTGGTTCCATCCTCTGTTTTTTGAAGAATCTTCATACTACCTTCAGAGTGGTTGTACTAGTCTGCAATCTAACACTAAGTGTTGCATTCTCAGTCTCTAATTTTAACTGAAAATTCAAAAAGCAATTTTACTGTTTAATATATATATATATATATATGGACATGTATATACATATATGTGACATTTTATTAATCCCCAAATCTAATATATTTTTATAATACTATTTTTTAGAATCTCAAAATGCAGTATTAAGAATTTATTGAGACCAAGTAGTTTAAGAAATGCCAGAGTTTTAATTGTCACCTGTAAAATGAATAAAGTGGCAGACATATCTATCCCTCTAGCAGTATTTCAGCAATACTCCCAATTTTTCATTTATATCACTTAGAATAAAAATAAACTTAAGGGATATCATGGTAGAAGAACATTTTTCATTACTTCCCTGATCTGAAAGATGTCTACAAACAGAAAATAGATTGCATCTGCAAAAGGAAAGTGAACTGAGACATTAACTTATGTTTTATCAGCTTCAGAAGTCCTTTTATAGGAGTGAGAATGATGCTCAGTGGTGAAGTATTTACCTATCATGTGTTCAATATCCAGTTCTGAAAAAAACAAACTAAAAACCAGAAGTCCTTTTGTTCAATCAATTATATTCAACTAAAGCAAAACTGAATAAAAATTTGCCTCAGTCCCAAGGTAAAAAGCTGATCATTTTTTTATCTTTCATAAATATATTCATTGGAACTAGGTGCTTTAATTAATGTAATATAGAATTACTGCTATGTCGGAAAAAAATAAAAACAATCACACACAAAATTTATAGGGGACACACCCTATAATGGCGACTGCACCCTCATGGCGACCCCCTCCTCATACGTGGCACTGCCTGACTCACTAACAGGTTACTCAGACCTCCTTGCACTGCCGCCCTCCCCTGAAACCTGGGAGGTATATTCTTACCCAGCAACCAGTTATGTGTAACTCCCTGGTTGGCCTGCTTATCTCCACCTCCTACTGTCAGGGATTGGTTAGTAGCAGTTCTGCGAATGTGATCAACTCCTGCTTGCCATATAGTCCTATGGAACTCTTCCCGCGTGAATCCCCCATGCCTTGTTAATTTTTAAGCTAATTAGCTCCCACCTAGCCCCCATCCTACATAAAACCTGTGTAACCTCCTCAGTAAACAAGTTCCTGATTCGCCACGTGCGCTGACAGACCTCCCAGCTCTGGTGTGGTTCCTTAGCCCCCTACACTCATCATCCTGCTCAGCCCTTATTCTCCTTTGGGCGGGTCCTAAGGAGATACATGGGACCTTGTTGCTCAACAGGGAGCAACACACAAATATAAAAACACACATAAAAATACATCTGTATTCACATCTTACATATGTTAACATATGGGTTATTGTTTTATGTGCATGGGTTTATTGTATCTGTATATACACACATTCACGTATTAATTGATCTGTCTCTGGAGAGAACATGGGGAATGTGACATTCCAGTAGTTATGAAAATACAAATAAACCAATATCCTAATCCTGCTTTAAAAATACCTTTGTGTATTAAAAGATATCATGCAGGACTTTTAGGTGAAATAACTAATTTGAGGACTGTGATTGGAAAAGGAGTTTTCAGATATATTGTATTACAATGTAACAAAGTGCTCAAAGAATGATAGGGTATGTCAGAAAGATATGCAGACATACTGGAAGACACAATGCTGGTTGAATCTGAAAAATTTAGTATATAAGCAATAATGATATTAGCATATTATAATTCATTAAATAAAATATTAACCCATAAATCCATACAGATTTAAACAAATGAATAAATAAGAAAAAGTAACAATGATTCCTTACATAATAGTTTCAATTATCAATTTTGGAAACAATTAACCTTTTGACCACCCTTATAGTAATATTTCAGCTGAGCAACACCAAATCAGTGCTAAATTTTATGGAAAAAAGTTAGATGAGCAGTAAGACATAAAATAATCTTATATTTTCAGACACAATACTTATTAATTTATCAAAGGGTACAAAATACAGTGAATATACAACACCTAGATTAGGATAAATATTTTTAAGTATCTATTTGGTGAAAGATTAATATCCAAAAATAAAGAAATCCTACAACTGAGCTACAACTCCAATAATATGAAAAAAAGCCAAACAACCTAAATTATAAATGAATAAATTTTTAAAAAACCGAATAAATATTTCTCTAAGGCATATATACTAATGCCCAGCAAGATGCTCAACATGAAAACTCATTACAGAAATTCAAATCAAAAACCACAATGAGGTACCACTTCACACCCATTTGGATAGCCATTATAAAACACACATGCATGTGTGTGCACTCTCTTTTTCTCTCTCTCTCTCTCTCTCTCCCTCTCTCTCCACACACACACACACACAAACCCAGAACAACTTGATAAGGAGGTGAAGAAAATGGAACCCTCCTGTGTTGCTGATGAGAAGGCAGAATGATACAGCCAGAATAGAAAATAGCACAGTTTTATCATGTGATCTAGCAGTGCTACTTCTGGGTATATGCCCCCAAAATTTAGAGTAGAACTTGGATATTTACATATACACCCATGTTCATATCAGCATTATGCACAACAACCAAAAGGTGGAGGCAACTCAAGTGTTCACTGGTAAATAATGGGAAATACAAATGGTGGTAAATACATGAGATATCATTTCATCCTAAAATAGAAGGAAATTTTGATTCATGCTACAATACTGATAACCTTGAAGATGTTATACTACATGAAATCAGCAAGTCACAAAAGGGAAAATACTGTATGGTTCCACTTATATAATACATATGAATTATACATATTAATATAAAAAGAAAGACTAGGAAGCAAGAGAATAAGTCATAAACAGATTCAGTTGGAAATATTTTTTAAAATTCTTTAGATAGTAGTGATGGCTATACAACAATGCAAGTCTTTAAAGGCAAATGAAGTATTTATTTGAAAAAGGTCGAATTTGTTATGCATATTTATCACAATAAAAATGTTGATGTTCTGATAATGAATACATCTTAACTACTATCGTGTGATGTAGCAAGCAAACCTAACTGATAATCAATGAATCATAACTGAAGTTAATATCACATGTAATGGGAAAATAAAAATGTACTGCATAGGAATTAATGAAATGAACATAGTCTTAAATCTCTATTTTTGCTAAAAAGAAATCGTAACTTCAATGACAATAAGATGGGAATAATAGAAAAAAACAAATTTTGGAATAGTTCACATATTTATCCACTTCTAAAAGTGTCAGACTGTTGAAAGTCAATGAAACACTCAGGAACTTTTCCAGATTTAAAGAGAGTATGTAAACGTGACTGTTACATTCAATATGCGACATTTGACTAATTCATTTTACTCTAAAGAATTTTATAACTATATTAAAAAGCTGAATAAAATCCATGAATTTAGTTGGTAGTGAAGTATCAATGATAATTTCTTGATTTGGTTGGTTATATTGATGTTACATAGGGCAATGTCATCATATTAGAAACAAATTCAGATACTTTAGTGAAATAGCCAAATATTTGTGCTTTTCTTGTAACTTTTATATAAGTTTGAAATTATTTCAAAATAAATACTAACTTAGCTATTATTAAAGAAACTTATAAAAAAGATTAATAAAGAGACCATATGGTAATTCTAAGGACAGAACATTGATGTTGATAATGAAAGCCAGTTTGAATAAAATTTCATACTCAACTATTATTAACTTGCTTCCAAATGAATAGATAATGAGATCTCAATTTTTTTCAAGTAAAAAGAAGCAACTACAAGAACTTTTTTAAAAATGCTCTGTATAACCATGATCAAAGAACCACATAAAAGTCTTTACCATTTCCTTTTGTACTTTGTGTTTATTTTGCACTTCTTTCTCTAAGTTCATATTGTGCTACTCAAATCATTGATTTTATATATATTTTCTCTAACATGAGTATTTTAGTAAATAAATTCATTTCAACATTGATTAGCTACTATTATTATTACTGAAACATGCCTTTTCATTATGTTTGTTCAAAATATAATTTGTGTTGCAATATTGTCTTTATCTCTTTGGTTATTTAGAAATAAATAATTTTAAGAGAATTAAAATATAAGGGAAAGATTGTGATAAAATATTTCAAAGACACATCTACTAAATGATTTGCATCAAATATAGCCAGAGAACATATAAAACTCAACAGTAAGAAAATAAATAAACCAAATGGATGGGAAAAATATCTCAACAGACATCTTCCCAAAGAATATATACAAATAAACATATGAAAATATGCCAAGTTTCATGTTATTAAGGAATTACTATTTTAAACAATAATGAGATACATGATAAATATGTTAGAATTGATAAAATAAAACACTGATAATGCTAAATAGTGGTAAGGATGTAAAGCAATGGAAATCTCACTTATTGATGATGAGAAAGCAAAAGGTAAGTCTTTGGTTTATCTTTTTATTATCTTAGAAAGTATGTATTTTGGAAACCTGTCTGTCATTTTCTTACAAAAATAAACATAGTCTTATAAAATTCCAGCAATAACACTACCAAGTATTTACTCATTTGAAACCATACATTCACAAAAATTTATCACATATTCATATCAGCTTTATTCATAATTGCCAGAATGTCATTCAACAGGTAAATGGATAAACACATAATAGCACATTCTTGCAATGAAATGTTATGTAGTGATAAAGAAAATTTGCTACCAAGGAATAGAAAGCCAAAGGGAAACCTTAAGTGTATATTTTTAAGTTAATGAAGCCAGTGTGGAAAGACTATGTTTCAAACTGTTTGAAATTCTGAAAAATGTAAAACTATGGAGAGTAAAACTTCAGACGTTACCAAGGGTGATGGGAGGAAAAACTAAATAAGTAGAGCTTAGGGAATTTTTAAGGCAGTGAAACAGTTCAATTTGAAACCAAATGATTTCATTTCTATGTTTGCTTTATGCCAAGTACTGTTAGAAGAGCCTTGCATCTTAAACTTACTAAATCCTTAAAACTATAAAAAAGTGAGTAATATCATTTCAAAAGTGTAAAACAAATTATGTGCAATTTAATTTATAAATATTTGTGGATTTTACAGTATCTACTAGGCATTGCTTCTAATTTAATTCATTTGAAGTCAGAAAATATAATCTGCATCATTAATCACTAAAAATTTATAGAGACACATTTAAAACTTAGCATACCATCTATCTCAATTAAAGTTCCAATTTTTCACTTTATGTAATATTCCATCAGTCTGACAGTCCTTTTTTAAAATTTTATCATAGTACTAATCTACTGGCTCCAACTTCTAGCCCTCCACTCATATCATTTGTCATCAAATCTTACAATTACTTTTTTCAAAATTATAAAAAATAGATTATTAATATGTAAATTCAATATATGTTAATGTAGGTGATCATATGTTTATAATATTTGGTATATAAGTAATATATATTTATATACAATTAGTGTTTCTTTATTTTATTTTTGTTAGCAGTCATTGTTAAAAGTTGGGATTCTATATATTTTCTTTTATCCCTATGATTGTGATGTAAAATTTTATTCTTTATATTCTAAATATTTCAGCTATTGGTTATTATGAACGTTGTGCTAAATTTCTTTCTGGTCAATCATTAGTGATTTTATGAATTTATAGTCATATAGATAGATAGATTCATAGAGAGCCACATACAATAGCCATTATTTTTTCAAAAGATTGTTCTCATCTCCTGTGATTCAATTAAATGTACTTCAAGCTAATATTTATTGTTCTACATTTTTATTACTGAATATTGGAGAGAATATAAACTGATAGATTGGGGGAACAAAATACAGAGCCCATAAGTTGACCTAGATAAGTTTCAAATAATGTCTACCAAAGTAGCAAAAACAATTCAGTTGAGGTGAGGTAATTATTTAAAAAATGTTGCCTAAAAGGAAACATTCACATACAAAGCAAAAAAAAAAAAAAAAAAAACCAAGTGCATATCTTATAGGGTTCACAAAAAATAATTCAAAATGAATGATAGACCTAAATTTTAAATGCAACAATTTAAAAGTTTTAGAATATAATATAGAGAAAAAATGGTGCCATGCATTTGGTAAAAATTTATATATGACATCAATGCAACAGTCGGAGTTAATCTGCTTTTCATTGTTATAAACAAAAATACTTGACAAGAACAACTTAAAGGAGGAAAGGTTTATTTCAGGCTCATGGTTTAAGGGGTTCAGTCTATGGTCTGCTGATTCTATTGCTCTGGGCCTGTGGTTAGGCAGAATACCAAGGAAGAAGAGCATGATGAAGGAAAGCTGCTCAACTCATGGAAGCCAAGAAACAGAAAGAAAGAGCAACCTGAGACAAGATACAGTCTAAAGTTATGCCCCTAATGACCTACTTCCTCCAGCAATGCCCCACATGCCTACAGTTGCCACCTAGTAGTCCATTCAAATTATTCATCCAACAAATGGATTAATCTACTGATGGGGTTACAGCTCTCATCATTGCCACCTCTGAACCTTTCTGTATTAGGGAATCACACTTTTAAAATATGAGCTTTTGGGAGGATATTTGTAGATCCCAACTATAACAACCCACCCCTGGCCCCAAATAACTCATGTCCATTTCACAATTCAAAATTCATTTAGTCTCTCTCTAAGAATCCCCAGTCATAACATTCCAACATTGCTTAAAAGTCCATGTCCAAAATCTCCTCCAAGACTCAGTGCCAACTCTAGGCGATAAGTCGCTGTCTAAATCAAAAATAGGTTACAGTTGCTAGGGTTGTAGCTCAGTGGCAGAGTGCTTGCCTAGCATGTATGAGGCACTGGGTTCAATCCTCAGCAGCACTACATAAAAATAAATAAATAAAATAAAAGTATTCTGTACATCTACAACAACAACATTTTTTTAAAGTAGGTTACAGCCATCCAATATACATTGGCACAAAGTGAAATTCCTACTCAAAGCAGGGGGAAATAGGGTCGTACAAAGAAAGGATGGAAGCAAAGCAAGACCAAAACCCAACTGGACAAACAAGTCCTACATTTTAACAACTAGCACCCACAGAAAATAGCAGCAAGATGTGATCAGCGAAGGATTTGGGGCAGCCCCAAGCACATGGTACATTTCTCTTGAGCAGTTCTTCTTGCTTCCTGAAACTTTCCTTGGTAGATATTCAATGTTCCTGATATCTCTTAGTTCATGGTGTCTCCACTGCAGCTTCAGCTTTCATTCTTACTTCTCCATGAATCACCCTCTCAGGAATTTACCACAGGGATTCCAACTCTTCTACACTTCATTTGAACTCCCAGGCCTTCCTTTTAAATCTTGCTGGAAGCCTCCTTGACCCCTTCACTCTAGCATCCTGCATGCCTACAGAACCAATACACATGGATGATACTAAGATCTGCTGCAAGACTGAGCAATGACCAGTACTCCATGGTTCATGTTTTTAGAAGTCTCTGAGTGCCTTGGTGGCTTAGAATAATGAAACAAACGCAGGGGACACATCTTTCTAGGTATCCCTGTGCAGGTAGGGCACCCCCATGGTATTTCTCAAAAAAGTTTCCACTTTTACATTCTAGTATTTGTGATAGGCATGTCTTGCTGATTCCTGAGATGCTCTAGTCACATCTTTCCTATTATTTCTATGTAAAATACTTAGATTTTCTTTAGTGGTGTTAACCTCTTCAGCAACCATACCTTACTTGACCCCAATTTTACATGTGCTTCTTTGGACAGACTGGGAAGGCTGGTAAAATCTTCCTCTTTTTCTGGTTAACCTATCTAAAATCTGCCATCAGTACTCATGTCATCCCCTGAATGCTGTGCTGCCTTGGAATTTTAATTAGTTCACCACTTTTAAATTCAACTTCAATCAAAGTCTCAGTAGATAGGCAAAGTATAAACAAGTTCTTTAAAAGACTAGGAATGTCTCTTGTGTAATTCCCAATGGAGTCCTCATTCCCATATCAAATTTCACGAGCTGTCTTCATTGGCTGTACTTGTATCATCTTGTTGATATTCTAGTCTTCCTGGAATAAGTCAATATCATTCATGAAGCTCTCCTTATGGTATACTAAAGCTCCTCTAGCCTTTATCTCCAAACTTTTAAAAATTCTTTATTCAAACCAGCTCCAAAGCTTCTGGAACACATGGTCAGGTTAGTCACAGAAATAACTTTGTGCTTGTACCAATTTTACTCTTTGTCAAAATACCTGATAAGAACAAGTTAGAATAAGAAAAGCTTAATTTGTGCTCATCGTTTCAGATTTTCCATCCATGGTCAGGTTCCTCCATTGCTCTTTGTCAGTGATGGTGCAGAACATCAAGACAGAAGGGCATGATGAAGGAAAGTTGCTCAGTTCATGAAAGTCAGAAAGCAGGGGTGTTGGGGAAGAGGATTCAGGCATGAGTTATAGTCCCCAAGACTACAGCCCCAGTCCTACTTCATCAAGCCATGCTCTACCTCCAACCTTACTGTGCAGTAATCGATTCAAATTATATATCCATGAAATGGATTAATCTACCAATAAAATGATAGCCTTCATCATTGCCTAAAATGTCCACATCTGAACCTTTCTGCATTGGGAATTATAATTGTAAAACATGAATTTTTGGGGTTACATTTCTAGATACAAACTGTAACACTGTAGAAAAAAAGTTTCAAGTTTAATTAAAATTAGAAATTTTTACTACATGAAATATGCTTTTATGAGTATGATAAAATAAGCCACAGAAAAATATTTACAAAACATGCATATAAGTTTTGTATCTAAAATATACAGTTTTTTCCAATTAAAATTAAAATGATAAAATAGTAAAAATTTTGAACAGACACCTCACCAAATTGCACAATTGCCAAGTAAGCATATGAAAAAACAGCATAATATGTCATTAGGGAATTATAAAAGAAAACACTAGCCATCTCTACAAACCTATTAGAATGGCTAAAATTGAAAACAATAACAACACAAAAGTTGATAAGCAGGAGGGACCAACAGAAACTCTTACTTATTACTGGTAGAAATGTAAAATGGTACGTGCTTTGAAGTACATTTTATCAACTTCTTACAATGCTAAATATAGGCTTACCATATGATCAAGCTATACACTCTTAGCTATTTACCCCAAGGGGTTGGAAACTATGACTGTACAAAAGACCAAATGTTTATAGCATCTTTTTATTACTGCCCCAAATTGATATCAATGAGTTTCACCATGTGAATGAATAAAAAATTATGAATGCAATTGAAAATATTGTTTAGCAATGAAAAAACATACATCAGTTATCAACTTTCAATAAGACATGGAAAAAATCTTAAATGAATATTCCTATTAGAAGGAAACCAGTATTAAAAGGCTATATACACAAGGTTTCCATTGTATGATTTTCTGGAAAAGGAGAATAAAGAGAATAAAAAGAACAATGGTTGTAAGGATTGGGAAGAAGGAGGAATGTTGATGTGATTAGCCACAAGAGAGACTTAGGACAGTGAAGTTATTTTGTATGATACTTTAAAAGTAAACACATGACATGATTTATATGTCAAGATATGAAGAAATATAAAACATCAAGTGTGACCCTAATGTAAACTACATACCCTAATTAATAATAATATCATAATTTTTGTTCAATTTTACTTATTGTTGTAGTATTTTTGTAGTTCTCTAACAAAATATCATAAACTGGATGACTAAGAAGCACCTAAAATTTATTCTTCATTGTTCTGGAGGCTAGAGTCTAAGATCTGCATTGGTAAACTTGGTGTCTGATGAGTGTTCACTAGTTAGACAATCATGTTTTTGCTATAACCTTTCATGAAAGAAGTGGCAAAAGTCTCTCTAGGGTCTCTTTTTTAAGTACACTAATCTCAAAAGGGTCCACCATTGGGATTTAATCATTTCTCAGAGGTACCTACCACCTAGTATAATATCAACAGCTAGGAGGTTGAGAATTGGGGGAACAAAAATGTTCATGCAATAGTACAGATATGTCAAATTAATACAATTTGTTAATAACAAAGTAAATTAGTATGAGAAAACTGTACCAGCATGACAGTTTTCCCATAAAACTAAAATTACTCTAAAATTGAAATAGTTAAATGTAAAAATATGTTCATACTAAAAACATTGGCAAAAACAAAGTTAGACAAATGTACACATTTATTGAAATCTGGAGATCTCAAAATTCAGTATATGCTTACATTAGGTTTTTGAAGTTTGAATTAAAATACCAATGCATCCTTTGCAAAATTCAAGTCATTGAAAAAAGGCAATGGCCTACTTGTTAGTTTTATTTTAATAGACAGTATATTAAAATTCACAAGGTAATAATTGTATCATATTTTTGGCACATCTAATGTGTCTATCAGACTTCTAAAGCAATGTAGATTCTTTTTTTTGGGTGCTGGGGATCGAACCCAGGGCCTTGTGCTTACAAGGCGTAGATTCTTAATATATAGTTACTAAGCTGATTTCAATTGACTACCTTGTTAAATATTTTAATTTTTTCAGCAATTGTTTTTCAGTGGGACTAGTTATTTTACATTGCTAGAACAAGATATCCTTTTAAATGTTGATACAGATTAATAATAACAGAAATAGAAAAGTGATGACTTCATTGAAAATCAAAATTAAATTTACCTAGTTTTTCAGCTGACCTTATTTAGCAAACATGTTTGATCCAAAGTTAATTGTAGATAATTCTCTAGACCTTTAGTGACTGGAAGGACAGACACAATTGGTAAGTCACATTAAAAATTTGTAAAATGAAGGTCCCAGAGGTAGACATGATGGGTCGGTTAGTATTTATTTGTATTTGGTTCAGAGGAGAATCAAATGAAGAATAATATCAAGAAGCATTAAAAGTAATGTCTGAACCCTTAAACAAAGAATACCCATTAGTTGGATCCAAAGGTTAAATTGAGGGGTGAACATATGTGTGGGAGAGGTAAATGCTATCGCATATGCATTGTTTCACCCATGTACCAGGGAACTCATGCCAAATAGTTTTGGCAAATGAAAGAGCAGCCTTATAATATGGAAAAATAAGTCCAAATGGGTATAATTCCTTAGTATATTATTTATGTCCTAGTAATAGCATTTACTACACTGTCTTGTCTTGACTATATTAGAAAAAGATTGTTTCTAAAAAGTATAAATGCAGAAAAGCAGTGTTTGAGATATTGTTAAAAGAAAATATCTAGGTCACTAGGTATTAAGAACTAGTTACTTTGAGTGATTAGTGGAATAACAGAAATGGAAGAATAGAGGTGGTCCTTATGTTCTGAGAGTTCTTTGACGGAAACTACCACAGAAAGCATTGAAAAACATTCCAAGAATAATATGAACTTAAAGGAGAGGATGTAGTGAATTATTCCAATTCAAGCAATGTCTAAGACAAATTCTAAAATAAATGTTCTTTTTATTCTCTAATTAATATTGAACACCCTGACCTTGCAGTGTCTGGCACATGTTATTTCTCATAGGATTCATCTGGGAATAGAATGGGAGATATGTAAGACTACCTTGTGGGTCAGAAATGACAAAGGAATTTTCCATTCTTTGGAAAACCTAAAGATTAACCTGAGATATTTCTGTTCTTCATGGCTAGTCAAGTTAATGCCTAGGAATTCAGGGACTATCTCAAGGGACTAGTCTCAGGGACTAGTATTTAATGTGAAATTTCTGTTACATGTTAATAGATTTGATTAGACTTCCTCAAAAATACTTGTGATGGAAATCCTGAAAAATAAAAACAATTCAACTAACAAAAATGAAAAAGCTTCTTTTTATAACCATAATATTTTCATGGCCATGGGTTTGTATTATATTTATATATGCACCTGAATAATTCAGACTTCTCAGAGTATCCTTCCTCCCCAATAAATACTTGTAAAACATTCTTAAATGGATATCCTCTCCCATTTGCTTTTACACTACTCTATATTGTTTTGTGTTTACACATATATTCTTAGTAAGAATCATGTTGCAACTCAGTTTTTCCTAGTCACATTTTCCCTGCTTCAAATGGTTTCTTTTGGTGACAATGCATAATTTTAGTGTCTCTCTTTCCTCCACCCTACATATCTGAGGACATAAGATGAGGTCTGTACCATTCCCCAGTTGTTCATTTTTCCATTCCATTCGCCCACCTGACCACTTTTAAGTTTACTTGATTCTTCCAGGTACCTTCCATTTTGTCTTTTAAAGGCCTTATGTAGGTTTACCAGAGTTTACTAGTTGAAAACTCTCCATGGTTTTTGTTTGTTTGTTTGGGTGTAGCAGTAGGTGGTTATTTGTATTATGACCCAAAACAAGCAAACATACTCTCCTACCAGTTGTCTTTCTGAAAAACTTTAACCACTGAACCACATCCCCACCAGTTTTTTTAATATTTTATTTAAATATTTTATTTAAACACAGGGTTTCCCTGAGTTGTTTAGGGCCTTACTAAGGTTGGCTTTGAACTTGTGATCCTCCTGCCTCAGCCTCCAGAGTTGCTGGGATTACAAGCCTGTGCCACTGCTCCCAGCTTGTTGTTTCTTTTTATTACACGCTTATACCAAAATTTTCCTGCTCTTGTAGATGGTGAAGCTGTAATTAGTTAGATATGGTCAAAACAAGAAAAGGCCAAGGAGATTCTTTAGAGTGTTGTGGACTCACTTCATATTAATTTGCTATGAATAGGAATAATTGTTTGGCATTTTGTATGCAGTGAAATTTAATGCTTTGGCATATGCTTTATATACCAAAGATCAAATATGGATCACTAATGGCTACACCAAATTTCACTATAATATATTATATAATATATAGTCTAATATATAATATAATATATTAGATACACTTGTTTGGTTTTGTGATCTGAGTATACAATTCCTTTTGTAAATACAGAAGAAACTGAGAGGCCAATAACTTTTGTTTTATCTACAGGTCAACTATTTAACAGGGATAGTAGCATGGAGTATTACAAATGAAATTACATATAGAGATGACATAAACCAGGATGTATGCTTACCTTTCAGTATGCAATTACACAAAAATGTGCAGACATAGTACAATATAATGTCTTTTCTATTTCAAATATCTGTAGTTTGCATAAGAAACCTAAAGGGGTTTCTTATTCAAAGTGAATAACTGGCCACAGTTAAGGAATTTATAAGTATAAATTTGCATACAGTATTATTTATAAAATTTAACATACTCTATATGTTGAACTCCATACAACCAATGATTCATAGTTTTCACTCATAGTTTTTTGAGTGAAAATATTTTGAAGTATGTCAAAATACTCTTACATAACAGTGTATATGCCCATAGTGATTATAAATGAGAAAATGAAGGTATGGGAGTTAATATCAGGGAATAAGTATTTAAAATGAAGGAAACTGGGATTTTTTTTGGTTTGCATTTTCTATGCAGTGAAATTTGATGATATAAATTCTGCCTAATATATATATATTTTATATATATATATATATATCCCATATTTTGTATATTTTATGATTACAAAAGTAAACATTTTTAATGTTCCAGGGACTTACATAGACAAGTAATTTTAAATGACTAATGTTAAATTCATTATACTATTAATTTATATAAATACTTTAGAAGCTCTAAAAGAATTTGATTAAATATAACTTTCACTTTTCTCTTGTTTTAAGCTTTAAATGCCAACATTATTTCAAGAAACAGAATAACATTTGGAATCTTGTCTCAATATTTCCTTTCTCCTCTTAAATCACATTTTAACAGTCTATAAGTACACTATCCATCCTGTACTCTTTCTTATTTGATACTTTAATTTCAAAAGCTCTTCAAAATAAGAAATGAATATATAAGATGAATATAAATAAGAAGGGCCTACTTTAATGTTAAAAAAATTATTCCACAATAAATAAAACAGATGCTTACATACATATTTATTTTAACATTGCTTGAAGAATTTTAAAATATTTTGTTTCTGAGTCACAAATTATATTTAACTATTTCTGATTTTCTTCTAAGATTCAGCTATAACTCATTTATATATCATCTATCCCTTATCTAAAAATATCTTCTTGTTATTATTCCAAATGTTGTTAATATAAAAATACAAATGACAAAAAAACTACCTTGTGGTATAAATTCTATACAGCCAAATAATCCTCAGACTCCTTTAGTTTTATTGTTTCCAACATCTTTTATTCATGATCAAATAATATTATTTAACAAAGTGTAGTTCTTACTGAATGTTGATTCATACTTTCATTTACATGAATAAAAGTGAAACAAGAAAAATATGTTCGGCTATAATTTGTTTCTCTATGATGAATTAATATTTCTTTAGCAGATAATTGTTTACAATTGCGCACAGTATTTCCTGGCCTTAATTCACTGAAATGGTGTAAAAATATTTTATTTCATCTGTATTTACAATTTCTCCAAGACCTGCACAACCAGGTTCATTACAGCATTTTTCTATAATAGCTTAAAAATGGAAACAACATAATTGTCAATCAATTGATGAATGAATAAAGTGGGTACATATATACAATTGAATACTATTCAGTCATAAAAATTAATAAAATCCTGTCATTTGTGGCAAAATGAATAGAACATTACATTTAGTGAAATAAACCAAGCAGACAAAGACAAGCAGGACATGATCTCATTCACATGTTGAAAGTAATAAAGTTGATCTCATGGAAGTTGAAAGTAGAATGGTGGTTATCACAGAGAAAAAATGGAAAGGAACTAGAACATGTTCATCAATGAACACTAGATTAGTTACAAAGCAGCAAGAAATTCTAATGTGATAATACATTAAGAGGATTATAGATAAAAATAATGTACTATAACATTTCAAAAAGCTACAAAAAATTATTTTGAAAGTTTTCACCATAAAGAAATGATATTTGAAGAGATAGATATGTTTAGTGTGATTAACCTGATTTAAATATTCCGTGTGTGTGTGTGTGTGTGTGTGTGTGTGTGTACTGACTGAGTGGCACCCAAGAATATGCACAATTTTTATGTTTTTATGCATCAGTTAATTTTCTTAAATAAAAATGAAATGGTTTCACTAATATTCAATCGAGAAAATCAGTGAAAATATATATCAAGCCCTAATATAGTGTTTCCTTTTTGATGGTTACAAGTTTCCATTAATTCAACAAATATAATTTCCACGTGGCCACAAGAAATTACCAAAGAATGAGTTGAAAAGCGATGTGTAGTAGTAGCATAGCAACATGTAATATTCTCTCATAACAATATGTAGTACATAAATGGGAAGGTTGGAGTAAGATGGTGACTGAATATGGTCCTCTAGTTTTAATTTACCCACAGGTATAATAATTTGAACAGCAATTCGCAAACAGCAATTGACATGTAAACTACTTTCAAAAGAACTAAGGAAATCAAGTGATAGGTCATAGTGTCTGACTTATGCATAACAATTTGAAAATACATATGAAAAAGGCAGGAAAGACAGAGTTGTCTGTATTATCCCTCCTCCAACTACAAGTAGCCCAAGATGGAGAATATTACCTCCCACTGAATTAAGATCAGTCATTAGACTTGAAACTCAGTACCAGTTCTACCATGGTGAAATTTCACAATGTGAAGAGCCCCAAGACCCATACCTCCAGGACAATTCCCACAGATTGAGCCATTGGAACTGCAGGTAGCTAACTGCTTCCAGTTCCCCTCCATTAATTTCAGGTGAAAGAATGGGTAGAGAGGTTCTACCTTTCATGCAGTGTGAAAGGTAGCACAGGGCTGTGTTTTGGAGTTCAGTGCCAGGCCTATTGTGATAAAATCCAGCATACAGTAGAAACTAAGGGCTCTGTACACAGGTCAGAGTTCACAGATGTTACCTCTAGACTTGTCACAGCATCAGGGAGAGACCTTTGTGCTGGTGGGACAGTGTTGAGTTTTGATCTGCATCACTTCAAGTCTTAGAATGGGCTGGGCACATTCTCTCTTCTCCTGATACTAGGTAGGCCTCTGTGACTGTGAGACTCAAGTATATACCAGTATAACATTAGCCTTGGTGGCAAATGGACTATTTCTATCACTTGTTTCTAAGCCCTGGGCAGTACAGCTCTCACCAGGACAGTGCTCACAAATGAGATCCTAGGATTGTTCTGACACCAAGAAGAGTCCTGTGACTCAGTGGGACAAACATGTTTTGTCCTTCATCCCTACCAACTATGGCCAGGGCCTCTGTGCAAACTAAGATAGTGCAGGTACTTACAGTTGTGAGACTCAGGAATGACTCAGTTTATCAGAATAGGTGGTTGAGGGACTGCCATCACCAACACTGCCCCAATCTTAGGGAGCACAATAGGTTGCAAGATCCCATTCACTGGGGATGGAACAGGGTAGTACGTATAAGATTTTGCCTAGGGATTTAGTATTGTGCTGGTAAACACCAACAGTTGGCCAGTATTGATAGTCCTTAGCTCCAGGCCTGCATATGGGTGGAGACTGCAACAGCTCTGATGCTAAGGGATGATATGCAGCCACAGATTACTGGTCTATTTTTAGTTTGCATTCCCTATGGCTGGTTGCAATGGTCCAAGGCTATTAGTCCACTTTAACAATAGGCAGCTCTGAGAAATGTGGGCATGGGCCTTACCCTATTGTCATTCTGGTCTTGATTGGCTATAGGTTCAGGGCATGACAAAGGTTGGTAGCATTGGTGACTGCAGTCATGACATAAGAGCATAGGGCTGGTCCATCAACATTGACTACACCCAGCGATGGATAGAATCCTATAGTGCCTGGACCACAAGAGACTGCCTATGAATAAGACATCTAAACCTATCATAGCTCCAGGCAGAAACTTGAGGGCAAGAACTACTCTGTCTATATCTTAGTTAATTCTGAGAAACACACCAACAGTTTACTTGGGAAAAACCTCAGTTTGGATTTCCCTCTAGTATTGAAACAGCAATAACATATCAACAACAGACTTTTGGCAAATCTGGACCTGGGTGCCATTTATTGCTGAAATAATAAAGTGAGTATAGACTCAGAGAAAATAAGCAGCTTGCTTAGAATTTCTGAAAAGACAGACACAAAAATGCCATATTCATAAGACTGAAATGAATACTTGATCCCTGAGCCCAAATGATGTTGCATGCCAACATTCAGGAGCTTTCGAAAACTTTGACTCTATTTATTACACAAAATGAGATCCCAGAAACTGGCCAGGCAGTAATCAATATGGGAGAATATTCAGATAGAGAACATAAACAGCTCTTTTAAAGAAAATCAAGTAGTCAGAGGAAAACACAGAGAGACATTTCAATACTCTAACAGAGAAACTTAACAAAGATATAGAAGCAATTTTAAAAAATTAAACAAATATATTTTAATTGAAAAATAGGCTTAGAAAATTAAAAATGTGATATAAACAGCATTATCAGCAGGAAACATCAAAGAAAGAAAGCATTAATGAGCACAAAGAAAGGGGATTTGAAAATACAGAGTTGTAGGAGAAAAAGAAAAGGGAATGAAATGAAATGAAGAAATCCTACAGGAATGTTGTGGCTGTATAAAAGAAATAAATATTCAGGTTATTGGTGTTCAAGAAAGATTTGAAAATGCCATTGGGGTAAAAAGCTTATTCAAATAAATAATTTCCAAACACAGAGAATAATGCTAATATCCAGGTACAGGAAGGTCAAAGGCCTCCTATTTAATTTAACTCAACTAATTCTACCCCAAGACACCTTATAAGCAAGTTCTCACAGGTGAACGATAAAGACATTCACATACAAGAGAAAAGTAACAAATAACACATAAAAGTGCCACAATTCACCTTAGCAGCTGACTTTTCAGTAGAAACCTTACAGACCAGGAGGTGGTGGCTTGAGCTTTTCACAGGAATGAAATAAAAAATGATACAGAACAAAATGGTGATGAAATTGTGGAAGTGATTACAGCTTCAGAGGAAATAAACAGCCTTCTTAGAATTTCTGAAAAGTTATACACAAACAAAAACCATATTAGGAATACTGGAAAAATTACTTAATCCTTCAATGCACAAATGATATTACACACCAACAAGCATCAAATTTCTTCTTCCTTTATTTTTTTAAGTACTCCAGTCATAATGAATTAGGGATGACCCTAATTACTTTATTTTAACTTAGTTGTTTTGTAAAGTACATATCTTCACATTTGGACACATTTTGAGGTATTTTGGTTAGGAATTTACTACATATATTTTAGGGGAAGTGTCTTTTTTGCTGATTCTCTTTAGTTACACATGACAGTAGAATCCATTCTGATATAATCAAACAAGCATGGAAAATATCTTATTCTAATTATGACCCCATCCTTGTGGATATACATGATGGTGAGATTCATTATGGTGTATTCATATGTGTACATAGGAAAATTATGCCAGATTCATTCCACTGTCTTTCCTTTTCCCATTCCCCCTCCCTTCTCCTTTGTCTAATCTACGGAACTACTATTCTTCACCCCCACCACTACCATTATTGTAGGTTAGCTTCCACATATCAACAAAAACATTTAACCTTTAGTGTTTTTGGATTGGCTTATTTCACTTAGCATGATAGTCTCTGGATCCATCTATTTACTGGTAAATGTCATAAAGTCATTCTTTATGGCTGAGTAATATTCTATTTTGTATCTTCTTTATAAACATTTTCTTTATCCATTCATGTGTTGATGGGCACCTAGGTTAGCTCCATAGCTTAGCTATTTTGAATTGTGCTACTATAAATAGCAATGTGGTGGCATCACTGTAATGTAGTGATTTCCAATTCTTTGGATATACACCAAGGAGTGGGATAGCTGGGTCAAAGGATAATTCCATTCTTACATGTATAGATTTTTATACCAAAAATCTAACCAACTGCACACTATTATATGACTCCCTAAAATTCACCTTTTTATTTGCAAGCTACTTTCATCTGATTCCAAAATATCCAAAGTTTTAACCCATTCAGGAATATAATCAAAGTTCCACATATTTTCTAAATATATACTGTTGAGACTTAAGATATTATTTGTCTTTAGACTAAAATTATCTCTTTCTAGCTACGAATCTGAAAAACCAGACGAACTATTTTATTCCAAAATACAATTGTTAGAAAGCCAAAGATAGCCATTCCTATTCTGAAAGTAAGAAATCATAATTTAAAAAAAGGTCAGGAATCCATAGCAAGTAAACTTATCTGGCTAAATCCCTTTAGCTATTAAGGCTTGAGAGTGATCTTTAACCCCATGCTCTGTTCTCTGAGTCCACCAGGCTGCTCTTTCTGCCTTCTGTGCCCTCTGGAATGGTAGTCTCACTCCCTTAGCCTGTGTTGTCTGGGCCATGATGGCAGTGACATTCTTGCCAGACTAATCTGTGACTGACCTCACAAAGTCATTTTTTCTCATCCTGCACAGGATGGCAGTGTTTCTGTTTCTATAAAATTATCCAAATCCTTACTGGCCTGTCATGTGATTCACAGGGATCTAAACTGCCAGAAAAAAGGTACTCCATAAATCCTTTTCCTTGAATAGCCACATCTGCATTCTTAGCTTCTGCTGAGTTGCTTAATTAGATTCATGAGTCATGTACATAATTGTTTTAATGAAAGTTAATGAAACCACACCATTGGTCCTATTTTCAGAGCACAGAATTTGAATAGTCTGAGATTCCTATAAGTCATCAAGTACTATTATCTTTTTCCTTATAAAGTATCTTAATCAACTTATCTCTCTTCTTGCATTTTGCTGTAAGCAGCAGGAGAAACCAAGTCATACCATCATCACTTAAACATATCTATAAAAATATCTGAACTAAATATTTACACTTACAAGTTTTGCTTGCCACAAAATAATGTTACATAATTTTGCCATATTATGTACCACTTTATAACAAGAATAACCTTTTCTTCAATTTCTAATAATGTCTCTCATTTTTGTCTGAGACCACATCTCTTTAGCATTCATATTTCTAGCTACCTTCTGTGTATGACTGTATGTGTATTGTATGGATTATAGATGTTTTCTTATAGCTCTGCTCTTTAAATTCTGCCTTTAACAGTGCCACATCAATGTTTATAGCAGCTCAATTTATAATAGCTAGATTGTGGAACCAACCTAGGTGCCCTTCAACAGATGAATGGATAAAGAAAATGTGGTATATATACATAATGGAATATTATTCAGCCATAAAGAGGAATTATATTATGGCATTTGTAGATAAATGGATGGCATTGAAGAATATCATGCTAAGTGAAATAAGCCAATCCCAAAAAACCAAAGGCCAAATGTTTTCCCTGATAAGTGGATGATGATATATAATGGGGGTTTGGGAGTGGGAGTGAGAGAAGAATGGGAGAACTTTAGATTATGTAGAAGGAAATGAGAGGGAGGGGGTATAAAAATGGTGGAATGAGACAGACATGTATGATTATATGAATGGTATGAATCTACATTGTGTACAACCATAGAAACGAGATGATGTACCCCATTTGTGTACAATGAATCAAAATGCAGTCTGCAAAAAATAAAAAAAAATTAAAAAAATTTAAAAAAGAATCACATTTAAAGCCCAAAACTGATAGTCTCTTCAAGGGATTTTTTTAAATCAAGCACCCTAAAACTTCTATCCTTACCCATTTACTCAACACCAAAAGCATTCTCCTGTTGTTAGACATTTATTACAGTAGGATTTCTGAGTACTAAAATCCCAGTTAGTTTTCTATAGTGGCCATAGCAAAGTACCAGAGATTCAGTGTTACACAACAAATATTGTCTCACAGTTCTGAAAGAATTCTAAAGTCAATGTGTCTCCATTGTGGGTTCCTTCTGAGGGATGTGAGGAAAGGATCTGTTACAAGCTTCTCCCTTAGCTTAGAGATGGCCATCTTCTCCCTATATCATTTTACATCATTTTCTCTTTATGCATGTTTCAATTTCTAAATTTACCCTTTTTTTAAAAAAAGACACAGGTTGTATTAGTATTCACTTTAAAGGCCTCATTTTAGATCATTAACTGTATTAACTATGTAAAGACTCCCATCAACAAAGTCATATTATGAGATATTTGTGGCTAGTATTCCACCATGTGAATTTGGAGATGATATACTTCAATTCATAAAAATTATATTAATTGTTTTGGGAATATTAAATCAACCTGTTATTCCTGGGGTAAATTTGCATTGGTCATAATGTAAAATCTTGCTTATATTTTTCAGAATTTGTTTTGGTAAGATTTTTTCACTATCTGTACTTATGATAATGACCTGTAGCTTTCTTTTGTTGTACTGTATTTATTTTTTCTTAATTAAGGTAACATTGACCTCAGGGCATAAATCACTTGGAAAGGATCAGAGGAAAGATGGTGGATTATAGGGAACAAGCATCACCAAGCAGCTCCTCAGCATCAGACCTACAAAGGGGGAAGACGTTTTCTTAGTGAGGTGGGTAACCAAGGAAACACACTGAAATAATGCTAAACTGTAAAAAAGAAAAAAAAAATTAGACACAGAAAGTCAGATCCCTGAACATAAGAAATAATACGTAAGAGGAGCACCAGACTGGGCACCAACAGATTGCCAGTAGCAGTCACTAGGGAGAAGGGCAGAAACTTGTGGTTTAGAGAGGAAAAGTTTGTTTTAAAAGACTTAGAGGCAGTACAGGTAGTGGCTTGGTGAAAATAAATCCAAGATTGGCTGTCCTCTGCACTGGAAAAATTTCCTGGGCAGGGAAAATGGCCACTGGGGTTCCCTAGGAAAGTGAATGCCACAGCTGCCACTCTTCTGGGGGAGAAAGCCACCTCAGGGCTTTGTGTCCCTGGTAGCCCTGCCCTCCAACTCCAAGTTTTTCATGGGGAGAGCGAGAGTACCTGAGTGCACTGGTGCACAATGTCCTGAGTGGTCCTGTCCCCTCCTCAGAGCTCATCCAGGGAAAACAGTCTGAGTGTTCCCATTGGCCCCACCATAAAAAGCAGCCACTACAGCTACCTGTGGCAATTGTGAGCAGAGGGGAGAATGGCATCCCTATGATACCGCTGTTTACCGGTGACAAGTTCTGCCCCCTCTAATGTTGAAGTTTGAACACTAGAGAAGCACACCAAGGCAAGCATAGTAAGCAGGTTTTATTTAAAAGTGGTAATAATACAGACTTCTCTCGGGAGGGAGAAGGGGGCCATGGCTGATGTTCTAGAATCCCAAGAAGTGACCTTGCTCTACATCTTTTATAGGTTAAGGTCTCTTTTGTTCTGCAGATCTCTCCCCACTTATCTCTCCTTCTGGCTTACATGACTAGGCCTGGTTTTGCACATGAGATGGGCAGGGGGAGGGCCAAAGTGAGGGAGGGATTACAGGGAGGGAAGGGCCCAGGGGGCATTAATTAGCAGCTTCCTGCCTGTAGTCCCTGACAAGCACAGGTAAATTTGGTAATCAATGGGATCCGGAGATCCTTGACATTCCATTCTCCCAGGGGCAGTCTCCAACTTCCAGAGCAGATGGCTTTCATGGCCTTCATTTCCTCAATTTGATCTGATCCCCTATTTCTACACTAACTGCCTGTCCCCAATCCTGGCTTCACCTATAGGTAGCTAAAACCAACCAACCAAACGACAACAGCAAATAACAATAAAACAGAAAGTGACTGAAGCAGAAAGACTGAAATAGTCACAAAATTTGACTTGGACCATTCAACTTCAGGATCCCAAGAGAGAAAGCTCACATTGCTGCAGGTGCTACGGGGTGACACAGTGCATCTGCACTAAGGCATATACCCAGTACTTCAGACCAGTAACTGAGAAGCTGAAACCTGTGGAGATTTTATTGCTATATCCAAAAAGCAGATTTTACCAGAGACCCTGAGATCCACATACGGGGCAGAGACGGCATCCCCCCAGCAATATGGGTGAGGATTAATTCTCAAACACCCACCAACAAAGTTCCAAAGTTTGTCTAGGTCTAAACTCTGATTACTGAAATCTCCAATATAGAATTCTCCAATATAGAATTCCATCCCCAGGCACAGAGAAACACAATTTTTCAACACCCAGATTTGCTAACCCACCATATACCAGGGGACTGGGAACTAAGATCTAATTCAACTGGCTATGCCATGTAACCACAGAGGCTGGCAGTTAAGCTATAGACATTAAAAATATTCCTTATCCATTAACTCATTAATAATAGGAAAAACTTTGTTAATGTAAAACTTCATATAAGACAAATAATAAAAATGATATTTTTCTCATTACTCTGACAATTAAGAGCACAGGCTCATCACATTTATATAATCATAGGCATATTATGACACCCAGAGGCTTTTCTGGCCTAAAACAGAAGTCATATCTGTTTTGCTCTTTGCGTGCCATGTAATGAATTAATATTAATTAATTATTGTATAAACAGTAAGTGAGCATTTTCCTCAAAAGCAGTGTCTACATATCCATCATATTTTGGTTTGACGTAGTAAAATTTTAAAATGTCAATGGGTATTAGTCTATGTTTTATAAAGTGAGCTGTGGGGGATATTTGTACCTTATAATTTGCTTGATGCTAAATATTTTTCCTTACTAAAATATATGAATGAAAGTGTATATTTGTAACTGGAGTAAGATTCTTCCATGTTTTACTATGGCTTTAATACTTATTTTCTACTTAATTAAAAGCATAATTTCTGTAGAAGTCAGCAAACACTTAATTAGAAGTGTGCTTAATAGACTTAGAACATCAAAACCACTGAAAAATGCTAAATTGACATTATGCTTATCCTGTAGTTTGGGAAGTATTAATTGTCAGATGTAATGAGCTTATACTGAAGTAATATACATGATACCATTACAGGGATATTCAGTGAGCACATTAATATAAATATAAATATTTAACATATATCTAATTTTTGTAAAATCTGCCTTACCAAAAGCACACTGCATTTAAATAGTATCGTACTTTACAAATAAGTTTGTAAAGATGTGATAGGATGGTATGGTACTTCATAAAACCCCTGGCAATTCCGTAGCAATGTTGTCACTGGCTCGTCCATTAGTTTATGTAGGATTAAAAATCAAGCATGACTAATAAAGACAGTGTTTATAAGAATTATTTATTGTATTGGTTCACATAACAAAGTGGCTACCCCAAAGGCAAAGTAACAAAGATAACTCAGTTGGTAGAGTGCTTGCCTTGTAAGCACAAAGCCCTGGGTTCGATCCCCAGCACCTCCCCTCCCAAAAAAAAAAAAAAGAGATGAAGAAAAGAACTGTGGTTACCCAATAGAGAGTATCAAGGAAGTTGTATTATCGGGTTTTAATTAATGAGACAAAATACCTGAGGAAAGATTTATGTTTACTTATGCTTATAGAGGTTTCTGTCAATGGTGAGCTGGCTTCATTGTTTCTGGGACTGTGGTGAGACATTATGTCATGGTGGAATGGTAGGGCAAAGCAAAGTTTGCCACCTACTGGTATTTGTAAGGTAGAAACAGGGATAAGGAAAAAGGTACTGGGGAAAAGTTAGACCCTTAAAGAGCATGGTACCAGTGCTCTACTTCCTCCCACTAGGCTCCAACTCCCACAGTATTCACCACATCCCAATAATGCCATTAAGTGATTATTCTTCAAAGGATTAATCTACTGATGAGGTCAGAGCCCTCATAATCCAATCACTTCCCATGAGACTCACTCTGAATGCTGCTGCTTTAAGAACCCAGCTTTCAAAACCTGAACCTTTGGGGAACATTACAGATCCAAACCAAAACAGAAATCAGGTGAGCAACAGCAAGGAGGTTATCCATAGGCAGAAGTAGCAACAGAGGTGATTACTCCACAGGCAGTGTAGCAGGAAAATCCAGAGTTGAACAGCAAAAAGTTGGCTTTCCCACAAGTAGAGTAGGAAGAAAATCAAGAGGTGGGTATCATATACACATATAAGGGTTAAAATTAACATATTCATATGTTGTGGTTGAAATCTCTAATTACACCTATACTAATTTGGACATGGCCAAAAACATGCTTAAATTTGTGTTAGGTTTTCCCCGGGGTATATCTTTTCACATATTAAAGGCATTTAAAATAGGACACCCCTCCCAATTATTTCCAAACAAGCAGTTGTGGTCAGATCTGACTGCCTTGGTTTGACACTCTCCTATTGTTTGTCTTGAACAATGGACGTGGTTGAGGAAGGCCATCCTCCCTTTTTTTTCTCAAGTACAGGACATGCAGATTTTTTTTTTTCTTTCAAGAGTCTCCAACTTAAAATTAACCATTTTTTCCTGCCTCAATTTGAAGTGTGTTGAACTATACAAATATCTTTTTAAAGATTTCCCAATTTTGTTGAGTACTCCTTGAAAAACTAGTAATCAGTTGTTAGTCCATCATCTATTTACCATCATATTAGACAAGTTGTTGAATATACAGTATATATATTTATTCACATAGAAGGCAAAGTACATTCATTTTATTTTTAGTTTTTTCAGAAACATTTATTTTGGCCCTTTAAAAGATTTTGTTTTAGATTTATATTTCCTCTGCCTATTGTGAAAATTTCAGGTTATTCATCTGATCAATAGTCATATGCATTTGCATATATATGGTTTGTATAATTTTATACTACTCTATCTATAATGATTAATTTACCAGTAAACATACAGATTTACTCCTGGATTGTTTCAGTTTCAGGTGAAGGTTTTTTATTATTGTATATAACAGCAAATAGGCTATACGCTTTGTGAATACTTAATAAAAATAATTAACTACAAGACTTCCATATAGCTGTTTGCGTTATTGTATCTACGCAATTGAAGTTTGTCTGATTTATCACAATATTTAATAAAGTGATAGAAACAGTGGACACGAAAGCTTCAATAACAATGCATACTGATCAATAATAGTGTAATTTAATACAGAAATATGAGCATAAAGTCTTTTCCAATAAGAATTTCTCAATGTTCATATTTGTTTAACCAACAAAAAATTTTATGCCTCTTTAGAAAAGTTTTTATAAATTGTTACAGATTCAATTATAAATGGCATGTATCCAACTGGCTTAAATGTGCACAAAAAAATACAAGGAAACCCAATACTCACCAGTATCACTTGTATATTCTCCTGTATATAAAACTAACACATTTTCCTTTGAGATAGTAATATATTTTACTCTCAATAAAAGTGTAATCAGTCAGGCATGGTGGTGCATGCTTATAATCCCAGCAGCTCAGGAGACTGAGGCAGGAGGATAGCGAGTTCAAAGCCAGCCTCAGCAATGGCAAGGTGCTAAGCAACTCAGTGAGACCTTGTCTCTAAATAAAATACAAAAAAGGGCTGGGGATGTGGCTCAGAGGTTGAGCGCCCCTGAGTTCAATCCCCAGTACATATCCCCGCAAAAGAGTGTAATCAGACGAAGCAGACATATACCATGTCAGCACAAAAATTGTTCTTCTTATATTGAAAATCACAGAAGTTTAGGCACGTTATAATGAGAATATGCATTGAAGATTAGGTGAGAAATATATGGTAAATGTACAACATAAGTCATTATTTCTTTTTTTTATTGTAAACAAATGGGATACATGTTGTTTCTCTGTTTGTACATGGAGTAAGGCATACCATTTGTGTAATCATAAATTTACATAGGGTAATGTTATCTGACTCATTCTGTTATTTTTCCCTTCACCCCACCCCTCCCACCCCTCCCACCCCTCTTTTCCTCTATACAGTCCTTCCTTCCTCCATTCTTGCCACCCTCCCTAACCCTAACCCTAGACCTAACCCTAACCCTAACACTAACCCCACCCACCCCCCATTATGGATCATCATCCGCTTATCAGCGAGATCATTCGTTCTTTGGTTTTTTGAGATTGGCTTATCTCACTTAGCATGATATTCTCCAATTTCATCCATTTGCCTGCAAATGCCATAATTTTATCATTCTTTATGGCAAAGTAATATTCCATTGTGTATATATACCACAGTTTCTTTATCCATTCATCAATTGAAGGACATCTAGGTTAGTTCCACAATCTGGCTATGGTGAATTGAGCACCTAGGAACATTGATGTGGCTGTATCTCTGTAGTATGCTGATTTTAAGTCCTTTGGGTATAGGCCAAGGAGTGGGATAGCTGGGTCAAATGGTGGTTCCATTCCAAGCTTTCTGATGAATCTCCACACTGCTTTCCAGAGTGGCTGCACTAATTTGCAGCCCCACCAGCAATGTATGAGTGTTCCTTTTTCCCCACATCCTCGCCAACACCTATTGTTGCTTGTGTCCTTGATAATTGCCATTCTAATTGGGGTGAGATGGAATCTTAGGGTAGTTTTGATTTGCATTTCTCTTATTACTAAAGATGGTGAACATTTTTTCATATATCTGTTGATTTTTTGTACATCTTCTTCTGTGAAGTGTCTGTTCATTTCCTTAGCCCATTTGTTGATTGGATTATTTGTATTCTTGGTATAGAGTTTTTTGAGTTCTTTATATATTCTGGAAATTAGTGCTCTATCTGAAGTATGAGTGGCAAAGATTTTCTCCCACTCTGTAGGCTCTCTCTTCACATTACTGATAGTTTCCTTTGCTGAGAGAAAGCTTTTTAGTTTTAATCTATCCCAATTGTTGATTCTTGCTTTATAAGTCATTATTTCAATTATCAGTCTCTTCTCATAATAAGCATAATCTGTTATTCCACTTATAAAATATGCTACAAACATGGAAGCATGTTTTATAACCATTATTTTTGGTGCCTAGTTAAAATTTCTGATCCCCTAGATATAAATCAATTATTATAATTATGCTTATTACAATTAAAAGTTTCTAATATGTTTTCCATTTTGAAAGGCATGTAAGGTCAGAATTTTGGCATAGAGAGGGCTTAAATTCCTTGTAATAGATATAATATAATCACAAAAAAGTAGGTAATTATGATTTCTTAGTTTTCTATGTAAAAAACAAAAAAGAAGAAATGAGTTTTTAAAATGTTATCAGAGACAATGTGTTTGTTAGCTCAGGTTTCCACAACAAAATACCAGACTATATCTTGGGCAACAGAAATTTATTTTCTCATAATTCTGGAGGCTGTAAGTCCCAGATTGAGGTACCAATGGAGTTTGTACCTACATTAGAGAGGGAGATCTATTTCACTCATTCTAAAAATATTGATATTAATTATCAAAAAACACCTTCATTTAAACATTCAGAGTACTGTTTAACCAAATACCTATGCACCAAAATATCTGAAAAAATTAAGTTAACACTAAAAGTTAACCATCATAGTCACTTGACTTAAAAATTTCCCAAGAATTTCAAGATGGAAACACCAGATCATTAGATGAAGCATAGCCCCCCATGGTATTGCATGGGTCACAAACTCTGAAACAAGCTCTGTTTAGCAATGATATATAGATTTGCATTTGGTGCCTCATTGACAAATTCCGTTAATTATATTACAACACTATCATGAATTAGTCCTCTTCATTGTACCTTGTTTTTAGTTGTAGATGGACACAATATTTTTATTTTATAAATTTATTTTCATGAGGTGCTGAGGAGTAAACCCAGTGCCTCACACTCTTCCACTGAGCTACAACACCAGCCCCACTTCTTTATTCTTCACCTTAAGTAACTTCTAAGTTCTAATTCATATCAACTTAATCTAAGGCTTGTACATTGAAATTCTAACTGGTTGTCCTCTTGCCTCTCATTTTCAAGTAGAACTGGTTTCCTGAAGAGGAGTCACAGATATTTAATCCCTCTCTTCCCTAAAACCTTTCAATGACTGTTCATCACATTTGAAATAGAGTATGTATTTGTATCATAACCCCAAGACCATGTAAAATTTTATTCTTTGTCTAACTCTCAAATCTCATCATGTACTATTAATTTTTATCTCTCAGTGTTTTAGCTATAGTTTTCTTCTTATATTTCCAAATTAAAATGTTCTCCACAGCATAGAGATCTTACCATTAAGTATGAAATTTGTACATGGTACTTGTGTTCAAATGTTATTTCCTAGGTCTCAGTAATATCGTCATGTTCAATGTAAGGGAAACTGGTAATCTAGTCTAGCTCTATTCTCAAGAACAAGAGAAAACAGATTGAGTGAATGTTTATTCAGTGTCTGGCACAAATCTTGATAGTAATAAATTTAAAAGATTGAGTAAGTAAGCTATGGATCTCTTTAAGTTATTTCTTATATAACAATTATTTCGGTACTGATGGACAAATGTAAATCAATGTATACTATGCTTATAAAGATAAAAGAAAAATTAGTAATTACCAGGGAAATAAGAGCACAATCTTTACAGCAAGCCTGGAATAAAATCAAACTTATTACTTAATTTACTTAAGTTCATATTAAACTTTATTACTGAGTCTGCCTAATAGCATTGTACTATTTATAAACAGATGTTCAAATGTTGGTTCTGCATTTTACATCTCACTAGTAAAGGATCTCTTCATTCCAAGTAGAATATTTTATTTGGGCTAAAATTGTTTCAAACAACAACAACAAAATTTTGCTCTACTATAAAGAATTCATATTCAATTGAGTTTCTAAACATTTTTTAGTTACTTTGAAAGTTAAAAAGAGATAGGAAGTACAATTATGTAATGTCAGTATCATTCAATTTTTATTTGTCACACTCTATGTCTTGGTTCTTCATATCAAAGCCACAATTATTTTCAATTTGTTCACATTTTCCTCTTTTTTTCCAGTTTCTTTTGACCCTTTCCATTCATGTTTATTTTAAATAAAATCGTTATTAGTGCTACCAGTTTCAAGTTAACCTTGAGTCAAAATCACAACTTTTTAAAATGTACAACCAAAAGAGAAAAACATAACTAGTTAATATTTATCAACTAGTTTTACTGCAACCCTATTACTAAAAACAAAACAAAATAATAACAGAAATGTATCATAGTGATTTGAGTTGGTCTTATGATATATCATGCAATTTCCTTTGGAACAGAATTATATAATTCCTATAACAATTTAAAATACGTATTTTTTAATTATTCCTAATTACTGCTAGAGAAATTTAGAGACAGCAAAGTGGCTTAATTCATAAAATACACTTAGTTTTATTACCTTTGGGTGTTTATACATATACTTATTTCTATTGAAAAAATTCTGCATGCTCTTCCATTTCTTCTTTTTTCATTTATTTAAAATATTTTTAGTTGTTGATGGACACAATATATGTTTTATTTATTTAATTTTATGTGGTGCTGAGGATGGAACCCAGTGCCTCACATGTGCTAGGCAATTGCTGAGTTACAACTCCAGCCCCTCCATTTCTTCTTTTATATTCATAGTCTCAATTTAGCTTTCTTTTTTAAACCATATTATACAAATAACTTTTAAATTCATATGACAATTTTTTATTCATTTTCTATGTATCTATCACTGTTTCTAATGTGTCTTATTTTACATTATGATTTTTCTTCTCTTCACTGCTTCAAACTGTATGATGGCAATAATATCATCTGCTTTGTTTTCTACTTAAACATCAAAGCCTTGTTTAACATCTGTCAGTAGTAAATGCCAAATCCAGTTTTGTTTTTGTACTTTTATTTGTTTTTTCCTTCCTTTTTCTTCTGATTTTTCTTCCGAGTAATTTGATGTTCCCATAATATATAAAAAAATGAATTACAAATGTTAATATAATAAAAAAGCTTGCCTTACTGTAAGGGGTGGCAAATATCCCTGTCGAGTGAAGATCAAAATAGTTCATCAGCATTAAACAGATTCTTAAAAAGCAGGAAATACATAGAGAATATCTTGGAAAACTGTATAGGAACAAAAATATTAGTGATAATTGAAGAGTTCACAAACTTTAGATAACCAAGTAAAAATATTTGGTTAAATTACTTTATACACATTATTCAAAATCACACTTATTAGCCTGGTAGATTTTGCAAATTCCTAGGCTCAACCAAAGTCAAACACTTAAGGCAACTTTGACATTTGGAAATAAGAACAGTGTTACTTACTACCAACAATGATGGTTATGCACTGAATCATGAGGCAAAAGGAACCTCACAAGAAGAGAATAATTTCATACCTTTACTAAATCTTATCCAATTCAATTTTACTTGGGACAGATCATTGTAAATTGGAGGAAGGGGGGAAGAGATGCCAAAAGAAAAGTAACAAGACAGAACTATTATTTTGCTAAAAGGTAATGGTATTAAAATCTATTATATGATGATTAAAAATGTGTCAAATGATTTTTTTCTACTGTATGCTTTTGTCAACTGTCAATTATCAGATGACTGTATCTATGTGGATTTCTCTCAGTGTTTTTACTCTATTCCATTGGTATTCATGCCTGTTTTGATGTCAATTCCATGCTGATTTTGTTACTGGAGTTCTGTGGTATGATATTTAAGACCCAAAATAATGATGCCTCTAGCATCACTCTTCTTGTTCAGGATTGCTTTGGTTATTCTGGGTCTTTTATTCCACCAAATTAATTTGAGGAACATTATTTTCTAGTTTTGTGAAGATTTTCATTGGTATTTTGATAGGGATTGTATTGAATGTGTATATTGCTTTTGGTAGTATGGCCATTTTTGACAATATTAATTTTGTCTACTCAAGAACTTGGGAAGTTGTCCCATTTTCTAAGGTGTTTTTTCATTTTTTTTATTCAGTGTTCTATGATTTTCACTGTAGATGTCTTTCACTTCCTTCATTATTTGAATTCCCAAGTACTTTATTTATTTATTTACTTACCCATTTATTTATTTTAGATTATTTTGAATGGGATAGTTGTTCTCATCTCTTTCCCAGTAGATTCACTACTGGTATATAGAAAAGCAATTGATTTTTGTATTTTCATCTTGTATTTTGTTACTTAGTCGAATTTGATTATCCATTCTGAAAGTCTTCTGGTGGAGTTTTTTAGGTCTTCTAGGTGTAGTATCATGCCATTAGCAAACAGAGACTTTGACTTCTGCTTTTACTATTTTTTTTTGATGTATCAAATACATTTTATTTTATTTTTTTAATTTATCTTTTATTTTTTTACAGACTGCATTTTGATTCATTGTACACAAGTGGGGTACATAATCTTGTTTTTATGGTTGTACACAATGTAGAGTCATACCATTCATGAAATCATACATGTACATAGGGTAATGATGTCTGTCTCATTCCACCATTTTTATACCCCCTCCCTCTCATTTCCTTCTACATAATCTAAAGTTCTCCCATTCTTCTCTCACACCCCATACCCCCACCCCCATTATATATCATTCTCTACTTATCAGGAAAAACATTCAGCCTTTGGTTTTTTGGGATTGGCTTATTTCACTTAGCATGATATTCTCCAATTCCATCCATTTATTTGCAAATGCCATAATATGATTCTTCTTTATGGCTGAATAATATTCCATTGTGTATATACACCACAGTTTCTTTATCCATTCATCTGTTGAAGGGCATCTAGTTTGGTTCCACAATCTAGCTATTGTGAACTGAGCTGCTATAAACATTGATGTGGCTATGTTACTATAGTTTGCTGATTTTAAGTCCTTTGGGTATAAACTGAGGAGTGGGATAACTGGGTCAAAAGGTGGGTCCATTCCAAGTTTTCTGAGGAATCTCCACACTGCTTTTCAGAGTGGTTGCACCAATTTGCAACTCCACCAGCAATATACAAGTGTGCCTTTTTCCTCACATCCACGCCAACATCTATTATTGTGTTCTTGATAATAGCCATTCTAACTCAAGTAAGATGAAATCTTAGAGTTGTTTTAATTTGCATTTCTCTAATTACTAGAGATAAAGATCTCCCATCTTCTTGGATAGGCAGAATTAACATCGTCAAAAGGTCATTCTACCAAAGGCACTATACAGATTCAATGTAATTCAAATTAAAATTCCAATGACATTCCTCATAGAAATAGAAAAGCAATCATGAACTTCATCTGGAAGAATAAGAGACCTTGAATAGCCAAAACAATCCTGAGCAGAAAAATGAAGCAGGAGGTATCACAATACCAGACATTAAACTATACCACAGAGGAATAGTAACAAAAACAGCATGGTATCAGCACCAAAATAGACAGGTAGACCTATGGTACAGAAAAGAGGACACAGAGACAAAACCACATAAATATAGTCACCTCATACTAGACAAAGGAGCCAAAAACTTTCAATGGAGAAAAGATAGCCTGTTCAACAAATGGTGCTGAGATGATATTTTCTTTTTCATCTCTGTGTTGATTTGAGTCTTTCTCTCTCTCTTTCTCATTAGTTTGGCTAAAGCTTTATGAATCTTGTTAATATTTTTAAATAACAAAATAGTGCTGGAAAATCTAGATATACAGACATAAAAGAATAAAACTACTTTGGATGTTTCACCCTGCACAAATGTTAAATCAAAGTGGGTCAATTACCTAGGAATTAGACCAGGATATTTGCAACTGCTAGAAGAAAATACAGGCTTGACACTCCAACACACTGAGACAGGCACTGAGTTCCTTAATAAGACTCCTAAACAAAAGAAGTAAAACCAGAATCAATATGTGGGATGGCATCAAATTTAAAACTTCTGTACAGCAAAGGAAACAAGTGCATGAAGAGAGAGTCTACAGAATTGGAGATTTTTGCCAGCTGCTTCTCCAACAGGGGATTAATATCCAAAATACAAAAGAACTTAAAAAAATTTAACACTACCAAAAAACCCACAATGAATAAATGGGCAAAGGAACTAAAAAGATATTTCTTTAATGAAGAAATATAAAAGGCCAATAAATATATGAAGAAAATTTCTACATTCTTAGTAGTCAGGAAAATGCGAATCAAAACTATACTGAAATTCTATCTCATTTCAGTCAGAATGGCAATCATTTAGAATAAAAAAAAAATAATAATTGCTGACAAGAATGTGAGGAAAAAGGTACACTCATACATTACTGGTAGAGCTGCAAGTTTGTACAACTTCTCTGGAAAGCACTATGGAAATTCCTCAGAAGACTATGAATGGAACCAACATAGGAACCAGCTATCCCACTCCTTGGTATCTATCCAAAAGAATTAAAATCGGCATACTGCATTGATACAACAATATCAATGTTTATAGCTGCATAATTCACAATAGCCAAGTTATGGAACCACCCCAGGTACCCATCAACAGATAGAATGGACTAAGAAATGCACAAAGAATTTTTATTCAGTGATAAAGAATTAAATTATGGCATTTTCTGATAAATGAAGGGAGCTGGAAAATATCATGCTAAGTGAAATAAGCCAGAATCAGAAAGTCAAGGGTCAAATGTTTTCTCTCACATGCAGAAGCTATCCAAATACAAGGAAAAAAAATGGGGAGGGAAATCCTATGAAAAAGGAAAGAAGATTGGTAGATAAGAAGAAGGGTATTGAGGGGAGGGGGGAGGGATGGAGAAAGAGTGAAAGGGTGGATGGAAATTGATCAAATTGTTCTATATACATATATGAATATACTAAAGTGAATTTCAGTTTTATATATCTATAAATAGCTCATTTAAAAAATTTTTAAAAATAAATATAAGGAAGACTAGTGGAGCAGAGGAAGGGAAATAATAAGAGGACAAGGGAAGGGAAAGTGGAAGTACTAGGGACCGAATTGTAACAAATTATATTCCATGACTGTTTGATTATAGATTTATATATATATATAACAATATTATGTATAATTATAATACACTAAAAATATAAGATATAAAAAGTCAATCTTGCTAAAACAGTGCTCCTAATTAGTATTTTACTGTTTTAGTGTTTTTATTAATTTTTAAAGCCTTTAGTGCTCATAGATGCATATGTCCCTTAATATTATTTACCATAATTGTATATAGAACTTAATAATATTCTGCATTTCTCTATCAATGAAAATATATTATCAATTAAAATTTATCAGGCATGTATTTTTAGAAGTTTAAGGGAAACGATTGACCCAAAGACATATTTCCCTAAGAAATTGCTCATTATATTTGAATGAAATATATTTCTGAATAAATTAACTAAATAAGGCAGACACCCAAATCTCAGATGTTTCAATTTTTTTTCTGCTAAAAAGCATAGATTTTCAATTCATTTTATAAGAAGTATAATAGCAAAATAAGAGGTAGTTTCTTAGTAAAAGCAATTCTAGTCCTAAATTTACATATTAATCTAAATTTATGTTGAGTTGTTTTTAATGCATTTGGACACATCTCTATTGGCATATATTTTGCAAGTTATATTTTTGAATAACAAAATATGAGGGGAGAGGAGGTGGGGATATGAAAGATGGTGGAATGAGACAGACAGTATTACCCTATGTACGTGTATGATTACACAAATGGTATGAATCTACATCATGCACAACCACAGAAATGAAATGATGTACCCCATTTGTGTACAATGAATCAAAATGTAGTCTGTAAAAATAAAAAAAAAAATTATGAAATATTATATTTACCATTGTTTTACCAAAAATAAAATAAAAAGGTAACAACATATTTACTCCCTCCTGGATTAGAAGAATGTAGGAAATTCTGAAGAGTTTCTACCACTTCATATCTTAGAACCCTGAATTTTCAAACTTCTTCAGTCTCTGAGTAACTGATACCCTGCTTTTGTTGACATAAGAAAAATCATGTAAACAGGTGGCTGGTTGTTGAATTTTATCTTTTTAATAAATCTAAACAATATTCTAGAAAAATAAATTAAAATAAATCATAAAAGAACCTTTTGACAGATTCATTATTTTCATGTTCTGCTATACCAAAATATTTCTCTATGTTCTGAGTTTCTGACCTCATGAGATTAAGATTTTTTTTACCTAGAGGTTGAAGACACTAAGTAGAGGAAGGAGTACCAAGGAGATGATGATAAGAGCTACCTGATAAGTTCTATAAAGTGTAAGAACCCATGCAGTATTCCACTCTAATCCAGAGATCAGGAAAAGTAGGCAGTCCTTACATAGAACTCATAGCAGAGTTTACTAAGATTCTTGGCAGTAAGAGTCCAGTTTTCCTGCCATGACAAAGATTCTTGTACTTAAGATTATCTCAGTAGTAAATCTAACATTAAATATACCAGTGATAACAAATATGAAATGGAAATAAGGGGGTCTTTCTTAAATGTCTAGGATACTAAATTTATGTTTTATTGAGGTGAAATTTACATACTATAAAATCAACTATTTCAAAATGAACAATTCAGTGACAATGCATTCAAAATTTTGTGCTACTACTGCATCTAAATAGTTCCAAAAGCTTTTTATCATCCATTGGAATAATCTTATTTTTTTTTTATAATCTTATATTTCTTAATAAGCTGACAGTGAATTTATCGCTTCCTTTAGCACATAGAAACAACCAATTTATGTCTCTTTGTTGACCTATTCTGTATATTGATATAAATGAGAATATATATGTGGCCTTGATTTTATGATTTGAATATGTGGCATCCCCCAAAAGCTTATGGTAGACAATGTATGTATAGTCAGAGGTGAAATGATTAGATTAAGAGAGGTATGACTTAATCAGTGTATTATGCTATTTGATGCACTCATAATTTGGAAGAATTACTGCAATGGGTGGTAACTATAGGTGGGTAGGGCATGGCTAGAAGAAGTAGTTCACTGGGGATATGATTAGGAGATTATATTTTGTTCCTGGCTCTTTGCCCTGAATCTGCTTCTTGTCTGCCATGAGCTGAGCAGCTTTATTACTTTCTGCTATGACGGTTTTCCTCATCTCAGGTCCACAGCAATGAATTTGGACACTCACAGACTGTACCTCTGAGGCCAGGAGCACAAAATAAAATTGTCCTCCTCTTACTTGCTGAACTCTGAATCAGGAAGACAGCATAAGAAGCCTTTCCATCTCAAATAGCTTGGCAGGGAATAACATAAATCGCTCTAATGTCAGTTTTGATTTCACAGATATTATCTTCCCTATTGATATAACAGGTTTTCCCTTATTATTTGATATTACATTTCATACCTTAGTTCAACTTGATGTATTTTTTTAAACTTTTTTTTTTTAGTCATTAATGGACCTTTTTTATTTATATGTGGTGCTGAGAATTGAACCCAGTACCTCATACATGCTACCCTAGCTCTCTACCACTGAGCTACAACCCCAGCCCAATGTATCCTTTTAATATATCAAGATACAAATAATTGAATTATTTCTTTTTGCTCATGTTTATATTCTCTGTTTCTTTTTCTTCTTGCATTATGTGGTACTCACTCAACCCTTATCCCCATTTTCTTTTTAATTATTGAACTTCTTAAAAAAGATTTTTTATAGGAAATGTTAAAGAATTTGGAAAGTCTATGGTTAAAATGATCAATGAACTAAAAGAAAATCTAAGAAAGAAATTAAGTGAGAAAATGGAGTATATGAAAGAGCATTTCTAAAGTATAGGAAGGAGAAATAAATGAGGTCAGGAACATATTGAAGATTTTATGGGCTGGGGCTGTAGAGTTTATGTGGTGGAGCACTTGCCTAGCATGTGTGAGGCACTGGATTCAATCCTTAACACTGCATAAAAATAAATAGATAAATAAAATTAAAAGAAAAAGATTTTATTACCATATCTAAGGTTATTGTAAAGATGTATCCCTACTTTCACATCATAGATTCATTCACATGATTGATTTATTATCACTAATTTTTGTATGTAGTTTGAAATTCCAAATTGTTCTTTCACATGTCATCTCAGAATCTTTTATTGAAAAGACTATGTTTCCCCTATGAATTGTTTTGTCTCCCCTGTCAAATATTTACTGACTTGTTTCTGCATTATCAGTTCTATTCTGTTGGTCTATACTACTTTCTGTATCATTGTACCATACTTTTTTGACTAGCTTTGTGATCAGTTATGAAATTGAGAAATACAGTCCTTCAACTTTTTTTTTTCATAATTGCTTTACTTACTGTAGGACCATTGAAATATCATATATATTTTATTTTCTATTTCCAAAATGAAAGATTCTTTGAATTTTTGTAGAGATTGTCTTAAATCAGCATGTCATTTTGCATCTTATAGATGAGTTGTCATTATATATATATTCTTATATGTATATATATTCTTAAATGTAAAAAAAATTATTGACATTAGCTTGGTTTACCAGATAAAGAAACAGCATGTTTCTTTTGGCCACTATTTGCATGGAATACATTTTCTCATCTTTTCACTTTCAGCCTGTTAGTGTGTTTACACATATATTGAGTGTCTTGTAAATGGCATATAATTGGATCTGCTTCTTTTTTATGTTCTGTCAATCTTTGCCTTCGCATTGGGCAGTTTCTTACACATATTGTTAATTATGTACTAAAAGGAAACAATCTATTTCTACCATTTTTGCTCTTTTTTTTTCTTTATATGTTATCTTTTTGTTCCTCATTTCTTCCGTTACTGTTTTCTTTGGTGTTCAATTCTTTGCTAGTGGACTTTTTGAATCCCCTCTCATTTTCTTTTGTGAATATCTTTCATATGTATTTATTTGTGGTTTTCATGGTGATTTCACTTGTAATTCTAAATTTGTAAGCTCTAAATTTGAGTTGATAAAACTAAGCTTCAATAGCATGCATTAACTCTGTTCTTGTACAGCTCCATTTCCTCTGTTATGTCTTCAAAAACTACATTTTTAAATATTGTATGCCCACTTATATATGTTCATATATTTATGTGTTTGTCTTTTAAATCACGTAGAAACTTAAAAGAGAAATTACAAGTCAAGAAAACAGATATTAACATTTACTTACGTGGTTCCCATCATGGGTTCCATTTCTTCATATGGCATTGAGTTAATTTCTAGTGTCTTTTCATTTAAAACTGAAGTAATTCCTATTATATTTATACTCTTCTAGCAACAAACTCCCTCAACTTTAGCTTTCTGGGTGCATATTAACTTTTTCCTTCATATATAAAGAATAATTTTGCCAGTTACAGAAGTCTTATATGATAGACTTTTCTTTCAGTGATATAGAAATATTTATTCTGATTGTCACAATTTCAAATGAGAAATTTCCTATTAATTGAATTGGAATTACTTAAAAGTGATGGTTCACTCCTCTCTTACACTCAAAATTTTCTCTTTGTTTTAAACAATTTAATTACAATATATCTTGCTGTGGGTTCTTTGGGTTCATTCTTCTTATGGTTTGCTATCTTCTTGATTGTGTGGAGACATACGTAAAAATACTGTATACAAATACAATAAAATACTGTATAAAAATATAATATAAGAAAAAAACTTCTTTCAGTTATTCAAATATTCCCTATTCTTTTACTTTTTTTCTTATTCTACCATTCCAATAAGGCATGTATTGATAAGTCTATGTGTCTCTTAGGCTTGTTTTCCCCTTCTTACATTTTACTCCTCAAACTAGATAATTTGATAAGCCTATCATAAAATTCTCTGATTCTTCCCTCTTCATGCTCAAATCTGATTTTAAAAACCTGTAGTTAATTTTTAGTTTTAGTCTTCAGATTCTGAATGTTTATTTTAATAATTTATGTCTTTATTGATATTCTCTATTTGCCCTTCATTGTTCTCCTCATTGTCTTTAGTTCTTTGAGTATATTTAAGTCAGATTATCTATAGTATTTTATGTACTGAATCCAGTATCATGTCTTCCTCCTGAGTAATTTTTTCACTGTTTTTGTGAATTAACCATGTTTTCTTATTTCTTTGTATACCTTGATTTTTGTTTGCTTATTTGGTCATATTAAATATTATACTGTGATAAATAACTTTTTTGTTTAGGGTTTGTTTTTATTTGCTTTTTATATGATGTAGTTGTTAGCTCATTTCCTTTTCTGAATTATTTTTGTAAAGTTTATATCCTTTGTTGTGTAATGGCTGTGAAGTCTATGTTCCCTTACATGCCCTGGTCCAAACACATGTGAGAGAGAGAGCGCAAGAAAGATAGAGGAACAGACAGAGACAGAAAACAAGAGAAGAGAAGAAAAGGAAGAGAAAAGAAAAAAAGAAGAATGACAAGAAAAAAGGAAAGGAAAGGAAAGATCATTGCTAGGTTACTCCTTCAAGATGTTGACAGGGCATTTACAGTTCATAGCCTTTACCTCCTGTTTACATTGATCCTATATGAAAACTTAAAATTTTCACAATTGTTTTCTAAGCATGCATCCTGCCTTATTAAGAATGTGATTTCTAAATTACTGATATTATATGCATACTTTTGAATATCTTAATTCCCCAAAGAAACTTTCTCTTCAGGATTCTATTCCAGGAAATTGGCACTTTATTTTATAACTCAGTTATAATCATTCGTCCTAGGTGTTTGCATGTCATTTCTTCCCTTTACAATTATTTACAGGAATGCCTGTCACTTCTCTATCCTAAGTAAGCTCTGAGAAAGTCTAAATAAAGACAAATGACTTGTATTTTTTTTTTAATCTGTGTAGCCCTTAGATAAAAGCCACAAAACCAATTCTTTGTGAATGAAATGAAGATAATTTTTTAAAATATACATATCTTTTTTGATACATCTTGGGAAAGTAAAGGGATAAGGTCCTATCTTGGGAACACAGACACTTAAGCCTGCTGCCATGTTGGGGTGGAGTAATAAAGGACAAATGAAAATGCCACAAAATGTTCCCATATTTTAAAAATGGATGGTTTTTGATTAAGTGTTTGTTTGGTTGCTGTCAATTTTGTTTTGTAGAGTTCTAAGTTGGTACTGAAATTTTCTGATTTTTTTTTTCCTGTATGGGGACCAACCTGATCAATCATTTGACCTCAAGGAAGAAGATCTCCAAAATATGATTACTGACGAATTTTCTTCTAACAGTTTTGTGAATAATCATACCATATGATGCTTCATTTCTCAAACGTGAATAATATTAAGCAAACTCCATGCATTTGACATTCCTGGCTTTTGTTTTTTCCTATATTCAACGATTTCTTGTCAAATTCTTAAGAAAATATTAGCATAAAGAATATATTTAGGACAGAAAATATTTTTAAATATCCACATTTGCCTTATAGTGGAATCTTTAGGAAATGAGACCTAGTGAAAGAAAGTTCAGTCATTGGAAACATGCTTTTAAAGGGTGTATTGTGACTCTGGCCCTTCCTCTTTGCTTCCTGGCCACTATGCTGTCGGCAACTTTGCTTCATTATGTGTTCTCTGCCATGATATTCTGCCTCCCTACAGGCCCAAAATCAATGGAGCCAGCAAGCCATAGACTGAAACTTCTGAAGCCATGAGACAAAATAAGTCTTTCCTCCTTATAAGTTGATTATCTTAGGTATTTTGACACAGCAACACACAGGTTGTGTAGATGAAGCAAAAATACCTTGAAGCTACCTTACTAATCTCCTGGGCAGGACTATGAATTAAATTGACATAGGCCGAGTAACAGGAGAAAATTAATTTTAATGACACTTGTACACATGGGAGTCACATAGATATGAAACTTAAAGGAGTGCTATATAATTTATATAGCATCTTAAGTTACCAAAAGAAATAGGTTTAAATTTTCTAGAAGGTTATGTAGACAAGTTATGAGAAGGTTAGGGGAGAAAATGTATAGTGATAAGGCTCTGTTAAGCAGATTTAAAAAAAACTTACAGTTAATGAAAGATGTCTAGATAAGCCCTCTTTGTGATATAGCTACGTTTACTAAAGTAGATTTCCTTCAAGATATTTATTTTTTTCAAGAATGTTTTATGCTTTATTTTAAGCAGTTCAGGGAGAGAACAAGATATATATTTTCCTGAGTTGTCTGCTTCTCAATTTCTTTAAGTTCAATGTAATAAATATACTAGGATGGTATATTTTGGAGTGAAATGTGCTGAATAACTTCATTTGACCATATGCTTTTTATAACACTAGGTTATTTTGTTAGTGGATTGGAGCACTATTATCAGCTATGCTATGAGAATTGGCTCAGATCAGAACTGATTTGGACAATATTTTATACATATACATATGTATATATGTAAGCATCCAAAGTATAACATTGCTGTTATTATTCATGTTACTGTCACTATATTATTATCTTTGGAGTGCATAAAAATGTGAAAATTATTTGAATTTCTTGCTCTCCTCAAATCAATATTCTCTTGCATTTGGGATATCTTTTCTGGAGATAAAATTGAGAGGAATTGGTCAGTTAACTATTATATTCAACACTTAAAGCTTTATAATTTTTTTCTTACTACCCTTACTTTTTAGTTTAATGACTTAGGCTACAGAAAATTTGAAAAAAGTTGACACCCATGAAAACCTTACTTGAATTCATATTTGTTATTTGCTTGCTGTTTGTGGTACATGTATATATGTGTACTTTTTCATAACTGTATTTCATAATGATGAATAATGATTACTTATGATACTCTCTCACTAAATATTTCAAATTGTATATTCTAAGAACTAGGATTTCTTCAAAAAATTATATCAATATTTTGCAGATCTGGCATATCCCACCTACCCACTCTAGGAGCTGTGGTGCTCTGAAAAGCCACTGCAGAGTCAGGCCTGGGAGCTAAGGTGGAAGTGCATCCTTTAGTTTCTACTAATTGCAATCTTGCAAGAAAAAAATTCTAGCAGGTCACACATATTAACTGTTTATTGGAAAGATGGTGTATACAGGAAAGCATTCAGGACACACTGAACAGATCACCTCCAGGATTGGGGTATTTAAGGATTTAGATTATTTAAATGGAACTAAATATTTGGAAGTTCATACCCTCTGAAATTTGGGAAAATACAAGCTCTGGTCCTATAAAATTTTGGACTTCTTTGATGTGACAAGGAAGGGGAAGGGAGTCAAATCCTGTGAAATTATTTGGGTCCCTTTAAAACCTGTGAAATTCTATCTTTTGTTGCAGACCTCTCTCCCAGTACTGCTTGGAAATGAAAAATTTGGAACAACAAAAAGTCTTTCTGTCTTTGATGAAGGTGAATATTTCTGGGAGAAATCTGTATGACTTAGCTTTCTTTTTCCCTTGGTCTGGTATTAGTACCACCTGATAATAGGGTTTTTTTTGTTGTTGTTTTGTTTTGTTTTGTTTTGTTTTGTTGTTCTTGACTACTTTTGATATTGTTTCTCTGAGGTTTTAGTTTTGTGATACATATATATGTCTGATGTCCTCCCTTTGAGTTACTGCCCCTCATTGTCCCACCTGTTCATAGCTGACTATCCTACTTAACAATGTCATGCCCAAAAAAGTTCAGTAGGAACATCATAATATTAAAATTCATACACAAATTGTCTTCACAATGTATTTGAAGAGCTGCTTTATTTAAACTACTGACCAGACATTTCACATAGTTTTAAATTTTAGTTTTTCTTTTTTAAAATTAGATTATTTTTGGTCTTTTGTTTAATCATAGTTTTAAAGAGCCCAGAATGTTTGAATTTGTCTGTATGTTTTCTTAGGATTGTATTTTATTTACCATATGTGCCCAGAATGCTTCAAAGGTTAATTATACCCTTACCAGTGAATGAAAGCATGAAAAACAATGTCATTTCAACATATTAAGGACATGATAGGTATTTTAATTTATACAAAATGGTGTCTATCAAATTTCCCCAATATAAATATACACTTCTAACATTGTAAGTATAATCTATAAGGTACACTTTGAAATGATATGAATAGTTCGAATAGTTTGAATGCTTAAACATCCCCCCAATAATCTCAGCAACATTTTACATTTCCTGGATCAATTATTATAGTGAATATTTAAAATTGTTCTTTTGGTAAGTTTCCATATATGAACTGGAAAAGTTTTCCCTTCTCCCCTTCCAACATTATGGATATCACCAATGATTCATGGAGTTATTTTTCAGTTAATTGTATACATTACAATCATTTAATTGAATGAAGAAATTGTCTAATTTTGACAAGTGGGAGTGCCTTCAAATTGACTTGCGTCTTTCACTATAACCCATCAGTTTTTGAGATCTTACTCAAAATTTTCACTTCAGATTGTTACTTCATAAAAGAGGGAAGAGAGCCTGTTCAACAAATGGTGGTACTGGGAAAACTAGAAATTCATATGCAGTAAAATGAAATTAAACCCCTATCTCTCACCCTGCACAAAACTCAATTCAAAATGGATCAAGGACTTAGGAATTAGACAGAGGCCCTGCACCAAATGGAAGACAAAGTAGGCCCGAATGTTCATCATGTTGGCTAAGGATCAGACTTCCTCAACAAGACTCCCAAAGCACAAGAAATCAAAGCAATTATCAATAAATGGGATGGATTCAAACGAAAAAGTTTTTTCTTAGCAAAGGATACAATCAATAATGTGAAAAGAGAGCCTACAGAGTGGGAGAAAATCTTTAACACACACTTCAGATACAGCACTAATCTACAAAATTTATAAAGAACTTAGAAAACTTTACACCAAACTCACAAAGAACCCAATCAATAAATGGGCCAAGGAACTGGACAGACACTTTACAGAAGATATACAGGAGACTAATAAATAGATGAAAAAGTGTTCAACATCTCTACTAATTAGAGAAATGCAAATAAAAACAACTCTAAGATTTCATCTTACTCCAATTAGAATGGCTATTATCAAGAACACAATAATAGATGTTGGTGTAGATGTGGGAAAAAAGGCACACTCTGGAAAGAAATGTGGATATTCCTCAGAAAACTTGGAATGGACCCACCTTTTGACCCAGTTATCCCACTCCTCAGTTTATACCCAAAGGACTTAAAATCAGCATATTACAGTAACATAGCCACATCAATGTTTATAGCAGTGCAATTCACAATAGTTAGATTGTGGAACCAACCTAGATGTTCTTCATTGATGAATAGATAAAGAAACTGTAATTTATATACACAATGGAATATTATTCAGTCATCAAGAAGAAGAATATTATGGCATTTGTAGAAAAATGGATGGAATTGGAGAATATCATGCTAAGTGAAATAAGCCAAGCCCAAAAAACCAAAGGCCGAATGTTTTCCATGATAAGTAGGTGATGATGTATAATGGGAGTGTGTGGGTGGGGGGTGAGAGAAGAATGGAGGAACTTTAGATTCTATGGAGGGAAATGAGAGGGGGGTATTAAAAATGGTGGAATGAGACAGACATCATTACCCTATGTACATGTATGATTACATGAATGGTATGAATTTATATCAAGCACAACCATAGAAATGAAAGGATGTACCCCATGTGTACAATGAATCAAAATGCTGTCTATAAAAATTTTTAAAAAGTTTCCACATTAAAAAAAAAAAAATTGTTACTTCAAGCTTACTTTTCAGTTTTCCTGCCTTAGGCCCAGAAACAGCCATTTCCTCACAAGGCCCTGATTCCTTTTATTGTGAAAAGATATTTAGAAAGCAATATCTGGGAATTGGATATGTTCATTTCTGTAGCTTCTTGGCTCTTTCAATGGACAGAAATAACAAGTAATTTTGATTTGAATTTAATAAGTATTGAACTATTTTTCCTTGCTTTTCTTCCATTCCATAATCATATTTTCTTTTTACCTTATGATGAATACAAGTCCTGACAGTATCTATATGTTATTCACTTTCTATATCCTATAACACATACAAAACAATTTCTGAGTTGCCACACTAAAAAAATTAACAGGGAATAACCCAAGTAAAATTAAACTTCCTTTAGTGTTCCCCCTTGCTTTGAAAGTAATCCTACTGAGAGTGTATTGTCAGAATATTTAATACTCTTGAATATTTGAAATTAATTTTTTGTATTAATAATGACATTTATTTATATATATTAAATTTATTTTTCTCACACTGACTTGTTTTTTGAATATCTTGAATAGTAATATGATGAAAATAGTAACTTTAAATTTTATACTCTCACATATCCTATTTCCATACCTATTCCTTTTATCCTTTTTACCTTCATACCCTGTATGGAATTATTTGATGAATTTCTTTCTTATGTTTACTGTCTTCAATTTCAAAAATAACTAATTTTTCACATTCATGTATATATGTGTACTATTTATATTATTGTATTGATTTTTCTATACAAAACATAGCATGCTTTTTTGTAAGTTACTTTGTTTTCATTTAAGGATATATTCTGAAAATAACCTTACATCCATTTATAGAAATCTCCTTTTTCTTTTATTATAACTGCGGATTATTGCATTGTGTAGTTGAGCCATAGCTTGTTCAGCAATTTAACTATAAATGGACATTTATATTATCTCTAGTATTTTGCTATTAAAAGCATTGCCACAGTGAATAATCTCTTGCAAATTTATTTTTCATGATCCTAAGTCAAGGATCAAGCTGTGAAAGCTAAAGGATGATTAAATAGTGAAAGAACAATGAAGAGATTTCTCTCTCTAGAAGAACACATTTACATTTCAAAAGTGGATGAAAGCAGGAGTCAAGGAAACATTCCAGGGAGTTGTAAACATGAAGATATTTTTTCTTATCTTCTCTAAGGAACATTTGTTTACATTTCAAATTATAAAAAGCCAGTCTCCTCACAGGTAAAATTCATTCACAGTAGGAAGATAAGTTGCTCTTACTCTTTTTGGAGACTAGTGAGATGCATTTACAGATTTATATTTTCAGAGTTCCTCTCATAGTGTACAAACCTGGCTACTTGCAGGATGACATGTTTTTCCATACATTTCCCCTAAGGAAAGCTAGACTGAAGGAGCAATAGGACACTGGAGAAATAGAAATCTGTGTAGTTATTGTTATAATTAAAGAGGTACAGAATATAGCAATAGTGTAATGGTTAAGATGAAGATATTTGATAATCAACATATGTAGGTTAATAACTCCTTTTTGCTAGAGCTCCCCTTATCTACCTAAATGCAGAGATTTCCAAAAGGATTTAATCATCATAAGTCCCCCACTGAGGGAAACTTCCCATCTCAGGGAAAGATGGATTAATTACTTTTACCAGTTGCCAGAAATCAATAAAGAAGAGATCATAGATTGTATAAAACAAACAGAATCACAATCATACTTCCTATTTATTGCCCTAAGGGTAAATATGTCCTCTTCCCCCTTGAGGATGTTATATAATTACAAATTACTTGTTTTTTTTGAACTGCATTGAGTTCCCTTTGTGTATGTGCGTGTGTGTGTGTGTGTGTGTGTGTGTGTGTGAAAGAGAGAGAGAGAGACAGACAAAGGAAGAGAGAATGTGTGTGTGTGTGTTTGTGTGTGAATAAATTTGTGCTTTCTCCAGTTAATCTCTCTTTTCACCATTTCAGTGATCATACAGGCCCCCAGTCACTGAACCTAAGTAGGTTTGTTCCTTCCCAATTAATGTAACAACAGTTTGTTCTCCAAAAAAAAATTATAAATACTGAAATAAAAATATTACCAAATGCAAATTTTAAATCTCTTCCCAATCACAACAAACATCTAGAAAACATAAACTTGAAGAATTTTGCCAAAATTTTTAGACCTTTCCAGCCAGACTGTGTATTAAAGATTTAAATACTTTTGTCACTGAAAGCTAAATCTTCTTTCCTGATGCCGATCCAATGAGAACACAGTTTTAAGAATAAGGAAAAGTAAGTTTTATTGCTTTGCCAGCAAAGGAGAAGCACAGGGGACTGCTGTCCTAGAGGCTGTGATTCTACTCATCAGGGGGAACAGAGGGTTTTCAAAGAGGTGATTCAAAGGCTACATTTCAGCTGTTCCCTGTGGTGGGGTTTGTGATTCACTTGTTAATTTGGGAGATAGTTATTTCCTGGATCTTCTAGGGTCATCCCTGAAGTGAATTCTGAATTATTGAATTACTTTGTTCCTGTGGTTGGGTGTGTGCTCAAGGACAGATAACTGGGCCTAGGGTGGGAAGAAGGTAATTCAATTTTCCCCTGAGGTTAGGGAGGGGGAAAGGGAGAAGAGGGGAAACAATAAACAAACAAATAAAAACCAAACAACAACAACAAAAAAATAACAGATTCACTTTAAAATAACTTAGTGGCAAGAGCATGAAAGGCTATATTCAAACCAAGAGGTAGACCACTATCACACTTTTAACACTTCAAGCCTCCTTCAACATCTTTTATCCACTAAATGTTATCCAAACTTCAAATATCATAAAGTTGTGTTACCTGTTTCTTAAGACTTACAAAATTGGAATCATAATATTTGTGATGTATTTTACCTATACTTTAAAGTCAGTATTAGTGAAATTCATCTATATAGTATACTTTCATGTATCTCTAGTTCACTTGCTTTCATTATCATGTAATATCCAAACTCACTTACATAGCTTTTATTTGGTATTATGAGAAGTGATGCTATCTATGAATATTGCATAAGTCTTTTTACTAGCATTTGTATTCTTTGTAACATGTATTCATTTAAGATTCAGATTGTGAGTTCATAGGGTGTATATATAATTTCAACTTTAGAAAACATTGCCAAAATTTTTCCAAACTTACTATTTTTAAAAAAAATTATTATTCTACCAGAAATATATGAGAGTTCTATTGTTGCACACTATTTACAATACCTGGTATTGATACTTTTTTTTTACTCACTCTAGTGTGCCCATAGTAGCATTATTTAGTGGTTTTCATTTGCATTTTTCTGATAAATAATAAAATTCAGTGCCTTTCCTTATACTTATTATACATTTGCATAGCTTATTACACAAAAAGTATATTCACATCTTTTCCTTAATTTTTCAGGGTTGTCTGACTTTTACTCATGAGTATCTGTTTCCTTAAAATATGTTTGATAGTGGAACATTGATAGTCCATGACAAATGTTTTCCAATATGACTTGATTATTATTCTAATCACATGCTATTTGTAAAACTATTTTTTGAAAATTAATCCCAACCATTATGATTTTCTCCTGTGAACACTTTCTGTCTTATTTAATAATCTTTACCAGGTCCAAGCTTTCTTCTAAAATATATTACGAAATGACATAATTTCCTCTACAAAGATATATTGTTTTTTGATTAAGACTTAGATCTGCAGTTCACCTAGATTTCATTTTGAAACATGGTATGTAATAGGATCAGTTTCATTTTTCTTTCTGTGTGATTATTCAATTACACAGTAGCTCCGATTAGGATGATCATCCTTTCCCTCTGAACAACCAATTCACCTTTATTAAAAGGATGCAGGGGGCTGGGGGTGTAGATCAGTTGGTAGAGTGCTTGCTTTGCCCACACAAGGCCCTGGGTTCAATTCCCAGCACCAGAAAAAAAAAAAAAAAAAAAAAAAAAATGTGTGGTGGTTTTAAGTGTGGTTTTATTCTGCACTTTTTGTTACTTTGTCTATACTTGCATCAATAACACACTATGTTAATTAGTACAGTGTTATAATGTATTTATTTCTGGTTGGGTTATTCATCCAATTTATCTTTTCTTTTTGTATATACTTCATTGTCATGGCCATTCTCATAATATTAACTTGAGAAAAATCTTGCTGATTTTTAAAAAGTTATCCTGCTGATATTTTGATTGGGATTACATTTAATCTAGACTTCAGTTTAATAATAATTGATAATTTAATAAGTATTTAATCTATAAGCATAGCAAATGCCTTCATTTATTTTGGTTCCCTTTAATCTCAGCAATATATTACAGTTGTGGTGGGAGGTTTCCACATCCTGTGTGGATGAGGGGAAGAGTTTCTGTTGGAGGATGATGGTGCTGGCAATCAATTAATTACTAATAAACTTATCTAATCAATAAACACAAGAGGCAATACTCTTTTCAAATGGAAGGGGGCGTGGCGGATCATGCCATACAAGATCTGTCCTCCAACAAAATGGAGAAGCCCACCTTCCCTTTATTTATAGTTGCATAGGTAAAGGGACCAAGACCAGGAGTGGCTTCTTCTGTAAGGAACAGGATGGGGTGGAGTTAGAGAAGCCATTTGCTTAGAGAATTAGCATATCCTCGGGGGTGAGCCACTCTGTACAGGCTACCTACTTCCCTGCTGTGTGAAACAGTCTCCCATAACTGCCAGTTCTTGGGAGTCAGACCACTGTATCCCATGGCTCAGCCAAGCCTGATTCTGCTAAACATTGATGGCTCCCCACAACTTATCTTTCTATACTTCTTGAGCATATTTTGATATATTCTTCAATTCTTGATATTTAATCACCAATGTAAATGTTATCATTATCTCACTGCTATTTAAATATCATTCATACAATAGATATATATTAACTTTGTATCTAATAATGTTGTGGAAATGACAAGACAGCACTAGGAAAGTAGGAGAAACGAAACTTTATTTTAGGCCACAGGCCCAGAGGAGATTAGCACTCCAAAATTCTGAGCACTTCTTACTAATTTTTCATAACACTTATAGGCTGTCTAGTGTCATAAATTTTCTAGTCTAAAACTGTACAATTGAATGCAAGATTTCAAAAAGCAACATATGATTGTATATAAGGGTCTTAGAGTGGGAACTGTTTATAAAAGCAGACTGTGATAAAGAAAGCTGGCTTACAAGATCTTCTGTACCTCTAGCCTTGAGTCCTGAGCTTCCACAGGTGCTTCCACACTTCAAAGGGAGGTGGTTAGGTCCCAGAGAAAGTCCTTTTCTTTCTAGAAGGAAGGAGTAAATGGAGTTAATTACCTTTCCTGAAGTCCAGCAGACTGGAACAGGGGGAGGGGAGCTCTCACTCTTCCCAGCAACATCCCAGTTTACTTTATATCCAGGCCTGGGTCAGTTACCCACTACAATAATAACTAAATTCAATTAATTGTTGAATAGATTATCGGTAGTTTTGTTTACACCTTCTAGATACAAAATTGTATTTTAAGAGCAACATAATTTTATTTATTTATTCTTTTTGATTTATTGCATAGGCTAGAATCTTCACTGAAGTGATGAATAGAAGTGATGAGAGAAGGCATACTGTGACATTCTTAATAACATGGAAATATATTAGGTATACCACAATAAAATGGTTGTAGAAGCTAAAGACACTCTTGTTTATTTTTGACTGAGTATTTTTAGTTGTTAATGTAGATCAAATCTTAAGAGGCTTTTATTTACCTAAGAAGTCCAACTAGATAATTTTGAATCTTGTTTTTTTTGACTTAATAGATTTCATATGTAACTTTTGTTGATCAGTATATATATTCAGAGAATCATGATTTTATACCCTAACTTTATACCTGGTTTTCTTCTCAGTTTTACTATTAAATGATGTATTTATATATAATATTCCCTTTAATTTTTTGCATGTATCATCTAGCTTTTGAAACATTCTATTATAAAAATGAAATGCAAATACCAAAAACTATAAAAATTAAATAGGTCAATGGCAAAATAATATTTCATTTTAGTATTCTTTATTCAATCATCTATCAATGGATACCTTATTGTTAATAGTGGTTTAGTAAATATGGATATATATGTATCTCTTTAATAAAATTATTTCATTTCCTTTGAACATATACCTGGTAATAGTTTTCATTGATTAAGGAACCATACACTATTTTCCACAGTGGCTCTATCAATAGTGTATTAGACTTCTTGTTTCTCAACATCCTTATCAGCACTTTTTTTTTTTTTTGTCTTTTTTGGTAGTTGTCATTCAAATTGGGGTCTGATATATCACACTGCTGAATTTAATTTGCATTTCTCTGATGATTAGTGACACTGAGCATTTTTAAATATACATATTAGCCATTTATATTTCTTCTTTTGGTAATGATCTAATCAGATATTCAACAGTTTTATTTTGGATTATTTGATTTTTTTGTTGTTGATGTTCAGTTCTTTAATTTTCTTATATATTATGGATGTTAATCCTTTGTTTGATGAATAATTTTCAAATAATTTCTTCCATTCTGTAGGTTCTTTCTTAATTCTCTTAATTCTCTTGATTGTTCCTTTCCTGTGCAGAAACTTCCAAGTTTGATATAATATTCTCCCTTCTTTCCAGTTGCAAAAATCAACTTAAATTATTTAAATACATACAGGTATAACCTCAAACTGTCAAACTACTAAAAGGAATATAGAGAAATTCCTTCATAACATTGGAACAGGTGAAGATTAATTTGGAAAAGATCCAGAAAGAATAGGAAACAAAGGCAAAACTAAACAAATGTGATTATATCAAAATAGGAATTCTAGCACAGCAGTCAACAGAGTGAAGAAACAATCTAGCTGGGTACATCAGTGTATGCCTGTAATGTCAGTCACTTGGAAGGCTGAGGCAGGAAGATCTCAAGTTCAAGGCAGGCCTCAGAAATTCAGCAAGACCCTAAGCAATTTAGTGAGACCCTGCCTCAAAATTTAAAAAGAAAAGGGGGGTGATGCCTCAGGATGCATTCATGGCTCAGTGGCTAAGTGCCCCTGGGACTGAACCATGGTACAAAAAATAAATAAATAAATAAAAACAAGAGAGAGAGAAACAAAAAACCTAATATGACATTTGCAAACTTACATCTGATAAGGTTTTGAGATCCAGAAAATATAAGAAACTCCTAAAACTCAATAACAACAATGACATAAATCTTAAATAATTAAAAGTGTGTAATAGACCTAAATAGATATTTCTCAAAGACATACAAATAGCTAACAGGTATATGAAAAAACACTCAACATCACTAATCACTCAACATCACTAATTAGGGAAATGCAAACTCAAACCACAATGAAATATGCCATCTGAATAAGAATAGTTACCCAAAACCGGCAAATATGTTGTAAACGGAATACTTACACACTATTTTTGGGAACAGAAATTAATATAGCCAGTATCAAACACTGTATAGCAGTTCCTTAAAAGTTAAAAATACAACCGCCATGTGATTGAGTAATCCCACTGGTGAGTATATGTCTAAAAGGAAAAGAAATCAGCATGTTGAAGCAACTTCTCTACTTCCATGTTCATCATACTCCTATATTCACAATACTCAAGTAATGAAAGCAACCTAAATGTTTGTCAACTGATGAAAGGATAAAGAAAATGTGTTGCAAAACCACTTTAATACAATTCATGCATAAAAAAAAATGAAATCCTGTCATTTGCAATAGCATGGATGGAAATGTGGTTCATGATGCAGAGTGAAATAAGTCAGGTATAGAAAGACAAACACCACATGAGTTCACTTATGTGTGAAAAGTTTGATCTCATAGAATTTGGGGAAAATGGTGGTTACCAGAGGCTGGATAGTGTAAGGGAAAACAAGTGATGGGAAAAAGTTGATCAGTAGGAATTAAAGTTAATAGATAGGATAAAGAAGGTATAGTGTGATATTACACAGTATGGTGACTAGAAAACAATGTGCTATACATTTCAGAAAAGTTACAAGAGAGGGTTTTAAAAGTTTATCTTAAATTATAAATATTTGAGATAGATATGTTTAATCTAATTTACCCATAACACAATATATACATGTATCAAATCATCATGTTACTATTTCATAGTTTTATACATTAGTAAAAAATAAATTTAATAATAATGTAAAATCATTTAGCAAAGTTTCATTTTATTTGTTTTTGGAATGGTTTCAAAAAAATTAAAATTAGTTTTTTATTTTTTTCTTTAAATAAGTTGTACGATTCAGCGTTAAATCCATCAGGTCCTGGATTTTCTGGGGTACAAGACATAATTACTATTTCAATCTTGTTTCTTCTCATTGATCTGTTTAGATTTTGTTTTTCTTCTTGCTTCACTCTGGGTAGGTTTTGTATGTCCAGGAATTCAAATGAATTTCTTCAAGGCAATGTTTTGCAAATAATTATTCCATTCCTTATGATTCTTTTTATTTCTGTGGTGTCAGTTATAATTGCCTCTATTTTCATCTATGATTTTATTCATTTGGGTCTCTTCTCCTTTTTTCTCAGCCTACACAAAACAATCTGTTTTTCTTTTAAAAATAATTCATTGATCTTTTATAGTATTATATTTTAATTTAAATTTCATTTTCTTCTACTTTGATATGTTATGTCTTTTCTTCTATGAATTTTTGTTACTTGTGTTCAAGTGTTACATTATTGGGTTGTTTATTTTGAACCTTTCTATTTTTCCATTTATGCATTTATTGTTATAAACTTCACTCTTAGTACTTTTTTCACTGCATCCCACAGATTTTGTTAATTTTCATTTGCTTCATTTGTTCTCAGGTAAAATTAAATTTCTGATGTTTCTTTCTTGATTTTCTCTCTGCATAATGTGTCCATTGCTGAAAGTGGGCTGTAAAATCCTTAACTATTATTATATTGGCATTAATTTTTCCTTTTAGATCTGACAATATTTTTTTTTTACATTTTTGTATGGTACAAAGTTGATGCATATGTTTTTATAATTATTGTACATTCTTGTCCAAATTATCTTTTATAAATATATAATAACATTCTTAGTCTCTTTTTTACATTTGTTGATAATTGATTTAAAGCCTCTTTTATCTATTGTGAATATAGCTACTCTTCCTTGCTTTTTATTTCCATCATTTGTGGGTTTTGGTTTTGTTGTATTTTTGTTATTGTTGTTCTAGGTATCTAACCTATGGGCCTGGAAAATAAAGGAAAATACTCAATCACTGAGCTCTAACTCCAGGCCCTGTGTGGTTTATCTTTTTACTACCCTTCACTTTCAGTCTGTGTATCTTTACCAGTATAGCACATTCTTTTGTAAGCAGCATATCCTTGCTTTTGTGGTGGTGGTGGTGGCAGTGCTTGGATTCAACCTAGGGCATTATGCATGCTAGGCAAGCACTCTACCACTACATCCCAACCCAGGTCACCTTTGTTGTTTTTGTTTGTATACACATTTAGTCAGTCTATATCTTTTGGTTTGGCAACTGAATCTATTTTCATTATAGGTTGTTGTTGATAGGTATGAACTTATTCCTGTCACTTTTGTTAATTGCTTTCTGATTGTTTTGTATATTCCTCCTTTCTTTCTCTCATTATGTAAGTGGTTCTGTAGTTTTATGCCATAAAAAGGTTGTATTTTCTTTCTCTTTTGAATATATATTCCACTAATAAATTTTGTCCATTCACCTCTTTTCATGATAGTAGTTATCCTTTTATTTCTATTGTAGATGTTTCTTAAGAATTTATTGTAGGACTGCTCTGGTGGTGATGGATTCCCTTAATTTTTACTCATTGAGGAATTACTCTTTATCCTTTGTTTCTGAATTACAACTTGGAAGGATATAATGTTTTTGATTTACAGATTTGTTTTTTCTTTCATGATTTTAAATATATTTTCCTTTTCTCTTCTGATCTGTTAGGTTTTAAATGAGAAATGTACTATCAGTCTACTGGCAATTCCTATATATTTGACTTTATGTTTTTCTCTGACTCTTTTTAGAATTCTGTCTTGAACTTTTCACAGTTTGAGTATCACACACCTTGAAGAAAGGCTTCTTCAGTTGAGTTTAGTTAGGGTCCTTTGAGTTTCCTGGATTTGGAGGTCCATTTCCCTTGAGGCACAGGAAGTTTTCTTCTATTATTTCCATTTAGTAGGTTCCCAATTCCTTTTTCTCTTTCCTCTCCTAAAAACCCCCTAATGCAAATATTTACACTTAATAAGTCCTTTATGTCTTGTTAGTATTCTTCTTTATTTTCCATTCATTTTAAGTTTTTGTTTGTAATCTCAGTGGGTTATTTCAAAAGACCTCTCCTCACATTCAAATTCTTTATTATGTTTGGTCTCATCTGTAATAGAAGCTTTCAAATGTCTTTTTAATTTAATTGATTGAAGTTTTCAAACCCATGTTTGTTGCTGATTCATGTTTTCTCTTTGTTGCATTTCTCATTTATTTCATGAATTTTATCAATTGTACTTTCTACCTATATTTTCTGTGTGTCACTGAGTTTCATTAGGATCATCATTTTTATTTTTTTCAGATATTCGGTAGATTTTCTTTTAAATGGGATTTATTTCTGGAGATTTACTTCATTGCTTTATATTTATGATGCTTGCTTTCTTTGTTTCTTTTATTCCTATGTTGATGTCTATGCATCTTGTTTAATAGTCAACTCCTTCAATTTTATGCAGTAGCTTTTGTAGGAGAAGACTTTCCATTCGAATCAAATGTGGGGTGTTTGTTGTAGCTGCTTTGGCTTTGGTTCTATGTATGCAAAGAAGTGTAGCTCTGTGATTTCTTCACTTGCAACCAATGTCATCAGTGTCCATGAGTGCCTCAATAGTCTATTGAGAACACATTTGTGAAGGTAGTGATGTCACTTTTCAGTGTGCATATGATTAAAAATGTACATTTTCTAGTGCTCTGTGGAGTCAAGCACCAATGGCATTGGAGCATGTAATAGTAGCCAAAGTCTCCGTGCTGTGAGGTGCAGAGAACTCCTTCAGTCCTATGGGGCAAACATTGTGATACTAGGGATTATTGTGCTAATACCGTGGACCTAGTTCCACAAAACTTGAAAGTGTTCTTCCCCATGTCTCATAGGATTACTGATGCTGGGGTCTGTGGTAAAGGCAATCTTGGTCCTGAGTCTATGGATCACAAAGGACACCTTCCCCAGTTCCCATGGGGCAAGTGAATGTCATGCCAGGGCTTGTGGAACTGGAAAATGTGGTCCCAAAGCTCTGGAATTCAGAGTGGATCATTTCTGGGTGCCACGGGGCAAGTGTGGGTGGCACTGAAACTTGGGGTACTGGGATCCATGGAACTGGAACTATAGGAACCAGATTGGACATTACCCAGGTCTCAAGGTGAGAGCATGGACAATAATGATATTGTGGGCATTAGCAGCTATGGTTTTAGGGCTGTGGGCTGCAGAGTAGACTAATCCTAGGTTCTTCAGGACAAGTACAAGTGACACTATGGCTTGTGGTACTAGCAATCATTGTCCCAGAGCCACATAATTCTGTAAGACTTATTCTCTATCTTATATGTTTTGCACTGATGCAAGACCTTTGGCAGCATCAGAGAACTAACTACAGGCCCTTTGGGAGAATGGAGTTTAACAGTGGGTATTGTAGCAGCTTGGATTCTGGTGGTCCCAATGTCAGATATTTCTTTTCAACAAAGTAGTCACTGTGATCCCAGGTGTCTCCCCAAACACAATTAATTGCCTTTGAGGACTGGATATTCCTATATTTATGACTGAAGATCTTCATCATAATGGATATAGTTGGAATTTCCCACTTACCATTCCCTGGAATTGTAAAGGTATCCTCTAGTCAGAGTGCTTGGTTCAAAGTTGCAGTATGCTTTGGTCCTCTCTCTCTATCCTGACATTTAAAAGTCACTTCTTATAGTATTTTTATATGTATTCATCCTTAGAGGTTGTTGTCTTCCTTAACAATTAAATATACACATATTATATCTATCATTTTTATCATTTATTAATCCTTTTAATTACCATTCCTTTCATTTCCTAAGAATTTATCCACCTTTGTCCATGGAACACATTTTTATGATTTTCTACCCAGAATACATCTCAATAACATCTTTCTTCTTAGTATTTTTTTCCTGTGGAATCCCAAATTTGTTCAAACTAATGATATATTTCTAATGAAAGTATATTTAGTAGTTTGCTTTTTCTTTTGGAAGAACTGGATATTATGTCATTATATCTGCCACAATTTTTCATTGTTAGCTTTCATTAGTGTGCAACACTAATTAATTGGATATTTTGAGATGTTGTCTTTTAATTGTGTAATTTCAATAAAATTAGTTATATTTTCATTGGGAATTTAAAAATGGAATGTTCTAACTGTATGAGTTCAATAATATTAGTTATATTTGCTAGCTACACCAGAAGATGAAATTATAAGAAATTTAATTTAAAAAATAATTGTTTCTATTTAGGGATTCCATAATAGGCAGCATTTCAACTATAAAATGGAGGGAGTGCTCCTCTGGGCCTTACAGAAAATAGAAGGGTATTGACAAAGAGAGAGAGACATTAATTTAAAGAAGAAATAGAAATTCTATAGTTCAAAAGTTAAATGCATGAAATTAAAAGACTTTGGAGACTATTAACTGCAGTTTTTCTTGGCAAAAGAAAGAACATTGGCCTGAAGATAGAACATTAAAGATAATTCTATTTGATTAGCAGAATGATTTAAAATAAATTTGATCAGAGATTTTATTTCCTTTGGCTATGTATATAGTGAAGTTGCTAGGTCAAATGGTAGTTATTTTTTGTCAAAATATCCCATGTATGCCCTAACTATATGTAGTTTAATTTATTAATCACACCATCATAAATATGGGAAAAAAACTTTAGCAATGAAATCAGTAATTAAAAGTATTATGACAAAGAAAGCCTCATACCTGACAACTTCATTGCCGAGTTCTACAAAACACTTAAAAAAGAATTAATACCAATGCTTCTCAAACAATTAAAAAAATATTGAAAAAAAGAAACTTTGCCAAACTCATTCTATGAGGCCAGCATTAGCTTAATACCAAAATGAGACAAGGAACACAAACAGAAAGGAAACTACAGGACTAACTCTGATAAACATATATACAAAAATTGTTAACAAAATACTTTTAAACAAAATCTAACATCACATCAAAAAGATCACACATCATCATCAGGTGGATATATTCAAGTGATACAGGGATGATTCAACATATGCAAGTCAATAAACATGATATATCATAATGAATGACCAAAAAATATCCCACATGATTTTTTCAGAAATGGCTTTCAATAAAATTCAAAATCCCTTCATTATAAAATATCTCAGAAAATTTGGTATAGAAAGAATGGGCCTGTACTCATATTGAAGGTCATATATGACAAATCCACAAACAACATCATGCTGGAAGGACAAAAGCTTCAACTGATTATTTTAAAATCTGGTATTGAAAAGAATTTCACCTCTCACAATGCTTAATTCAACACAGTTCTGTAAGCCTTAGCAAAAATTATTAGGCAAGTGAAAAATACATAAAGCATTCACATAAGAAAGGAAGAAGTCTAATTACTCATGGTTGCAGATGTGATTTTTTATACAGAACAAGTCTGTACCAAAAGACAGTAGAATCAATAAGTAAATTCAGAAGTTTCAGGATAAAAAAAATCAACATACAAAAATCGATACCATTTGTGTACACCAAAAATGTACTTGCTAAGAAAAAATATTAGGAAAAGCAGTATTGTTCACAATAGTGATAAAAAAATAGGAATAATTTTACTCAGGGAAGTGAATGATATCTACAATAAAAATTACAAAATATTCATCAATAAAATTAAAGCTGAGATACACAAAAATGAAAATGAAAATATATCCTATATTCATGAATTGGAAGAGTTAATATAATTAAAAAGTCCACATTGCTAAAAGCACACTACAGATTCAATGAACTCCCCACCAAAATACAAATTGCATTCTTCACAGAAACAAAAAAAAAATTCCAAAGTCCATATTTTTTTAAAATATATTTTAGATGTTGATAGACCTTTACTTTATTCATTTATTTATATGTGGTGCTGAGGATCAAACCCAGTGCCTCACACATGCTAGGCAAGCGCTCCACCACCAAGCCACAACTCCAGTCCCCAAAGTCCATATTAAAACAAAAAGTTACCCTGAATCCCTAAAGCAATCATAAGCAAAATGAATAAAGTTATAGACATTACAATATCTTGCCTTAAGATGTAAGGTAGGGCTATAGTAACTAAGACAGAATGATACTGAAATAAAAACTGACACATAGACAGATAGAAAAATAATAACATTCCCAGAAAGGAATACAGCTACAGCTCATACTCTACAAAGATGTCAAAAACATACATTGGAGAAAGCACAGACTATTTCATAAATGGTGCTAGGGAACTAGATTTCGATATGCAAAAGAATGAACCTTAATCACTGTCAACATATTCAAAAAATCAACTAAAAATAAATAAAACACTTTACTGTAAAATACAAACATATTAAAATATTGGAATTAAGAAGAGAAAATGATTCGAGATATTTGTATAAGCAAAGGATTTCTTGTTAAAACCCGCAAAGCACAGACAATAAAACTAAAAATAAAAGTATTATATCAAATTAGAAGTTTTGACACAGCAAAGAGAACAATTAAGAGAATTAATAGGCAATGAAAGAACAGGAGAAAATATTTTCAAACAATTCAGGGGTTAATAGCTATAATACACAATGAACACAAACTATTTAATAACAAAATCCCAAATAATACAACTATAAAAATGGGCTAATAATACAAATTAAATTTTCTCATAAAAAGAAATACAAATGTACAATACATATATGAAAAAAATGATTAACGTCACTAACCACCAGCAAAATGTAACTCAAAAAACTATGAAGTGTCATCTTACTCCACTTAGTATTGAAAACAAACAACCAACCAACCAAACAAACAAAAAAAACCAATAATAGTAAATGTTCATGAGAATTCAGAGATTGGGGAACACTTAAACACTTTTGGTTTCATCATAAGTTAGTGTAACCACTATGGAAAACATTATGATTGTTCCATGAAAAACTGAAAATAGAGCTAATATATCATCTATCAATTTCATTACTAGGTATCTAACCAAGGCAAATGAAACCATTATATCAAAGACATACTACAAACTCATACTATACACAAAAGCTAAGATATGGAGTCAACCTAAGTGTCATCAATGGGTAAAAAGAAAAGAAAATGTGATAGATACATAGTCAGTGGAATATTATTTGGTCATAAAAGAATAAAATCTTGCCAGGTGCAGTGGTGCATGCCTATAATGCCAGTGGCTCCAGAAGCTGAGGTAGGAGGATCTAAGTTCAAAGTCAGCATCAGCAAATGTGAGGCACTAAGCAACTCAGTGAAACCCTGTCTCTAAATAAAATACAAAATAGGACTGGAGATATGGCTCAGGGGTCAAATGTCCCTAAGTTCAATTCTGCTACCAAAACAAAACAAAACAAAAACAAAACAAAAAAAAAAAAAACAGAATAAAATCTTGAAATCTTGTCATTTATAGCAAAATCGAAACATTTATATGAAGTAAAATAAGACAGACACAGAAAAGTACTACATATTTTCTCTCATATCCATTGTCCTCAATCTAAAATATAAGTCCATGCTTTTACTATAGAAGAATGCTGGATAATAGAATGCAAATACAGTTAGATAATGTTATGGTTTTTATGTGAGGTGTCCTCCAAAAGTTCACATGTGATTCAATGTGAGAGGATTCAGAGGGGAAAGGATTAGGTTGTGAGATCCTTAAGCCAATCAGCGAAGTAATCCCTGGTGGGATTAACTGAGTGGTAACTGGAGGCAGGTTGGGTATGACTTGAGAAGATGGGGCATTGAGGGTGTGACTTTGGGGTATATGTTTGTATTTGGCAAGTGGAGTCTTCTCTCTGATCATCATGTGATCTGTTCCCCTCTGTCACACTCTTCCGCCAAGATCTCCTGTCTCACCTTGAGCCCTGAGGAATGGAACCTGCTCTCTATGGATTGAGACCTCAGAAACCATGAGCCAGTAAATAAAACTTTCCTCCTCTACAGTTGCTCTGGTTGGGTATTTCAGTCACGGCAGCTGAAAAAGCTGACTAAAACAGAAAAGAAGAATAAGTTCTAGTGATTTACAGCACAATAGAGTGAGTAAGTTCGCAATTATCTATTGTACATATGAAGAACAACAATAAATTCAGTCTCCAAAAATCATGAAACCATAAGGAGTTATGAATCTTAATTATCCTGATTTGACTATTATACACTGTATACATGTATCAAAATGCCACCTTGTATCCCACAAATATGTATAATTATTACGTTTATTAAAAGAGTGAACAAAATTTTAAATATATAGAATGAGAACAAATTAATCCTAGATAAGTGGATAGAAGAAGACAATAAAAGTCATAAGATATTTGAAAAGCTGAAAATTCCATGAGATAAATATCTAACCAAATAAAATTGATTCTTATTATCTGCTTCAACTCTCACTGGGAGTTTTGGTTTCAAAGCTTACTGTATCTTAAAGCAAGCTACTCTATCTATTCAATTAGATATCTTTGTTTATTTTTTATCTAAGTATTGTGGTTTGAATATGAGGTGTCCCCCAAAACTTCCTGTATCAATGCAGGAATATTCTGAGGCACAATGATTAGACTGAGAGCTATAACCTAATTGGACCATTCTTTCAGTGGAATAACTTGGTGGTAATCATAGGTGGGTGGGGCATGACTGAAGGAGGTGGGTCCCTGGAGGACTGTCCGGGAAGGGTTCATCTTCCCTGTAACCTTTTTCAATTTCTCTGCTTCTTGGCCAACATGAACAGAGCAATGTTCCTCTACCATGCCCTTCTACCATGATTTTCTGCCTTTCCTTAGGCCCAGAGCAGTAAAGTCAACTGCTCATGGACTGAACCTCTGAAACCATGAGCCAAAGTATACTGTTCCGCTTCTAAGTTGTTCTATCAGGTATTTTGCTCACAACAATGCAAAGATGACTAACACACTAAGTATTTTTGGTCTTGGTAGATTTAAATAAAGCTGAAGGCAAACATATCAAAATGTTAAAACATTATCAATTATTTAGTGTGATGTTGCATTAGATTAAAAAATTGTTTATTTAAAGTTCAAAGCATTCTATGGACTGGGATTGTAGCTCAGTGGCAGCATGCTTGCCTAGCATGTATGAGGTGCTGGGTTCAATCCTTAGCACCACATTAAAAATAAATGAATAATAAAGGTGGTCAGGGCTGGAGCTGTGGCTCAGTGGTGGAGCACTTGCCTCACATTGTGTGAGGCACTGGATTTGATCCTCAACACCACAAAAACATAAATAAGGGTCATTGACAACAAAAAAAAATTAAAAAAAGGTATTCTGTCCATCTTCAACTACAAAAACAATTTTAAAAAAGAACTCTCACAAAACATATATTTGAAAGTGCAGTTTTGCTCAGAGGAAAAATAAAATATGTGTGTTATAATTTCATAAGCCTTTAATTGGTGACATATAAGATCTGTAGTTTTGTCTATTAGGGAACTGTTTGCTTTTTCATGGAGTATTGTTTCTTGGATCAAAGAATGAATAGTTTACTTATATATTTTTTGGAATTATAAAGGACAAGATGAATTCACATTGCTTTAGTTCTTTATACAATTTACAACTTTTAATTTTCATAAAAATTTTGTGATAAACTCATATATTGTTATAAGAATAAAGAAATAGTTGCTCAGAAATAAAGATTAGTTTTAGTACAGTTAGATGTGAATAAATTTTTATACTACTTCAAAACCAAGATATACAGGAGAAAAGTCATACACAGTTACATTCATTAACACAAACATGCATTCAATATAAACTTTTGCATTTCTTTTAAATACAAATTTTGTGGCAAATCAGTCCCTGAAATGGTCAAATTGAAATGATAACATTTTCATTTACCACTGTCTAATGCAACTTAATTTTCTGCTTCACTTTTACTCTGAATTCATCGTGCTATATTATAGTCTTTAATGATTTTTAAATATTTCCTTGGTTTTCTCATATATATTTTAATTAACATTTTGTGGATGTTGAACAAAACTGATAAAGTGAATATACTATAATAATAGCTTAGTATACATCCACTTTATTTAATACATTTATATTCTGAAAAGCACATTGCAGGGATATAATGTCATAATATGAAATGGTTGAATGTATACATATTAGGTATATGAGAAGAGTTATATTTATGTAGAGGAATACAAACAGGTATTGTTTAAAGTGGCAAAAATATCAGGTATATAAATTTGATCCATTTATGTATTTATCTTTTATTTCATCAGATTTGGAGCTAGAATAATCATATTGCTGTGAAATATCCTTGTCATGATAATATGCATAGTATTCATTTCAACAACTTTCTTATTGTAATGATAATAACCATTCTAATTAAAATATCTATTCTAACTATAATCAAGATTATCAGACTGGGTGAAGTCATTTAGATATGTTTAGGTTTCATTTTCCCTACTATTTTGTATCTTATATTGATTAAGAAAGTTAAATTTTTCATATAGTCACCTGGTATCAAGTTTATTTAGCTGAAAGGATCGATTTATTCACTCATAGAAGACTACAAAACATGTTTGAACTGTTAATGACATAAACTTATGTCATAACAACAATTCTGCATAATTTTAATACATAATAACATTTATATGATGGTTATTTTCATTTATAAATTTCCATTCCACCTATTAAAACTCCTTACTCTTATAATCAAAAACCTTTGTGTGCAAATAAAAAATATTGATTTTTTAGCTCTTTCAATAGGGAGTAAAATAAAGAGGAAATGCTTCCTTACAGAAATATTTGTATTGAAACTCCAATGATTTAGTGCAAATGGAAGCTCCCTGTTAAGGAGTCTATATCTGCCTGCATCTATGGAAATCAAAAACTCATGTGTGAGACAATAAGAAAGTTTAGAGGTGAAATTATTGGGTTATGAGAGTCTTCACCTAATCATCACATTAATCCTCTTGTAGGGATTAAGTGGGTGGTGATTGTAGGAGAGTAGGTTATTGATGGAGGACATGGGTCATTGGGGGTGTGCCCTTTAGGTATATATTTGTCAGTGGTGAGTGGAGGCTCCCCCTGCCTCTTTCTCTGTTTCCTGGTGCCATGTTCAGAGCCTCTTTCCTCTACCACACTCTACTACCATGATGCTCCTCACCTCACACCACAGAAGTAGAGTAGTCCATCTGTAGACTGAGACCTCTGAGACTGTGAGCCCCAAAATAAACTTTTCCTCTACAATTGTTCTTATCAGGTATTTGGGTCACAGCATTAATAAAGCTGACTGAAAACAGTCTTATAATGTGAAATCAAACCCATGAGAGGTTTTAGTTTTTGTCAAAATCCCTATCATCATTCTGAGTTTTATTTTAAATTGAAGATATTGTTCCAAGACTAACATTTTAAAATTATATTTGATATATTTTGTTTTGTTTTAAATACATACTACTTTTTGATAAATTTTCTCTGCTTATCACAAATCCCTTTCTCCTCTTTCTCTTTGAAATAAATTCAATTCCCTTTCTTCTGACCTACTTGATTATTAAATATCTTTAAAGTATAATATAAGCGCATCTATCTGGACCATACCAGAACAAATAATTTTAAAGAAAATATGTCAAATCATTGTTTCAAAAACATGACATTAATATATTTTGAATGAAATTTGTCATCAACAATATGTTTCGAAAAGATAGACTTTTTTAATATGGCTAAACTGCACTTTATCTAACTAAATTGTTCAAAATAACTTAGTAGTTGTTCAGGATGCTTACATCACTATGATTTGGAAGTTACCATAATAAATCTCAATGATGTACAATAGAGTTATTTGTTGGCTATCTTCACAAAGAATATACAAGTCTACATGTATCCACAATATGGAGCCTAGCAATACCACTCATTTTGAATTATCAATGGTAATCTGAGGTTATTGCAAGTGAGAAAAGGGTAGAAGATAAAGCTGCTTTGTAGGACTTAAAAAATAGTCTACCTGAGCTAAGGATATTCAAAAACCTGCAGTCATTGATTCCAGCTTGAAGAATAGCACCCAGTCTCTCTTTTAAAAGAGTGTAAGAAAGGTGGGCATAATAAAAAAAATGTCTATTAAAAATCTTAGCAAAATAGGTAGGAAAATCCATCAACTTTTAGCGGTGGAAAGTATAATGATGAAAGCAAAAGTAAGAAGAGAATATAAAGAACAAAAATGAAATTAGTGTCTGTGAGAAAAAAATACATATTGGGGACAAAAAAATGAAATGTATCCTATAGTAAAAATAAAATATGATTTATAGTAATAAAATAAAATCACACACATTAATAATCTATTTAGAAGAAATACATCAATGTTGGCATATTTCAAATTTTGAAACTTAGGAACACATACTAATGTTTACCAGCAGTAACGAATCCCACAATTTTATTCTTGGTTTAAAGGGTAAATGTTTTCTGAGTCCAACATATGCATATTCCTCCAGAGTAAAAGTAACATACTGTAGGTAATCTCCAATAAGATTAGATTCTTCCTTAACACAGTATATCCTATTCTTAGATTTGAGCTCCAGTCATCATTGACTCATGGAAATAAAAGTATATAAAGAAGCAATAAATTATATCACATATGAAAGAAGAAGAAGTTAGGTTCATTATATTTGAAGTAAGCAAGTGTTTTATATTTATTTTTATGTAATGAGCTTTTGAAATTAAACATTATTTTTATTTATTATTTTAAATTAAATTAATTTTAACTAAGACATAAATGTAAAAGTTATGTACATTAATGGGGTAATGTGATGCTTTGATATATGTATACATTCTGTAATCATTAAATAAGGAGAACCAGATCATTTATCATTTTTTTATGGTTGAAAACTTTGAACTTTTTTCTTGCATTTTGAAATATACAGTAATTGATTTTTTATCTATAGTCAACATATGTTGAAATAGCACACTATAACTTCTTTATTTAGGCTTTTAAAATAACTTTTTTTTAAGTGATGATTTGTGCATTACAGGAAACTGATAAAATATGGGAAGCACAGAAAAAAATTCATCTTGTTACCAGGAAATTAGATGGACATTTCCTTATAGATTTTGCATATATAGCATGCACAATACCCCATTTTCTGTGATTGAGATCATAGTATGCATCTTGCATTCCCAGACATCATGAATATTCACCAATTCAAATCCCAGAGCTACATGAGTATTTTTGACAATCCAGAATAAACTACACCAACTCAGTCTGTTTGAAAAAAAAATTGTAATCCTGCCTTTCTTGGGGACAAAAATTTCCTTGAAGTCAGAAATGACAACAAGCATCTAGGTAGATGAATTGGCAGAGTTAAAATTTAACTACTGCATTACCTTAATGCTCAATTTAAAATGAGGCATAAAGCAACAGAGTATAGCAAGAATAATGTTTCTAAGAGAGTTCACTATGAGATTTCTACTACTAAAATATTAGCAAAAAAGCATGTTCCTAGTGAATTAAGGTATTCCTGTATTACATCCAGAAGATGCACACGTATCAATGGCTTTAATCAACTTGTAAATCGGAGCACTTGATCCCATCTTTCCCTGTGTGCTTTCTTCTGCCTCTGTGCTGCCGGCCATTAGCCATTGTTCATTGGAACAATTCCTGATACACATTGCTCAGATGTGTAAAAATTCCACACCCAAGATGCATCTTTTCTATCAATTATAACAAAAAATATTTACAAGTTGGCAAACTCACTAGCTCTACTTTTACCATACATTGTCACTTAAGGACATCTAGAAAACTTAGTTTTTTTGTGAAATAAAGTATGAACTTTGTGTACAATAAACACAAGCACTTTACCAAAACTGCACACATAGATCTATGGTTATAATCTAAAACTGTCTTCAAGATATGAATGTTGTAGTAAAGAGCCCTTTCCCTCACCTTTCCTTTTCTCCCTCTTCATCATTCCAGTGGCTAAATTCAGGACTTACCTTAGGTCCAAGAAGTGATTTAACAAATCATTCTCTGGAGAGAGTTTGTCCTAAAAATTAACAAAATGATACTTATATAGCGATTATTTTGCTACTTCTAACTTACTCTGTGCATTAGGCCTTATCCTTTAGTACTCAGAAACATTAACTAAAATGCGACTATAGAAAAAAGATTATATAATCTTAAGTAATCTAATGGAAACAGAATGCTTCTCTCAGCATACTCCCCCCCCCACTACCCAATGAATATTCAATACTCTCCAAGACATCAAATTTAAAGTGTCCATTCAATAAATGGCAGTCTTTTGATAAAGTAAGAAAAATACTTAAAGGGCATTACTTTAGCTCTCTACTTTTCCCTTGTGTTGTGCATTTTTAAACATCTAGAAAGTCTAGGTGTTCCAACAAAGAGTTACCTTCTGCACTATACAGATAGTAGCACTGAGTAAACCACACACACCTATGTAACAGAGATTAGAACTTAAAAGTGTCTTCTAAACAGGAATATTCAGACCTAGAGCCTTTCCCTTTCCCATCTCTATCAACCCAGGAGTCAGATTACATCTGTAATTCTTAGAGAGGACTTTTTCACAATTTCATTTCTTAAATGGTTTTAAGAACAGTATTTTCTATGAATTTTAACACAATGTATTAGTTTACTAACCCCACTTTTGCCATACTTTGGAAGCTTCTTTAACATCTAGAAAGGCTAGATGTAAATTTGAATCCATTTATTATTTTTATACCCTATTGTACATAGCCAGGTTCAACAAAACAGACACATAAAGGACAATGGTCAATCTTTTTTTTTTTATAATCAAATACATATTGCTATAAATCCCTTTGTGTTTTCTTTTCCTCCTTCCTCCCTGAACCAACACATGTAAATGGTTATATCTGAAAGTGTCTTCTAAGTAAGAACATTCTGGTCTAGAATCCTTCATTTCTTCCAATCCCTTCTAATGAATATGGAGAATAAGAAAATTCCAAAATAATGAGGACTGAGAAAAAGAAAAGGGAGTAAAAATGAAGGTCATGCATTGACAGCTTTCATCTCCCAAGACAAATGTTTTCCAGATGCTGGTTACAGGCAAAGAGGATATGTTTTATCACCCTCAAGAAACAGTCTCTAGGAGGTGTTATCTCCTCCAAAGTAAATCCTCTTCAGACTCTTCCCACAGACCTTGACCAAAAAAGCTCACATTCCTGGCTGTCCAAGCAAATTGATATGTTCACTAGACCACCCCTCAAAATAACCTAAATAAACCCAGTCCCTTTCTTTGTTCAGTGGCTCATTTTCCACCAGGAGAGTGGGTCCACGGGCACCATTTCATCCCCCTGAATGAAGAGCAGAGATGATGCATGAGGTTTGCATCCTGCCTTGTCTTTTTATGCAACACCTTCTCTCCTATACCACATCAATATAGGCACAAGTGTCACTTGGATATAATGTTACATTTTCACTTTGAAATGTCTTTTTCAGAAGACATCCTTTCTATAAATTTTAAAAGAAAGTGTGCAAAATGTGTTAGTTTACTAACTCTACTTTTCTCATAAATGGGTAAGAACTTTAATTTATAGAGACTAGGTATTATAAAATTAGAACACATTTGTCTAGTATATACACAATATAGAGAGAATAGCAAAATTAAATGAAATGAATATAACATACAAGTTTTAGCACACTCTAACAAAATAGCTTTTTCAATTTCTTCCCTCCTACCTTCTTCAACCCAGTGAACAAGTACAGACAGTATACTGTTCACAGAGGTGGTTTAATGACTTTTCAAACACAGTATTTCCTGTAAGCACAAAAGGACAGATGCAGACCTCAACGAATTCAGAGAAGCCTTTTATTCATTCCCGGGGCACCGTGGGGGCTCATTTTCTGGATGCAAAAATGGCCATCAGTTACAGAAGGGATTTTGGTTTTATAGGGTTCAATGAGGATGGTTTAATCATTGGAAACCTCCCATGTGTAGTCTGGGCAATTAGTTGTATAGATTATGATGGTAAAAGCTGAAACTCATTATTGTCTGGGGAGATAGGAATCCAGATCCTGAGGGATGAATATTCAACTCTTGCCCATTGTCTTACTTTCCTGGGATCCATTGTTTTCCAGAGTTTCAATATTTTTTGTGCCTCTAGTTAGGACTAATTTGCCATGGGGGAATGTCAAAAGTTCAGGGCCCAGTATTCTGTATTTGCCCCTTTCCCCTAGAGTCCACTGCTATTAGAAAAGGATTTACTGGGAGGTCAAGCCCTGGCTAGTTTGCCCTGCCTTCTCCCAAACTGCATTGTCCTTCCATTTTTCTTCAGGGGCTATCTTGCAGGAATATTATTTTCCATAACCCTTCATTTTCCATCAATTTTTTTTAAAACTATTTACAAAAAAATTGTTTTATTGTACTACTTCTACTTTTAAATATATAAAACACTTACAAATATCTAGAACAAACATATTTCATATACAAACTTGTCCACTGTGCATGGCAGTGAGCAAGTATAGGCATGTTTTATGCTTAGAAGTGGTTGAAGAACTTCATATCCAAAAGTGTTTATAGAGGAAAAGTTTTCAAATGAATTTCAATGCAAAGTGTACAAAATGTGCTAAATTTACTACTTGGTCAAACACTGTCAAACCTTCTTAATATCTAGAGCTAGGTATTACAAAATTGCAACTTCTTTGTCCATTATATATACTGCACACACAGAAAAACAATATTGTACAAAACATTCAGAAAATTTGTTTGGAAATTTCCACGTATGAACATACTAACATATTACTATTTGCAATTGCTTCTGTCTCACCTCCTCCAAATCATTGAACTATAGATGGTTCCATATTGCTCAAAGAGGTGATTTAACAATTCCATTTCCAGAAGACAGTATTTCATATGAATTTATCAAAAAGACATTTACAAATTGATATTTTACTACATTTACATTTAAAGTACATTGACACTTCTAAATATCCAGGTAGACTAGATGTAAGAACTCAACTTATCAACACTACACAATAGTCTTGAATAAACTGCTTACACATAATAACAATTGTTAGCACAAAAAGACCAGGTAGGATGCAAACCTCATGCAACATCTCAGCTATTTATTCAGAGGGAAGAAATGGTGCCCATGAACCCACTCTTCTGGTGGAAAATGAGCCACTGAACAAAGAAAAGGACTGAATTTATATAGATTTTTTTGAGGGGTGGTCTAGTGAACATATGTCAGTTTTGCTTAGTCAGGAAAGTGAGCCTTTTGGTCAAGGTCTGTGGACAGTGCCAGAAAGGATTTTGCTTTAGAGGAGATAACACCTCCTAGAGACTGTTTTCTTTTGAGGATGATAAAACATCCTCTTTGCCTGCAACCAGCATCTGGAAAATACCTGCCTTGGGAGATGAAAGCTGTCAATGTATGTCCTTCATTTTTACTCCCTTTTCTTTTTCTCAGTCCTCATTATTTTGGAAATTTCTTATTCTCCATATCCATTAACAATAGTTCTAATTCAGAAATGCATTAAAGAATTTCACCAATCCAATTGGTTCTAATGCTTAAATGTTCAGAAGGCCATCATTCCTAAGAATTTTAACACAACACATAACAAATCTATGTTTACTAACTCTATTTTTGTTGTACTCTGGCAACTTCTTTAACATCTAGTAAAAGGTTTGGATTAAGACTTCTTTGTCTTCTACATATATACATAGCAAAGTAAAACAAAGTACATAGACATAAGTAACAGTGAATATTCTTGCTTCATTATAATCTCACTGTCACATCACTCCCTGTATATCCTTCTCCTGGGAGAATCAGGACACAAATAAAAAGTGTACTAATCAACATGGTGTTTGGCTATTTCACCCAAAATAAGATTTCATATTAATTTTGATAAAACAAAACTTATAAAATTTGTTATTTTACTACTTCTACTTTTAACATATAGCAGGAGGTGATCTAAAAACTTGATTTCAAAAATTCTCTCTGTAAGACATTTCTAACATTTTTAAAACCAAATGAACATTTTCAAGATATGTTATCTTCTAACTATGGTATGTCATAAACCTCTTGACATAGAATGTTCAGATGTAGCAAAAATTTTATTTTATAAAACTCAGGGGCAGGTGTTGAGAATAACTTTTTCATATTCTATACACAAGCCTACTACAAAAGGCCAGTAAATCTTTCCAAAAGACAGTAGGCATCTCCAATTGGCCAAATGGGGTGTTACTCTACAGTTTCTCTCTTTGGTAGGATGAAGATTAACTACTAGATGGTCTCTAATGTTTCACACGGCATCTGTGCAGTGTCTTGACTCACTTTGTAGGACCTTTAAGGTCTTTTCCTGTCTGGGGAAGAGGTGAGTTCTCCTCTGTTCTTCAGGGAATAGTCAACCCAGGACCCAGATCTGCACTGCTCAGAAATTTAACACAGTGACCTAGGCTTGGGGAACCCAACCTCTTTCTAAAGTCCTTGAATCCACTAGTAGCCCCAGAAAAGTTGGGGCAGTGGCAACTCTTCTTGCCATTACACATCACATCTGTCACCACCCAAAGGCACCACCTCCCCTGCTGCTCAGCTGCGGTTTTGCCCAGGCCAACAAGGTTATGCTGGAAGACCCAGAAGCCTAGGGTCCAGCCCACATGTCATGGAGGCAGGACCAGGAAGGGTTACCCAGTGCTCTGAGGGCACATTCAGGCCAGTGTATAGTCACAGCGGTGCTCTGGGTTTTTGCAGTGCAACAGTTGCGACCTGTTGCTCAAGTGCTTCTGGTTTACTCGCCACACCCACAGACATGAGTCCTGGGGTGCCAGCTGCTCTGTTTCTCATCATACTCTCTTTTGGAACTGACTTCACACCAGTACTTATTAAGCATGTTATTTGAAAGCACCCAGAAAACCACTCCAGATGCAGGAACTCATGCAAGAGATTTTATTAAGCAGACAGGCAGAGTGTCTGCCTGCAGGGTGAGAGAGAGAATATGAGAGAGAGAGAGAGAGAGAATGAATTGTTGGGGAGCTATTCTTAAGAAGTGGAATTTTTGCAGGCTACTAACAATCTGGACCAAGGACTGACTAGGAAGTTGGAGGGCTAGCAATCTAGGTTGTAAAATGGTGTGGGGGAGGCATTATAATGGCAGCAGCAAAATAGCAGCGGAGAAATGTCTGCAACCTTTTTTCCTTCATTATTTACTACCATAGATAAACCTTTTTGAGTCATTACCTCCTTCCTACTCTCCCCAGTGTTTGGTAGATACACAGAATTATTGTGAAGATAATACAGAGATCCTACACCCCAAATCCTGATTTTTGTATTAGTAACTTACTTTAGTTTGGTACATTTGTCACAATGAGCCAATATTGCTGTATTACTGTTAATTGAAATTCATACTTCATTAAGAATTTCTCAGTTTTTCTCTAATGACTTTGGTTGTTGTTTCAGAGAACTATTCAAGACACCTACCATATTACATCATTTTGTTGTCCAGTCTTCACAGTTTCTGCTAAGCTGTGACAGTTTTTCAGACTTCCTTTTTTTTTAGACAGTTTTGTGGAATATTGGTCAGATTGTTTTTACAGAATGTCTCTCAGCTTGAATTTGTGTGATGTTTTGCTCTTGATTTTATGAGAATACTGTGGGGGGAAAATAGGTAAACCACATTCTCATCACATCATTCAACTATATGTACTCTCAACATGATGTATGACCTTTGATATTCACATTGGTCACCCACTATAGGTAGTGATTTTCTCTTTTCTCTGCTATAAAATCACTTTTTTTCCCTCTATTTCCTATATTGTACTCTTTAGAAAAATTCACACTGTTCAACTCACACGTAAAAAATAGGGAGTTATACACCACTTACTTAAGGGCAGATTATCTACATAAATTATTTAGTATTCTTGTATATGGAATATTCATCTATTGCTCTCCATTCACTTATTTATTCAATCATTTATACATAAGAAGGAACTAATAAAGATTTATTAGATTTATTTCATGCTTTGCAAAACTAGTTCATTTGATTTATTGTTGAATTCTTTTCAGCTTTGGCCACTGGAAGTTGTTTTCATTTGCCACTATATTCCAAACATTGTCTGGTTTTGTAACTTTCTTACTTTCTTCTGCTACAAAAAGGTACCAAGCTTATCTTGTGTATTTCCTGACCCATCCCTAGAATGAATTGTTCATAAAAAGAGTCATGTCTAATTTTATTGGAGAATTATATTAGAACACAAGTAGTGTGTGCTGGGGATGATTTTTATTAGTGGGATATCTTTGCTTATAGGCTTTCTCATGTGCTAGAGTGAAGAGAAATAGTCATGATTATTAACTGTGGTTTTATAAAGACATCTATAAATAGTTAAACATATATTCATCTTTATATTAGGGTAAATATTAATACACACTGTCGTCTCCAAAGTAACTCCATTATCATTTGCTGAATTCCAACCTTCTCTCCTTATTTTTATGCAACCTATCATTCCAACATTGAGAAACCTAGCTCCCACATTCTGCCATCCATTTAATAATTGCTCAGTTCCAGTAGACACGTACAGTGGTTTCAGAATGTCTAATCTCTACTCACATGGCATGTCAGGAGCAGCAAATAAATTATGGCTCTTTGAACTGCCCAAAGACGAGGCTGACACCTCCCTGGTTAATTTCTTGGTGCAAAGGCGCCGAGAAGTCTGTGAGTTATCTGGTGACACCTTGTTTAAAGGGAAATTCCGTTGTTGCCATGGAGTTTATCAGTTCATGACCTAAGGTTCAAACACCAGCCACCTGGGGTTGGAGAATTGTGGGTGCAAACTGATGATTGTAATTGGGCTGTTCAAACTTTTGGCCTCGGTTCTGTTTTAAAGTAACTTTCTTGCAATGAATCCTTTTGATGTCAAAACCTATATAATAAAGGTGAGGAGTCTGCTTACTGTCAGTCTTCCTCCATCAGAGGTCAGCTGAACCACTGTGCCGCTTTCTCTATTTCTGTGTTTGTCCCTCTTTTCCAATCTCTCATCAGCTCAGTTTGAGGAAACTGAGTAAACAGTTGCACTGGAAGCAACTATGGCATTTTTTAAAAATTTATACGATGATTTTTACACAGTTCCTTTTGTCTGGGTCTTACAGACATTTCCAAAGTTACTTGTAGTAGTGCCATAATCCCCCTATCTCCTTTAGTAAAATTGTTTCATATATGTTATATATCTTAGCACATTTGGATTCTTCTGTCATATTCTGCATTTCATGCCTGAAACCCCAAACTCTCTAATGCTTTTTTAGAAAACGTTGCACACACTTAAATGTACTCTTCCTGCTATAAATTTCTATAGTTGTCCATCAACAGACAAATAAATGAAGAACACGTGGCATGTATACACAATGGAGTTTTACTCAGCCATAAAGAAGATTGAAATTATGTCATTTGTTGGTAAGTGAAAGAAAAACATCATACTAATTGAAATCAATCACACTCAGAAAGTCAAGGGTCAAATATTTTCTCTTACATATGAAAACTGTAGAGAAAAAATGAAAAGCAATAATAAAAATAATCTCATGAAAATAAACAAGAAACCAATAGGAGGGAGGAAGAAGAGCAAGAGAAGTAAGGGAGGGCATGAGGATACTGGGCAATGATTTACACCAAATTATGCTATGTTCATGTATGAACATACTATAATGAATCATATATGTATATACACATATGTTAATGCATTGATTAAAATAAAATAATACAAATATAATGAGAATTAGACAAGGGTAAGCACATGAAGGGGAGGCAGGAAGAGAGGGAAAAGGAGAATACAGGGAATGGGATTGATCAAATTATGTGCCTTTACAAATATGCATAATTAGTCTCACTATCATGTATAATCACAATGAGCCAATAAAATACATAAATGAAATAATTTCTTCTAAAATCACATGGGTTTTTGCAAATATTTAATATATGAATTTCATCATTACAATGACATACTATATCACTCTTAAAGAAAAGGGTAACAGTAAAATAACCCGTCCCTGAATGCCCCCTTTTGTTCCAAAATTTGTAGTCAAATTAAGGGAGTAATGAGAGCAAGTCTGGGTTAGAAAGTCAAGATACATGCTACCTTGAAGGACAATGGCTTTCACTTATGCACACTGGGAACTAAAGAATGTTAGTGTTATCTGTAAAAAACTACTTTCTTGCATGTACGTCCGAACAGTTGCTCCTTGAGATCCTGGTCACAGAAACAAACTAAGCAAACCAATACCAATGAAGTTACTGCTTCAGAAGTCTAACATATACAGTCTCTGTTTGGGGATGGTCACAGAACTGACGGCACTATAGAAAGGATATGTATGAGTCATACAGCTGGCCATCACTGAACACAATGCCATGAGGGAGAAGGGTGTTTCTTTGTATAGCTACTTGAGAGACAGAGGTGCTATTTGTTCAACTTACTACCACTGAAATCTTGAAGCAGTCACTGATTTCTTGTAAACTTTCTGCAATAGATCATGTATCTCCCATGCTGTGCCTGCAGACTTTCTTTGGCCTTCCTAAAACCCTGTCTCATTGTTTTGGCACTAGTGGGCTGTGGATGTGACACATACATATTAGCTTCACTACTTTAAAAAGTTCCCTGTTTCTCACTTACTTGAACATCCTTTCATCCTCTGAATACCTGGCAACCAATAATCCATTTAATGTATTTGTCATGTCTGTAGTTTTGCTTTTCTGGGATGTCTCATGATTGGAATCACACAATATTTAACTTTTATGGGTTGTCTACTTTCATGTAGAAATATTCATTTAAGATTCATCTATGTTATTTTGTGCTGTGATATTTAATTTAATTCTTGAACTACATTCTATTCCATATTATACCACAAGTTCTCCATTCATCTACTCAGGGATATCTTAGTTACTTCCAGTTTTTGGCAATTATGAATAAAGCTATCATAAATATTTGCAGACAGGATTTTGTGTGCATGCAGGTTATATATTGTACTTTTTAAACAGTCTAATAAGTATATAACAGTATCTCATGTTTTAAACTGCAATTTCTTAATGGCAAATTAATTGTAGCACTGTTTTAGACACTTATTTATCATTTGTATATTTCACTTAGTGAGTTTTAATAAGTGCATATGTATTTGTGTTAATGGGTCTGTGTGTGGTTCTTCTACTTTACATATTATCTTAAAAGTATTATAAACATATTCTCATTTTAAATATGCAACTCCTAATCTTGGTCTTTATAATCCACAATTTTATTAACTGCTAAAAATCATATGCCTATATATAAGATTCTTGGTGAAAACTTAAAATTGGTAACTCAATGTAAAGCACCAAATAAATGAGTTTATCATTTTTTCGTATTTCCAGAATGTAGGTAATCAATATAAACATTCTTTCACTCCCCAAAATAAATATGTCATATAAAGGAAATCAGTTCCCCAATGGATAAAAAACTATATAATGATGTACATCAGTTAAAGACTCACTAGTTATTTTTTAATTTTTAAATTTTTTGTACTGAGGCTTGAACCCAGGGGCACTTAACCACTGAGACACATCTCAAACCCTTTTTAAAAATATTTTATTTAGAGACAGTCTCACTAAGTTGCTGAGGCTGGCTTTGAACTCACGATCCTCCTGCCTCAGCCTCCTGAGCCACTGGGATTACAGACATGCTCCACTGTGCCTGGCAAAGACTAATTAAATTTTATTCCACATATTTTATTTTTTTGTGAACAAAATTATCATGAAAAATTGCCTCTCTTTTAAATTTTGACTAATCTCAACTGAAAGTGAGTCAACAAGTCAACAACAGATTAAAGTCTTTTTTACTGTTTTTTCTTTTTTTTAGTCAAATTTAAGTCTTAACGGAAGGATGGAAATTTTTTTTTTTTTTAAATTCTCCTCTCTGCAAAACTCTTTCCTTCAACTTTTTGGTACCACACTCTCTGAATTCTAATCTTCCTCTTCCCAACTCCTTAAGTACCCTACACTCTTTCTGACACCATTTTCTCTCAGTCAACCGAATTATTATTTCTTGATCATAAAATTATGTAAGGAGCAAAGTTAAATGTGTGACATTCTGTATGCTGTGTAACTTACAAAAAACAACTTGTTTACTCTGTGCTGTGTAACTTGCAAAAAATAACTTGAGTGCTCTGTGCTGTAATGAGGTAATGATGTGGTGTTGCCCCAAGATAAGATTGACCTTGCCCGCAAGTTGGAGACACATGCAACTGACCCACAGTAAGGTAACTAACTTTCCTCGGACCAAGACCGCTGGCAAGGTCTGATAAAAAGGATTTAAAAGGACTCCTCGAGCCTGCCTAGCTCCAGTCCCCGTTTTACACCAATGACGCCAGTGCTGTGCCAAGCCTGAAGGGGACTCACTGACTTGCTTGTGGCTTGCTGGAACATCCATCGTCCTGACCGTGACCGAGACGTTCCTGTGGAAGTGACCGCAGAGCTGCCCGTGTGCATCCTGCCTGAGACGTCTCTGCCCAGCCTGCCTGCCATGACCTCGCCGCCCTCCTTCACCTTCCAACCGTCCCCACCGATCAGGACTCCGGCTGGAGGGAACTCCCCAGCGAGATTTCCTGAGCTGTCTTCCTGACTGACTTCTGGGAGTCGCTGCTTTTCGACTCAAGACACGTCACACAGGAGTGGACCTTAGGAATGGGTCTCAGTAAGGAGTGATTCTTGTTTATTTGGGGCTTATAATAATTTAGTGATTAAGTTATGTGTGATATTGGTGTGACTAAAAGTTAGAATAACTATAAATAAATTGTGTGATCAGCATCAAATAAAAGTCAATTGATTTTGGACCAAATTTACTCTCATTGACTCCTCCTTGCTGCTCGTGACAAATTACCTTCTAGAAGAAAAGCCAAGAGACTTTTAAGGGATTACCAATTCTTTCTCCTCTCCAACTTATACTGCTCAATTTCCAATCTGTACAAAAATTGTTTTACATATTTTGTCTAGTTTAAAAATTATTCATAGTAGGAAAGCATATTTCATTCCTATTACTCTCTTATTGTCAAAAGTAGAGTATAAATTACCCATTTGAATATCAAAAATGGCAATAAAATGTAAGACTTTCTTTAGTGTTCTATCAGTCTGCATATTAAATAACTGGCAACTGCTTTTTTTTCTAGTGTTAGAAAGGGGTATAGTTACATGATAATACATTTCTCTTCTCTCATTGTACCATCCACAAATCAAGAGCAATATTTGAAAGTGTCAACAATTAGAGACATTTACATAAAGTATAAGTTGTGTTGATATTTTTCTCTAACTTCCAAATAACTGAGCAATGCAGGTTTAGTTTCCAAATTTGGATTCCCCAGAATATTTATAAAATGACTTATATATATGTTTATAAAAAATTATCCCCCATGATTTATTTTATAAAATTGAGAATTCTATACATTCTTCTGCCATACTTATGGCCATATATCCTTACAACATAACTACTGCCTGAAGATTTTTCTATTCACCATGTTTCTCAAATGCAAAGTTTAATCTCCATTCTATTTTTCAAGTATTACTATTTATATTAGAACTATATTTATTTTGATCTGGTGGTTATTTTATATGGTAAAAGTATGAAAATGATCATTTTATGATTTCAGCAATCACACATTTTACTGTTACACAAAAATGTATGTTTTGTGTTCACAATGCTTAAAGAGTGGTAAGAATCACAGGGAATACATTTATTATAAGACATATGTTAATCATATAGTAAGTAAATTTAAAAATTATTAAAGTCTACTTGTTCAACTAGGATAGAAGCAAATATCTGTGAAAAGTAAAGTCTAATTAAATTCTGAAGAGTACCTTTACAGGAGCAGTTTTGAGAGAGATTGTATACAAAACAGCAAGAGATCCACATGAACACATAAGGACCCTGGATTCTATAAGGTAGGGCTTTTGCTAGTAGATGATGCTTCAGAGATGACCCTTAAGTCTAACATGGTATAACCCTCTTACAAGCTGAGTTGCCAGTGTTTGGAAAAGTAGCTAAAATTGCAGCCCTTTCACAAGATATGTTCTCAATATTTGGAAAGGCAGCTAAGAGAATATAGTTTACTACAGCCAAAATGTTGAAAGTGTTTGTCAAATTTTTGAATACCAGTAGTTGAAGTCAGTAACTCACATATGGTTTCTGATAAGATGACATATTCTTGAAGGGATGAGAAAGTATACTACACGTCTTTGTTATAGCAAAACACATAATTTGCATGACAGTCTATGTGCTTAGAATAATTTCAAAACTATGAAACAGTGGTTATTGGTTTAGAAGAACGACTTATCTATCATAATCAACCAAAAGGATGGGAGCCATGGAATCGAATAATTTGGTTTAAATAGTGGGAAATTTAATAATAGATTATTGTTTAAAAATTTTACATTATATATATATATATATATACATGTATATACATACTTATGTTTAACATGGCATTGTGTTGTTTCTAAGATGATTGTCAGTGTGAGCTAGTTTAGACTGATGTGATCTATACACATATAAATTTAAATACTCAACTTATTAATCCATAAATAAAACTTTACAAGGAATTTGAACACTACATTTTCAATTTCTATATTATGACATTTACTATTGGATAAAATAAGTGAACCCAGTTATGGAATATGTTTCTGTGTATTCAATGCATGAGATATGTGGCATTTAAAATAGCACCATATAATGAAAAAGCATTAAATGAAATTTAATATTCCTTTATGGTAAATGCACTGTACACATTAATCATACAAGGAATGTACCTAAACATAGAAAAAGCTTTATAAGTAAACAGTCAATATTATGCTGAATGGGGAAAATCTGAAATTTTCCTTTCTAAGATTTTCAAACAAGAAAAGGATGGCCACTTTCACCATTTTTATGCAACATATTGCTGGAAGTCTTAGCCAGATTAATTAGGGAAAAGAAAAAAAGTGCAGCACAATTACTACATTTAATAAGAATTTATATATTAAATTGTTAAGAGAGTAAATTTCAAATGTTCTCATCATAAAAAATGGTGTTTGAGATGATGGATGTTAATTAACATTATTTTATCTTTACACTTTGTATACTATATCATAATGTCAATTTTTACCCCATAAAGATGTATAATTACAATTTGACAACTTAAAATGAAAATAATCAATGGTATGTTTACTACAATAAACCATTTAAATATAGAGGTACAGGTAGTGAAGGAATAGAGACAGATATATCATGCTAAAATAAATTAAGAGAAACCTGCTGTAACTGTATAAATTTTGCACATAATGGAGTTCAAGTTTTCAATTAGCAATAATCACGCCTCGGATAAACCTCATTGTCTACGATACTGCCACTGTGCAAAGCTTATAATGGGGTTCAAAACAGGGAAAATTATCAAGTTTTGGAGAGACATTAAATAATGATAAAAGAATAAATAATTCAAGGAGACACAACAGTCATGAATACTCCTACAAACAGAATGTCGACATATATTGGAAGAAAACTGATAGATCTATAAGAAGAAATAAATAAATTCATGATTATAATTGAAAAGTTCAACACTCTTCAATCAGTGATTTACGTATCCAAAGGCATAAATATGTTAAGATATAGTTGAACATATTCATCAACTGGATTTACTTGATATTTATGGAATACTTCATCTGACAACAGCAGAATGCAGATTCTACTCAAACTCACACAGAATATTCACTAAGGCAGACCACATTGTGCAATAAAATCAACCCTAACAAATTAGGGAAAAAGGCATATAAATTATATTCTGTTAACTCAGTGAAATTAAACTAGAAATAAATAACAGAAGAGGAGCAACTAAAAGATTGAAATTAAATAGCATATTTAAAATTTTTAAAAATGGGTTAAATAAGATGTTTCAAGGAAAATTTTAAAAAATGAGCTAAATTAAAATGAAAGTGCTAGTTGTCAGAAATTTTGCGACAATATAAAAGCAATATTTATTGTTACGATTATAGCATTTAATGCATATATTAGAAAAGAAAAGTAGTTTATAAAATAACCTAATATCCCACTTTAGAAAACTAAAGAATGAAGGAAATACCACAGTAATGCAATGAGAAGAAAATAAGATAAAGCAGACATCAATACAATTATAAATCAAAAACAAAACAAAATAACAAACTTGGTTCATTGAAAAGATCAATAAAATCAATATACTTCTAGTGAGGCTAATCAAGATAAAAGAGAGAAGAAACAAATGATTACCATAAAAAATGATGTAAAATAATGAGAGAAATACCATAAATATTAAAATGATGATAAAAAATAATTAAAAACTCCGCATCCACAAACTTGATACCTTAAGTAAGATTTATCAGTTCCTTGAAAAATGCAACACAGTTCACACAAAGAAAAATAATATCAAATAATCAAAGAAATAACTTTAATCAACAGTCAAAAATCTTCTAAAATGGAGAAATAAAATGGCTTGATTTTTTAAATTTTACCTAACACTTAAGGTAGAATATTATTTAACTATAATATCTACTAAAAATAGATACTGATGAAAATTTTGTATGTCACTTTATGAGGAAAGAATTATCATAATACTAACATAAAAATATTACATAAAGAAGAAAGGAATCAATATCTCTAATGAACATAAATGCAAAATTTATGACAAGGTATTAGCAAATTGAATTCAACAATGTGTAAAAATATTATAACACCATGGCTAAATGGAATTTATTCAATATATACAAGTCTAATTCAATATTTGACAATTAAGTAATATAATCCAATGCATTAACCAGTTAAAGAAGAAAAATGTATATCCATATCAGTAGATAGCAAAATTTTTGTTAAAATCCAGTATTCATTCATGATAAAAATTCTCAGCATATTAAGAATAAACCCAATGACCTTACCTCTAAACTTTTTTGCAATGTCTTACACATAAGTTTTTGGGGTACACCTCATACCCAAATCACTGCAACCAGGAATCAACAGAATAGAGTCTAAGGAAAAAAAAAAAAAAAAAAAAAACCCTCAAAATGTAATCAACTTATCTTTTACATAGGTGCAAAGACAATATTGTGTGAGAATGACTTTTAAGAGACTGAAGAAACAAGTCAAAGCCTGGGAGAATATTTTTATGAGTCATACCTTTTAAGAACATAAATACAAGATATAAAAAAATTAATACTAAATAATAACAAAGCAAGAAGAGACAAATCTCCCATGTAAAAAAATGTACAACTTGTGTGTAGATATTCCACATTCATGACAATGGATCAAAAATTTCAGTTTCTTAAACATAGGCTGTGCATATTAACTTCCCTTAAGAAAGGGAAGAATAGAAAGGGAAAGAATAAACAAAATGATCCTTAATTTAAAAAGGAAAAGAAATATCAGATAAACAGATAAAAATAATTTGATATAAATAAAAGCAAAACCATAATATAAATATTTATAATTATAGTGAATGTAATTATAGTGAATATAATTATAGTGAATGTAGGAAATTTGCAGTTGATAATGTCTATATTAAGAAACAAAGATAGATCTCCACTCATAAACTTAACTTTCAACTTGAGAAACCAAAATAGTAATAAAGTCAACTCAAGCCTATTAGAAGGAAGTAAATGATAAACTAGAGTGGAATAGGAAAATATAAAATAGAAAATAAGTAGCAAAAAGTAATGAAACCAAATTTGGTTCTTTAAAATATCAACAAATTTGACCTTTAATCTTGAATGACAAAAATGAAAGCAAAAATACTAAAATGAGTTATAAAAAAGACATCCTCATTGATGTTATAAAAATAAGTGGGTTAGAAGGGACTAGTATAAAAAGTGCAACCCAAAATTCAATTATCTAGATGAAATAAAAAAAGTCTAGAAGAATCAAATGCTGCAAGTGACTTAAGAATTTCAAATGTTAGTTATATTTAAATTGATTGAATAAACAATCATAAAAATCCTACAAATGAAGTACAGCATCAGATGACTCCACTGGTAAATTCTATCAGACCTATAAAGAAGAATTAACACCAATTCTTCACAGACTTCCCCCCCCCAAAAAAAATACAAGCCAGCCAAATCAAGCAACAAGTAAAATAAAAAAAAAAATTACACAACAATAACTAAGGTTTACCCAAGAAATGCAATAATTTAGTATTCAAAATACATCAATACAATATTCCATATTATAATAGAATGCAAGACAAAAAGCGTATCCTTTCAATATATGTAGACAAGGTATTTGACAAATAAATACAAATTCATGATGAAAACACTAAAATTTAGACTGAGAAGGAAAGTTACTCAACTTGAATAAGGACATATATTGAAATTCCACTGGTAACCTTATATAAAATGATAAAAGTCTGAGTTCTTTCCCTCTAAATCAGGCACATTACATAGGTTTCTCTTGTCATCACTTCTATTTGTCATTATCTGGGAATTTATTTTCAAAGAAATCAGGCAAGAAAAATGAATTAAAAAATAAATTTAGGAAGAAAATAAGAAGCCTACTATTTTCACATGACATCATTTATGTAGACAACATCGAGCAAAGTTTATTAAAGTTGCTAAATAAATTCAACCAGTTTTAAGTATATAAGATGAATATAAGAAAATCAATTATATAACAATATGCTAATGATGACATATAGAATAAATCTAATAAAAATGATGAAAGAAGTTCATGAAATAATACAAATTATCATTCAAAAATTTAAAGAAAACAGATTAATGGGAAGACATCTCATATTCATGAATTGGTAAGAGTTAATATTTGAAAATGACAATAATGCCATATTGACAAAAAAATAAACACAATTCCTATTAAAATATCAGCTGCCGTTTTAAAATTCTTTCTTTCTTTTTATAAAATGACAAGCTTATAATAATATTCACATATAAATGGAAGGGAACAAGGATAGCCAAAAACATTTTTTTTAATTGGAAGAATACTCTTTTCTTGATTTTGACAGTTCCTATCAATAGAATGTAATCAAGATCATGTAGTACTATCATAGAGATATAGTGTTTAATGAAATAAAACAGAAATCTAGAAATAAATTATTATGTTTATAGTTAATTACTTCAAAATTGGTGCCAAATAATTCAATGGGATTATAATCTTTACCACAACGATGTCAGGACCAGTAGATAACCATTGTACTCCCTCAAAATTAAAAAATACTACACTTTAAATGAAACCATTAAGAAGGTGAAAACTTGTCATGTAAGACATGAAAGTTCAATATATATTTATGGTGGCTGGTAGTTTAGGTACTGAGGAAAAGGAGAGCATTTTGTTTTTAACAGCACTCCCAATGTAAAACAACATTCTAAAATACCTGAGTTTTGGTATGTGTTGCTGTTTATCATCAAAACAAAGGGCTGATCTTGTAATTCTGGACCTTTATGAACCCCCACCCAGGTCATAGGCAAAGTGACCTTAGGGGATGTGAATGACAATCCCAGGAAGTTGACTGGGAATCCCAGGAAAAATAAAACTGCTACCTATGTGTCAGGTTAGGTCACATTCTTCAGAAACTCTCCATAACTAATAAGAATGTCTCTTACTATATGTGGACAAAGACAGAAACTGAAAGCTTTCACTATATAAGGCTAGAAACACAATATATTCTGAGGGAATTTATACATAGAGGAAAAAAATAAAGAAGGAAAAGAAAAGGAAAACCTTACGCAGCTACAAGGCAGAGCCATAGCAAAGATGGTGACCCATTGACATTTGAGTTTGTGAGATCACAAAATTATTCTGCTGTGCCACTTTTCTGTTTATGCCGTTACAGTTTGGACATGAGGTATCCTCCAAAACCTCATGTGTGAAACAATGCAAGAAAGTTCAGAGGTGAAATAATTAGTTTACTATAATTGTAATGTCATCAGTGGATAAATCCAGTTAAATGGATTAACTGGGTAGTAAATGTGGGCAGAAAGGACATGGCTAAAGCAGGTAACTGGAGGCTTGCCTTTCCATTTTATATTTTGTCCCTGGCATATCATGATCTCTCTGTCTTTTTCCTTACTTTCCAGATGCCATGTTCTGACCTGTTTTCCTATGCTAAGCGCTTCCACCATAATGTTCTTCCTCTCATTGGATCCAGAGCAATGGAGTTGGTCAACCATGGACTGAGACTCTGAAATTGTGAGCCAAAATAAACTATTCCTCTTCCAAAATGTTCTTTTTGTGCATGTTAGTCACAGAGACATACAACTGACTAATACATGCCCATATTGCAGCAAAGTACCGATCCCACGCTATTAGAAGAAAAGATTCATTTTACCACTGTGGCACAACTAAGGTATTAATTCAAACTTGACTTTAGCTTGAAGTCCTTGAACCCTATGAATTTTTTATGAGAAGTCTCTTAATTGTGAAGATACTGATTTCAGACTGAGGAGAAAGAAATTTAAAGACTTTAATCAAAGGGAAGCTTCCCTGAAATATAACCAGTGACAAAAGAAAAGGAAAACACAAGCAAACGAAAAAGAATGAAAGAAAATATTACTGATGTGGAGGTGTGCAGTGTCTTCTTTCCTTGGGGAGCTGAGTATATGTGATAAATCTGTCCTCAATTTCATCTATTCAGAGTAGTTGTGAATTTGGCCATTCCCATAACCTGAGAGAATACCTTCCTCCCAAACACAGCTATTAGTTGATGGTATAAGAGGAGACAACCTAACAAATGGAATAAATCATTTGTAGACCATATACCTGATGAGGGACTTACATTTGATATATTTATTAACACTTAAAACTCAATAATAAAAAAGAAATTATCCATTTAAAAATGGACAGGTTGCTGGGAGAAGTGGTGGGTGTTTTAGGAGGCTGGGGCAGGGGGTTCGCAAGTTCAAAGCCAGCCTTTACAACTTAAAGAGACACTGTCTCAAAATAAAAAATAATTTAAAAAAGAAAGGGCTGGGGTGTGGCTCAGTGGTTAAGTATCCCTGGGTTCAAATCCCTGGCCAAAAAAAAATGCATAGATATTTCTCCAAAGCTATATAAATGGCCAGTAAATATGCAAAATGCTCAGCATCATTAATCATTAGGAAAATTAAAATCTAACCAAAATGAGAACTATAATTAAATGACAGGCACAAAAAAGGGTTTGGTTAGGATGCATATAAATTGGAGCTCTCCTATATTGCTGTGGAGATAGTAAAAAGATATAGTTACTTCGGAAAACTCTTTGCCAGTTTCTCTAAATGTTAACCAGCAAGTCTAATTTAATCAGTAATTCTTTTTAAGTACATGTACCAGAGAATTGAGAATTTACCTTGACAGGAAAACTTATTATGATTGTTCATAGAAGCCCTACACTAGAGTGATTATAGAAAACAATAATGTGTATTTTAAAAAGCAATGAGTGACTGTTCTCTGGATATCCTGCATTCTCCCTTAAATACACATTTCTTTCTTTACCCCAGACATCTTTTTCTTGAGACTATGCCTATTCTTTCTTGAATATGTATCAGCTTTTCTAAATAAACCTCTGTCGATACTTTTGTTAAAAACTAAAGTAATAAGAAATATTTTGAAAATTTCACCATAAATAATTAATGTTTGAGGAGATAAACATGTTTAATATGATTGAAACATTACACAATGTATACATATTTTGAAGTAACATATCCACCCCATTGATATGTACAATTCCTATGCTTTTATGTATCAATTTTAAATAAATTTGATTTGAAAATGAATAAAACTGAAATATCCAGAAGTTAATAAACAAAATGCGACATATTTATAGATGATATATTATTCAGTGATAAAAAAGAATGACGTATTGATATATGCTATAGCAAGAAAAAAATCTGAAAGACATTACTACAAGAAAGAAGCTTCATATTGGGATTCAAAAATATATATTTTAAGATTCCAATTATATGAAATTTCTAGAATAGGCAAATCTATAGAGGTAGAAATTAGATTACAGTTCCCATGGATGAGGAAGAAAGAGGAATGGAGAATAATTGTCCATGTGTATGTAATTTTCACCTGTGAAATAAATTTAGTTATATTTTCAAGATACTACAAGATATGCTACTATGGGTGTCATTATTTTGTTACTGACTAAATGTTAAAGAGTGCAAATCTCATTAAGGAATGAAAAAATATGTTTGGTTTAATAAAAAGAAGTGAAAAATTTGACAAATTACATAATTTGGTGATCAACATTTATACATGTAGGCATTCATGATTCCAAAATGAAACATGAGCTTTATCTTTATGTGGCAAAAATGTGTTTGTTCTTGCTGAATTCATTAAATTGGCTAGTAACGAATGATTTTCTGACAATTTCCTGTTATAGAAAGGAGTTACTCCCCTCCCCACTATGAACTAAATAATTGCTTCCAGTTTCCACTTTAGTTTGTGTATCTAGACTCAATCTTAATATTTATATTAATCTTCATTTAAGTAATGAAATATCTATTAATAGCATGAAGTTAATACATTTTAAAAGTATCACAGTGTGAGATTTCCTCCCTGTTTCTCTCCTGTATTAAGTACATTTTCAGGGAATAAATATACCAATTATGTCTCAAGATGTTAGTAGCAGACATTGATATATTCTTTGAAATATCTCAAAACAAATGAAATTATTAGTAGTATTTTTGTTTCAAATTCCAAAATTATATAACATAGGAAAGAGAAATATAATTTGGTTAAGGATAAAACAATTATTCTAAATTAACTGTTTGTCATATATAATCTGTTTTTCCATTTTACCACCTTTTATTTTTTTCTTTTTGAATTTTTAAAAATTTGTTCTAATTAGTTATACATGACAGTAGAATTCATTTTGACACATTGTACACAAATGGAGCACAACTTCTCATTTCTCTGGCTGTACATGGTACAGAGTCATATTGGTCTTGTAATCATACATGTATCTAGGGTAATACACGTATGGTCTCATTCCACCATGCTTCCCACTCCCACAATCCCTCTACTCCTCTCACTCCTCTTTGCCCAATCCAAAGTTCCTCCATTCTTCCCTACCCTGCCCCATTATGGATCAGCATTTGCTTATCAGAGAAAACATTTGGCCTTTGGTTTTTCGGTTTGACTTATTTCACTTAGCATGATAGTCTCCAGCTCCATCCATTTACCTGCAAATGCCATAATTTTATTCTTCTTTATGGCTGAGTAATATTCCATTGTGTATATATACCACATTTTCTTTATGCATTCATCTGTTGAAGGGCACCTAGGTTGGTTCCACAATCTAGCTAATGTGAATTGAGCTGCTATAAACATTGATGTGAGTGCATCACTGTAGTATGCTGATTTTAAGTCCTTTGGGTACAAACGGAGGAGTGGGATAGATGGGTCGAATGGTGGTTCTTAAGTGATATGTTTTTGAAACACTGTCTTTTAACTGTGCTTTTATGTCTTTCCAGCAGTGGAGAGGGATCATATTTATCATTAAAAATTTTATAAGAGTATCAGCAATGATGGCTCTAGTGTATCAATGCTGTTCTCAGTTACATAATTTAACAATAATCTCTCCTTATTACTCACCCACAAAATCCAGATAATTCAGTGGTATAAATAGAGAATATACACCTTCTCCATGTTTTCTTACTTTTCCGTTCATATTTACAATGACCTTAGTGGCTAACTTTGTATTTTGTGATACATTATTATTTACTAACTTTTTGAATATCTAGTGCAAAATTAGGCAAATTGCAGCCACAGATAAACTTGGTTTATAGTCATCATTATACCATACCTAGATAAATAGAAGTTCATGTCCCTTATTTATCTTGTTGCAGAGACAAATACATTTTCACCAAACTTCATGTCTTTCTTTTATAGAATTGTCATTTTGAAGTGACTTTCAGGTCATAAACTAAATTTCTTAGATGCTTGTAGATATGGGCAGGTAAATATAATTAGTTCTTATGAAGGAATGTGAGTAGAAATGATATATGTCACTTTAGGGCAAAGGCAGTTAAGATGCCAGTGTGCCTTTCCAATTAAATCAGTTGGAAAGAAAGTATTCCGAGACCCTGAGGTATGCTGAAGCCATGAAATGGAAGGTTAATGGATCCCTAAAATAATATATGTAGTATAGCTACCTATTATGAGTAAATACATATATATATGCATATATACATAAACAAACATATATATGTAGTATATGAAGAAATAAGCCTCTATTAACTATGGCTCTGAAATATTTCTCTCAATCCATTTGTACATTAATTTGAGGCTTTATTGGGTTAGAACAAATGAGTGTTTTGTGCCCAAAATGTAGATGATGAAACTAAAATGAGTTTTGAGTAATAAAGGTCCATAACAATTTTGTTTTGATAAACCAATGAAAGATCATAATAAAGCATTTCTTTTTTATTCCAGTATTGTATTTCAGATGTGAGTAAGGTTTAACCCATCAAGATGAGAGAGATGCAAAGGAATAAGAAAAAAAAAAAAAAGCAATCAATCTTCATTGACACATCCAGGGAATTTTTTAACATAATATTTGGAAGAGATAAGAGTCAGATAGATGAGAAAGCTACTAAGATTTTGAAAGGAAATTGTTGCTAAAAATGATGAAAACAGTAACAGTATCATCCAAAAATCTGTTTGTGTTACCCATGGGGAGCAAATATTACCCAAAGATGAGAAATGGGAGTTACTGTTTATGGGTGTTGTGTTTATTGTCTCCACTCAATGAAGAATTGAAGAACAGGACACAGAGATAGCAAGTAAGCAGCAGGTTTATGCAATAGTGGTCATAACAGACTTCTCTGAAGAGAAGGGGCCTAGGAGCTGGGAGTCCAGTTGGGGAAGTTTTGGTTTGTGACTTTTTTTTTAATGGTCTCAGGAATTTTCTCCTTTCCTTATCTCTTCCCCCATCCACTCTCTCCTTATTATTATTTATTGGTGTCCCCTGTGCCCATATGTCTATTGTAGTTTTTCTATTAGATCCTCCATTTAGGAGCACAAGTATGGAAGTGTCTGTCTTATTGGGTGCCCTGCTTGTGTCCATCAGGACTTTTGTCAACTGGGAAGTTGACCTCATTGGAAGACCTTCTCCATGCTCCTTTGGTATGGACCTGCTCCTGACTTTTGTACTTGCCATCTTGCCCTGGCTGCCTGTGCCTTTTCACATCTCCTTCAATCCCTCCTCTCAGAGGATACCCAACTACTATTGGGAGTTGGGTCTATGACTGCTCTAGGTACTTTAGGCTTATAAGGGGCGTCATCGGAGTTGCTGGGATATCCTTCTAAGGAAGGTCTAGGGCAAGTGAGAAGCAGCAGGCTGACCCAGAGACTGACAATGACAATATATATCTCTGGGTCTGTCAATGGGTTGATTGTAGAAGTCTGGAGAGATGTCAATCTGTAACACCATCTAAAATTTTGTTACCTCCATAAGAGAGAAAACAAGATGGACAAGACAGTTGAAAAGGTGGTCTAAAGCATTCAATTAATAAAATCATGATGATAGGTACCCAAAAATGGAGTGCCCAGGAAAGGAGACTATTACCCAAGAAGGAGAATAGGTTGTATAACCAACTCCCTTAAACCCCTGCTTGCTCCTTGAGTTTTTTCTATTTTGCATATACATATTTTTTGATCCTTCTTTAACTACTCCAGGTGAGTTGACATACATACAATGGGTTTCATTCAGCATGGCACATAGGCCTCCCTTGGCTGCCATGAGAATATCTAAACACCTTCTATTTTGTAACACCACTTGAGCCAGTGAATCTATGCTCCTTTGTTGAGTCTCGATAGCATTATAGTAACTTTTCAAGATTTATGGACCATAATTGTTAGATTTAGTATTTATCTCTCCAGAAGAAAAATATCCACAAACCAAAAGAGTCCTATATAAAGTGAATCTTTGTAGGATTTTTTGAAAGAGGCTCATCATCTCTATGTCCTCCCTAGTCCTTTTGGCTCACACTCAGTCATGGGTAAGAGATTCTATTGCTGCCTGTTGCCTAATTTAGTGAGTGACAATTAAAAAAATGACCCTAGACTACAAATTTGTCCTGAGGGAGCCATTTCAGAAATAGTATAGTCATTGACATCTGGGAGAGTAGCTACAATGACACAATTGCTCTTCCACTATTGAGGGAAGACAAAATATAGTTGTTTACCACATAAAAAGCTAATTCTTATTAGGTTTATTGTCAGAGTATGTCCATAAACCTTGATTCAAGTTGATGAGGTTTCATAATACAAATTCTTGCAGTCTATTGATTGGAATTGGTGTTTGGAGTAAGTCATCCATATTTCACGTATTTTTTCCAAAGTCAAGAATTTCCCTTGTCCTTCTTTGGCTCTTATGAAAAAGTCCATCTATACACAAAGGAGCATCAATGGCATTGATTTGACAAATTAAATTTCTAAATCTGAGGTGAATAATATAATTTCTGGGTGCTCTTATTCTGTTGGTAGAGTTAGTAATGTTGATACATGAACCAGTGGACCGTCCAATGCCTACAAATCTTTGTCCCATACAGGAAATATTGATGTGTAAGCAGGTTTCATATTCCCTACTGCTGTTTTTGGTGTTTTCCTCCAACCCAGGAGAGAGTGAACTTGTTCTGGAAATCAGAGCCATCAAGGAATATGTCATTCTTTGTCCTAAGCACCCAGGTTAACTGAAAGAATTAAATGATGTATAATTATAAAAGGTCTCATTTGAAAAGCCCAAGGTAGCTGGGTACTGTGGCACACACTTGTAATCCCAGTGGCTAGGGAGGCTGAGCCAGAGGATGGTGAGTTCAAAGCCAGTCTCAGCAAAAGTGAAGTGCTAAGCAACTCAGTGAGACCCTGTCTCTGAATAAAATACAAAATAGGGCTAGAGAAGTGGATCAATGATCAAGTGCCTCTGAGTTCAATCCCCAGTACCCCCGCCCGCAAAAAACAAAAAATCCAAGGTAGGGCCAATTCCTTTCTCATTTTAGAAATTTAGGGAGTTATTTTCCTTCAAGTATTGATGCCCTTTCGTAAGTTATTGTTTCCTCTGACCTAAGGGTGTTTCTAAGTGATATACCTAGAGGTTTAGTTGGATCAGATTAATTAAAGAGCTGGGCATGAAATCTGTGATTTTGGACTATCAGATTTATGAGTGTCTCAATTGAGATAGGTAAGGCTCTCAGTGAGGTGTCTTCCACATCATGGTGTTTAATTCTGGGGACAAATTCAGCACTTTCCGCTATTGGTAAATTGGGAAAGTCTAGACAGGCTGGGCACTAGTAGGTGACTAGCAAAACCATTGGGCAGGAATAGAACTCAGATTGGTAAAATAGTCATGATTAGGCTTTGTTAGGAGTACATTTAAGCATACACAAAGATTAGTATGTAGAACAGTTTACTATGCCTAGACAGGTTATAGCTAGGAATATTCTATGTGTAAGGCTCTAATCTTTTGGAGCTGTTACTGCCAACCTGACAGTAAGCAGTAAGGCTACTGATATTATGATTAAAGGACAAATAGAATAAAACGTATCACTTAGCTCATTTGAAAAGGAACTTGAGATTTTCTACAGACTCATAGGTGAAATAGTCTATAAGAATTTCCATGGTGATCTTTATGGGAGGTTTCTAGGCCTTGAGATGGGTATGATGAATCCAAAAGTCTTAAAATGCTACATGAGCTGCCAGAAGAGTTGACAAGATTATAGGACAGGGACCCTCCCACATGGGAGTGTGTAAAACTTTGTTTGGGCCTATTGTATTTACTAAGACAAGATCTCCTGGACAGAAGAGCGGAGGCTGTTAATAATTTCCTGTCAGAAGACTCTGTCTGAGCTCTGTGAAATTTTGTTGAAAAAAAATTGTTGAAATTTAGCCAAATGAGTTACATGGAAAACCAAATGGAAGTTCTCAGAATCCAAAATAAAATTGTTGGACAAAATGGCCATCCATACAGGGATTCAAATGGAGTTAGACCCTGTAGACCATAAGTATTTTTAAGCCTTATCAGGGCCAAGGGAAGAAGTAAAATCCAAGAGATCCTATTCTCCTGATGCAATTTTGTTAAGTGCCTCTTAAAAAGCTCCTTGCTTTTTTTTTCTACCTTGTCTGAGAATGGAGGTCTATGTGAACAATGAAGATGAAATTTAATTCCTAACATTTGAGGGAGTTTTTGTGTTATTTCTGCCTTAGAAGTAGGTCCATTTCACTTTGGAGATTCTAAGGGAGACCAAATTGAGGAATGATCTCCTGAAGTAGAACTTTTAAAACTTTGACCACCTTTTCAGATCTGCAAGGAAACGCTTCCACCTATCCAGTGAATGTATCCACCAGAACTACTAAATATTTTGAATTTGTTTCCCTAGGAATATGAGTAAAATCTGTCTGTCCACTTCTGGTCAACAACCTATTCTTTGGTGTCTGGGAGGATGGAGACATTTATTAGAGGGATTAACCTATTGGCAGATTTCATGGCTTTGGATAATCTGTTGGACTGTGACCTTCAAATCGTTTCCTAAAAACATTTTCTGTCTTTAGTATTATCTCTTTCCAAATGGTAGAGGTGATGAAGAGACTCTAAAACTTCCCATTGGGATGCTTGGGAAGTAATAAGATGCTCTCAAAAGAAATCTACCATCCTCTTCATAGATCATTCTAGTTAGTATCCTTGAGTTATAGCTTGTTGAGCCTCTTTTGTGAGTACTAGTGGTGTTCAAAGGACAGAAAATAATTTTCCCATAGGTGGGGACAATTTGGAACCCTGTAAAGCAACTGCCTTGACTGCTACATCCACAGCACTATCTTCTTTAGCTATTGTGTTCTTTTCCCTCTGATGTCTAGGAACATGGATAACTGCTACCCGAAGATCACTTCCAAAAGGCAAAAGATCTCCTTGGCCTGTAATAGGAGTGACTATAGCAGCAAGCGATCCTTATTCTTTCCAAATCACTACATGAACATGAAGTATAACAGAGGCATATTTAGATTCAGTATATATGTTTTCCTCTTATCTTTAGAAAGCTCTAGTGCCATGGTGAGGGCAACTAATTCTGCCAGCTGAGCACTGGTATTTTTAGGAAGTGGATTCAATCTAAGGATCTTGAAATCTGTCACTACTATGTATCTAGATCTCCAAATCCAATCAATCACTGAAGAACTCTCATCAGTGAATACAGTGAGAATGGGATCACGTATAGTATGATCAGGTAAATTTGACCTGGCAGTTTAAGCTTCCATTGAAACTTCCTCACAGGAGTGAAGAAGTTTCTACTCTAGTTCTGGTACTAAAAAGTTGGATTAAGGTTATACAAGTCTTTAATTTCAGGTCCTTCCAGCAAAAGGGCCTGATATTTGAGTATATATCTGTCTGTTGCCAAAGACTGCCTTTATAATTTAGAACACCTCCTATGTCATAGGAAGTAAGTTTAGTTGGGGGCCTTCCCACAGTAAGTTTATTTGCCTCAGGGACCAATAGTCCCACTGCTACCACAACTCTAAAATATTCAGGCCACCCCTTGACCACCTTGTCTAATTTATTTTATTTATTTTGTATTTATTTATTTATTTTTTTTGCAGTGCTGAGGATTGAACCCAGGGCTTTGTGCTTGCGAGGCAAGCACTCTACCACCTGAGCTATATCCTCAGCCCCTGTCTAATTCTTTAGTCAGGCATCTTACTGGCTGGGGAGTGGCCCTCCACCCCAAGGATTGAGCAATCATTTTCAGTGCCACTATTCTTTTTTCTGTAACACATAATTGAAAAGTTGACTGAATGAGCTCAGGTCTGGGTAAGAGCTGGGTTTTTTTATTTGTTCTAATTAGTTGTACATGACAGTAGAATGTATTTTTACATTTAAATAGATCGTACATAAATGGACTATAATCTCTTATTTTTCTGATTATACATATTGCAGAATCACACTGGTCACACAGTTATATATGTACATGAGGTAATAATGTCTGTTTCACTCTACTATCCTTCCTACACCCATACCCCTTTCCCCTCCCTTCACTTCCCTCTACCTAATATAAAGCAACTGTATTCTTCCCTACCCGCCCCCCCTTATGGTGAATTAACATCCACATGTCAAAGAAAACATTTGGCCTTTGGTTTTTTGGGTTTGCCTTATTTTGTTTAGCATGATATTCTCCAACTCCATCCATTTACCAGCAAATGCCATAATTTCATTCTTATTTAAAGTTGCGTAGTATTCCATGATATTTATATTATTATGTTTTCTTTATCCATTCGTCTGTTGAAGGGCACCAAGGTTGTGGGGTGGGGTGCAGTTGCCCCTGAGGCTGCTGCCACAGACAACTGGAGGTGTTTTCTCCAGGTGCCAGGTGCTGCTCTTGCGGTTAGCATTACACAGAGGCTCTGAAATCTGCTTCCCTCGAAGCTGCCTCAGATACCCGGAGGTCTTTTCTCCTAAGAGTTATTTTTAATGTGTTGAAGACTTTCCTCATCTCTGGAGTCCAATTAATGATTGCCTATGAGTGTCCCTTTGCTTCCTTGAGGTGATCATAGAGGGATCTTGCCTTCTAAACATGTCCAGGGATCCAAAATTTACTATGTCCAGTTGTTCAAAGAAAGGCCCTAAGTTGTTTTACTGTCTGAGGAAGGGGATGTGACAATATGGGTTGACTTTTTCTGGGCAAAGCTTTCAGGTTTCACCTTCCAGTATCATGCCTAAATAGGTAACCCCGGATATGCACAATTGAGCCTTCTCTCAGGATACTGTATATCCAATATTGTCCAGGAAATTTAAAAGAGAGCCAATGCTCAAATAAATTTTTTTTTATCTGAAGTTCCACACAAAATAAAGAAATCTACACATTGAAGTAACAGCTTCAGGGTTTGACCAGTTCATGAGGTCTTGTGCCAGTGCTTGTCCAAACAGATGGGGGCTGTCTCTAAATTCCTGTGGAAGGACTGTCCAGGTAACTTTTCCTGAATTACAAGTAGAATCCTCAAAGTGAATATAGGTTGGCTTTTGGGATGTGCAGAAAATGCAGAAAAAGGCATCCATTTAGGTTTAGGACAGTATAATAAGCAGTTCCCTTGTGAATCTGGGTAAGGAGAGTACATAGTTTTGGAACTACAAATGCAAAGGGACTACTGTTTCATTGATTTTATGAAGTTCCTGAACTTAATCTCCATTTGTTAGGACCCTTTGAAACCCCCAATATAGGAAGATAATAGGGTATAGGGCACTCTACCAAAAGTCCCTGTCATTTCAAATTTAGTATAATAGGTATTAATCCTTCTTTGGTCTCTAGTCTTAAGGGTTATTGCTTCTGATGAGGGAAGTATTAGGGATCCTGAAGATATATTGCAACAGGGGTTTTAGTTCATACTCTTCCCATGATATTGTCAGACCAGACTGCGATCTGTATCCATTTCCATTAGAGGCATACAATTATATTCCTCAGGTGGTAAAGTAATTTGACCTTTAATCGAGATATAGGTCTTTCCCTAAGATAGGAGTTGGAGTCTCTGGCATGATGAGAAAAGAGTGACAGAAGTGGAATTAACCCCATGAACAAGCAAGAAGTCTACTAATATCACTCAAGGGACTGACTTGATATACACGGAAGAGTTAATTTATCTTGGGACTAAGGTCCAGAAGAGAAGGGCAGGACTTAGAGTCAAGCTTCCATGTCAAGAAGAAAGGTTATCTGGTGTCTGTCCACTATCAAGGTCACCCAGGTCTCCTTGAGTTTTATGTCAGTCAAGGGAACTAAGAAGGAAGCCCCTGGGACCCATTATTGGGAAATGGTGGGCAATGGCCTTGATTCTGCAGGTTCTGAGTACATCTAGCCTTCCAGTGGTTCCGCCCACATAGTGGACAAGGTCCAGGAAGAGGTCTGGGAAATTTGTGCCTCTGGGGGCATTCCTTCTTAACATAGTCTTCCTTCCCACAAGAGAAACAAGAAGCTGAAGAGTATCCTAATTCCTTTGCCTGCAGGACTACTGCTAATTCTCCATTTCTCTTATTCTCTTTTGTCCTTCTTTTTCTCCTTTTCTAGGTCCCTATTATAAAAGACTATTATTTTAGGCTGGACTAATTGGTCCAAGGTTTTGCCCAGTTCCATTGCCAGTTTTTGGAGCCTTCTCAGTAATGTCTGGAGTAAATTTGTCAAGAATTTGTCTTTAAGGATAATTTCCTCCATCTATGACTGTGACTCAACATTAGTATGTTTAATAATGGCCTCTTGGAGTCTTTGTACAAGGTCACCATTGGCTATCCTTCTCCCTGAACCACGTTTGTTAATTGAGTATAATTGAAAAACTTAATTGAACCATTCTCATTCCCTTTAACACACAGTATATGAAGTGTTATTTGTCCCATTCATCTCTATCTCTGTAATCATTCCAGTTTGGTTTAGTGAGGGAAACAGTGAGACTCCCAGTGGGAATGCTTCAAATCTTGTCAACCATGGTTACTGTCCCTCTCCCCGCTGTTTCAATAGCCTTCTCTAAGAGCCTTTGCTTTTCCAAGGATGTTAGAGTCTGACTCAAAAGCAACATAGTATCCTTCCATGCTAAGTCATAAAGATTTGACAACTGATGGAAGGTTTGAATATATTGCTCTGGGTTTTCAGTGTAATCCCCGAGGTCATTCTTTATGTTCTTTAATTCAGTTAATGAAAACGGGACAAGTCTCAGGTCCAAATTTCCCCCATTGGCATTGCCCTTAGGGGAAATATACCCTGAATAACAGATTTCCTAGCGACTCTGGGGCCATAGTTTAACTTTTAATTTTGTCTCTGGATAAGGAAGACTGGGTTGCAGTTCTTTTAAATTGGAATATAAAGGGGAAGTGGTCTTAGGACCTATTATCTTCCTTTCAGATGGGGCTGAGGAGATTTTCTGTTTAACTGGTAAAGTTCCCTTTTCTTCTGAAAAGAAATTTGTCCCCTCCACCCCCCAGCAATTTGGTGTCTGGTTTAGAGCAGCAGGCTGCCACTAGGATCTGTCAATTTTGCAATCCTTTGTTAGTTCAGGATGAGCTGTCAGATAAAGAACAATTGTACATAAGAAACTTTATTCAATTTACCTTCCTGTTTACAGAAAACATCTAATTGCTGAAAACATCTAATACTGTAGTTAGGGTCCCCTAAGGTGATCACTGTTCTCCATTTACTAATAGGTACTGAGCCCAGGCTTCACTGCAAATAAGTTAGTTAAAAATTTTCCTGTTTTATTAGGGGTCCAGATTATCCCAGTTTTTGAGCAGACATGAAAGAGGTGAGTCTTATGGGATTTTGGAAGAATTGGATCCCATCTGGAAATGAAAAGAAAGATGAAGTCTTTATGTAGGTCACACAATCCCCTTCTCACTCTTTTATTAATCCAGAGGGGCAACTCCAGACTGCAAATCTAACAGACCAGGTTGGCCCCAAATCTAACAAGGGATGATGACAAGGAAGGGATAGGTCAAGTTTACCCATAGACTGCAGTCTAGGTTCTTTTTGTAACCTAGATATCTCTGATGCTTCCATTCCCAGAAAGCATGTAATCCCCACTTAATTACCATCAAAAAGAGATACAGAATCCTCAGAACAAGAATCTGGAGGAAAAGCAGCCACCTTGACTTATGCTGAAGTCTCTGAGTTAAGAAGAGTCCCCTGAACTTGGGACTCCTAAACCACATATGTGGGTCTTTTCCTGTGTAAGGAGGCTCCCAGCAGCTGTTATAAATCAAGCCCAGGAGATGTCCTGTGATGGTCATAATAGTATCCCCACCTTTTTATTTCTTCCTTTTGGAGAGTCCTTAAAAAGCCACAAGGGAGATAATGGGTGGTTTGCCAAATGTTTGAAAAAGATAGGTAGTTCCTCTATTATAGGTCGTACCTATCATGACAAAAACAGCAAGGTCTCTGCATAAGGTAAAGAAAAATTAAGAGTGACTTATTCTCAACTGACAAGCTGTGTTCCCATAAGGAGGAAAAGAAATGTTGCCAATTCTGTTACGGACAGTGGGGCCTATTACTCATGTGTCTTCTCAAGAGAAGCATTAAAAAAATAGTCTGAAATTCAGCCATGCTTCTTAGTTATTGCTGGGGGCTTCCCCAGTCTAAGAGAACCACATAAGTACCAGACAATCAAGAGTCAAGTTCCAGGTCTCATCGGCCATTTACCATGACTGTTACTGAAATTTGAGTCAGTGGTTTCAATCCTGGATGAGTCCCTAATTTTGTTACTGTCTAGGGATGGTGGGTTCATTGTCTCTGCTCAGCAAGGAATTGAAGAACATGACACAGAGATAGCAAGCAAGCAGCAAGTTTATTGCAAAAGAGTCAGTAACAGACTTCTCTGAAAAGAAGGGGGCCCCCCAGGAGTCTGATGGGAAAGTTTTCGCTTGTTCTTTTCACAGTCTCTGGAATTTTCTCCTTTCCTTTTCTCCTCTCCTGTTCACACTTTCCTCATTTTTATTTATTGGTGTTACCTGTGTTCATGTGTCTTTTAGTTTTTCCACTAGAGTCACCATTTAGAGCATGAATATGGAAATGTCTGTCTGACTGGGTGATGTGCTTGTGTCCACCAGGACTTTCATCAACTGGGAAGTTGACCTCATTGGAGGACCTTCTCCATGCTTCTTTGGTATGGACCTGCCCCTGACTTTCTCACTTGCCATCTTGCCCTGGCTGCCTACAGACTTCTGTATCTCCCTCATGGGGATAATAGAAAATAAAAGAGTATTTTCCATGCAATGGATCCAGGTGCTAAAGGAAAGAGAAGCATATCAGATTGCAGAATAAAAATATAACTTATACTATTGATATTTATTGATATTACATCAATGGATCTGGTCTTTAAAATATGAGACGCTGTGGCATCCTTCTGGATGTGGGGTTTTTCCTGGTAGTCTCTCCAGTCCAAAATGTGTTGACTGAATATATTATTTGCCAACTAAAAGATAGGTAGGTTGTTTAAAGTAAAGGATCTGTTATTATGAATAGGTTCTCTGTCTTCATTTGCTTTTGGAACTTATCAACCATTATTTGATGTGAAGAAGTATAAGAATTCAAATAACTTCTAAAAATGTCAGTAATTACCTATAAGACATTTTTAGTCAGGTTTTTTTTTTTTTTGCTTTTTTTTTTTGCTGGTATGACCAAAAGTTCTAGCAAGAAAAATTAGAGGAGGAAAAGTTTATTTGTGGGTTCACAGTTTCAGAGGTTTTAGTCTATAGACACTTGACTCTCTTCTTTGGGGCCCAAGGTGAGGCAGAACATGGCAGAAGAGTGTGGTGGATTGAAACAGATCGGGACATGGCTTCAGGAAGAAGAAAGAGAACTCTGCTTAACAAGAACAAAATAAGAATCCTCAAGACATACCCCCAGAGACCTACCTCCTTCAACTCATCCTAGATGCCTACGTGTATCACCAAGTGTATCCCTATCAGCTAAATTAATGCATTAATTAAGTTAATCCTCTTATAACTTAATCATCTCACCTATAAACTTTCTCACATTTTCTCATGCATGAGCTTTTGGGGAACATCTATGTCTAAACCATAATAAGAATCTTCAAATATCTGAAACTACTTCACATTACCTCAAGTTTAGTGGTCAAAAAAGACTCCAGAATAATCATATAAAAAATTGCATCCCCTTTAGGTATAAACTGAGGAGTGGGATAACTGGGTCAAAAGGTGGGTCCATTCCAAGTTTTCTGAGGAAACTCTACACTGCTTTCCAAAGTGGCTGCACCAATATGCAACTCCACCAGCAATGTAAAGTGTGCCTTTTTCCCCACATCCACGCCAACATCTATTATTGTGTTCTTGATAATAGCCTTTCTAATTGGAGTAAGATGAAATTAGTTGTTTTAATTTGCATTTTTCTAATTACTAGAGATGTTGAACGCTTTTTCATATATTTATTAATCACCTGTATATCTTATTCTGTAAAGTTCCTTGGCCCATCTATTGATTGGGTTTTTTGTATTTTGGGTGTAAAGTTTTGTAAGTTCTTTATAAATTTAGGAGATGAGTACTCTATCTGAACTACATGTGAAAAAGATTTTCTTCTACTTTGTAGGCTCTCTTTTCACTTCATTGATTGTATCCTTTGTTGGGAAAAAACTCTTTAGTTTTAATCCATCCCATTTATTGATTCTTTACCCAAAGGACTTAAAATTAGCATACTAGAGTAATGCAGTCACATCAATGTTTATACCACTTCAATTTACAATAGCTAGATTGTGGAACCAACCTAGATGTCCTTCCAGATGAATGGATAAAGAAACTGTGCTAAACATACACAATGGAATATTCTTCAGTCATCAAGAAGAATAATATTATGGCATTTGCAGATAAATGGATAGATTGGAGAATATCATGCTAAGTGAAATAAACCAATCCCCAAAAACCAAAGGCTGAATGTTTACCCTAATAAGTAGATGATGATATATAATGGGAGTGGGAGAGTGAGGGGTGAGAGAAGAATGGAGTAACTTTAGATTACATAGAGGAAAATGAGAGGAAGGGGGCTATGAAAAATGGTGGAATGAGACAGACATCATTACCCTATGTACATGTATGATTACACAAATGGTATGAATCTACATCGTGCATAACCATAGAAATGATAAGATATACCCCATTTGTGTACAATGAATCAAAATGCAGTCTGTAAAAAAATTAAAAATTGCATCTTATAAATTTTTATCATTGGCCCTAATATGTCCATGAAACTCCAAATATTAATGCAACTTCAAACTTGTTATTAAGGGCTTTGAAAGTTGCTGCTCTCTCTTGAAGAATTTTTCCATAAAGTCATCTTTTATTATCCTTACTTGCTTTATTATTTTTTACTTAGTACTTGACCATTTTGAATATAATATATTTTTTTTCTTTAATACTCAAAAAATGGATGCTTCATGAGGACAAGTATTCTGTCTATTATGTTCACTGGTTGAATTCCAGTACACATAATGAAGATTAACATAGAGGAAGTAATCAGTAAATATTATCTTTTGCAAATAACCACAGATACATGGTTCTATTTTTTTGAGTAACAGTCTATTTATAAGACTTAAATTTTAAATCTAAATCATTTGAAAATTTTATTTAATGTATAATTTCCAACCAATACAAAATTAAGTACAAACTCTGAACAAAATCAAGCTTCAATATTTTTATTTAAATGAAAATTTTCCATTCATTTTTTTGAAAAAAATCATAAATAAAAATATTTTAATAATTGTGCTAATGTGCTAGCTTTGGGCTGTGTTGTTTCTCTATCTAGCTTAAATGATGAGGTTAGGTTATTTGATATGTCTACTTTCTTATAATAAAGTTGTCTATAGGTGTTAGTCTCACTTTAAACATGGTTTTAGTCACATTCACTGGGTTTCATTTAGTGCCTATACTGAAAACTAGATTATGTCCCCTTATAGTTGTTGAACATTAAGATCTATGATGCCTAAATCAGACTATCTGGGTTTTAGTTTTTTTTTTTTTTTTAATTTTTTGTATCAGGGATTGAGCCCAGGGTACTTAACCACTGAGCCACATCACCAGCAGTTTTTATATTTTAGTTTGAGACAGGGTCTCCCTAGATTTCTTAGGGCCTTGCTGAATTGCTGAGGCTGGCTTTGAACTTGCAATCTTCCTGCCTTACCCTCCTGAGCCATTGGAATTATAGGTGTTCACCACTGCACCTGGTTTCAGTTCAATTTTAAAGTTAATGGATATATAAAACTGAAGGAATTATTTCTTTTCTATATTGCAGATTTTATTGCTCATAATTGCTTTGACAATTCTGGATCTTTTGTTTTTTTGTTCCTCCATATGGATTTTACAACATCTTTTTTTCCAGTACTGTGAAAAATGCTATTGTTATTTCCATGGGTATTCCATTGAAGCTATAGATCACTATTCGTAATATAGCCATTTTAACAATATTCATTTTGCCTATCCAAGAACATGGGAGGTCTTATAATATTCTACCTTAATGTTTTCTCATGTTTAATGTGGTCATTTTTATCATTTGCTTAACTAATCTTCTGAAAATATTTATTTTTCCAGGAGTTCTGAAGTTTAAATTCTTCAGCATGTCATATTTCATTGATTATTTTCAGTAACACTGACTTTATAGTCATGAACATTTTTGGATTATGTTTATATTGGAAGGTTTTTAAATTTATTCTTCATTTTCTTCTGGATATAGCACTCTTGGTTGAAATTATTTTCTTTTGAGTTTGCAATACATTATTCCAAACCCTCCTGAATATTAGAGTTTCTGCTGCAACCAGAAGTTATTCTTATTGGTTTATCTCTGAAAGTGACCTGATGTTTTTCTCTTGAAGTTTTTAAGATTCTATCCTTGCTTTGAATGTTATGCATTAGATATGGCCTATATATGAGGTGTCCCCAAAATATACTGTGTTGTTGCATGATTATTCAGAGTTGAAATGATTGGATCATGAAAGGTGTTAACTTAAGCAGTCTGACCTACTTTGAATGAACTAAATGGATGGTAACTGTTGGCAGTTGGGTGTGGCTAGGGGAGTGTGGTCACCAGTGCATGCCTCAGAAGGGTTCACCTTCCCTCTGATCCTTTCTCTCCTCTCCTTTCTTCTCTTCTCTCTTCTGTTCTCTTCTGTTCTCTTCTGTTCTCTTCTGTTCTCTTCTCTTCTCTTCTCTTCTCTTCTCTTCCCTTCTCTTCTCTCCTCTCCTCTCCTCTCTTTTCTCCTCCTTCTCCCCCTCCTCCTCCTCCTCCTTCTTCCTCCTCCTTCTTCTTCTTTTTCTCCTCCTTCCTCTTCCTCCTCCTCCTCCTCCTTTTTCTTCTCTCTCTCTCTCTCTCTCTCTCTCTCTGTCTCTGTCTCTTTCTCTTTCATTCCTGGCCAACATTAAAGCGGTAATTCTCCACCACACCTTTCTGATATGATGTTCTACCTCACCTGGGCCCAGAATAATGGAGTCAGCAAACCATGGACTAAATCTCCAAAACTGTGAGCCAAAATAAAATTTTACAACTCTAAGGCATTCTTGTTAGGTATTTTGGTCACAGCAAAGGAAAACAAAGTAACACAGAAATTGGTACTGAGAAATGGGATCATTGTTGTGACTAAACTGACCTTTTAGTATGGAAGTCTTTGGAACTATTTTGTAGAAGGGATTTGGAGAAGTGTAGAGATAATAGCCTTTACAATGTTGTAAACAGAGTTTAATGGTCAATTCTAATAAGACCTTAGAAGACCAGAATTCTTGTAGGAATGCAGAGAGTAAAGATCATGTTCATGGGGCTTGAAAGGGAATTGATGACTCAGTTGGGAATTGGAGAAGAGGTCATTCATTTTGCATTCTGGCAACAAACTTGTCTGAATTTTGCCTATGTCATGAGACTATGTGCAGCTGAATTTAAAAGTTATGGGCTAATTAATTTTGCAGAAGTAATTTCAAGACATAACAGGATTTGTGCAATGGAATGGATTTTTCTAGCAGGTTTAAGCCAGGTTTCCTATGAGAATTTGGACCATAAAGCAGAGCTAAAGTATTTTAAAAATGGATGGATTGGTCAGAATAGTGAGTTTAAAATTGGGGCCAAGGAAGTTGTGGTTGTAAAAGATATTACACAAGTACTCTGCACAGAGACAATAGGAAAGATGGTTTTAGGTCATCTCGGGATAAGACCATACCTGGGGCTGGGGAGATAGCTCAGTCGGTAGAGTGCTTGCTTTGTAAGCACAAGGCCCTGGGTTCGATCCCCAGCACACACACACAAAAAAGACCATACCCATATCAAGCTCAAGAGTACTAAAGTAGAAAGTTGTTTAAGAGAACCTAAACCTTCTCACAATAAGGAGGCCTGGAAATCTGTTACCCCAGAATTGAATTCACCATGCACAGCCACACAGGTACCCAGATACCACTGTAGCCATATACTGCATGAGATGGAAGGATAACTTAGCATTATCCATAATAGATGCTAGAGTTAAGGGGTTATATAGGCTTCTACTTAAATTTCACAGGAAGAACTTGAAGACCAAGAAAAGTGTAACTGGGTCAGAATCACTGTGGGCTGTCCTGAGGTGGAAATATGTGAAGCATTGAAGGAAGCTAAATCAAGAATGGAGACACCAGGAAATAAGATTTCAGCAACACAGCAATCTGCCAAGAAAATCTGCTGAAGGTAGAGAGAACCAAGGCTAAGAAAGAGGCCATGAGTTAACTGGAAAGGATAAAGGGGCAGGTTTGCTTAAGACTTTGGAGAGCACATCTTACTATAATGTATCCTAGATGTTATATCCATCATTCTTATTTTGGTTCCATCCCTTTTACTATGACCCTATCTCTCCCTTTAAAATAGGTAATGCTTACTCTGCTGCCATATGTTGGATGTATGTAACTTGTTTTTTATTTTATCCAGGACTCACAGTCAAAAAAGTTTGCTTTGATCCTCAGAGGAGACTTTACTTTTGGACTTTTGGGCAATGCTGGAAGAGTTAAGTCTATGGGAGTCTTGGAACTGATCTAAATGTATTTCACATTGCAATATAGGCATGAACTTTTAAGGGTCAAGGCCTGAAAGATATGGTTTGGATATGAGTTGTACCCCATAGTCTAATGTGTTATTGCATTAATATTCAAAGGGGAAATTATTGCATTTTGAGAGCTATAACTTAATAAGTTCATCCTAGTTTGATAGTACCAACTGTGTGGTAACTATGCAGGTAGGTTACAGCTTGAGGAGGTGGGTCACTGGAGGCATGCCATGGAAAAAGTCATCTTCCATTTAGCTTATTCCTCTCTCTGTCTGATTTCTGGATGCCATGAATAGAGTAGCACTCCTCTACCACACACTCTCAGCATGATGTGCTTCTTAATCATGGACCCAAAGCAAAGGAATTGAGTGACCATAAACTAAACCTCTGAAACTCTGAGACAAAATAAGCTTTCTCTCCTCTAATTTGTTCTTGTTATGCATTTTGGTTACAGTGATGTAAAGGTGACTAACATGGCATTTTGCTTAAGTAAACAGGTTATTTTGTTGATCTTGTCATTGTGGAGTTCTCTTTGTGTTCTGTGTCTAGTTGACCATCTAATTTCCAGTTTGGAAAATTTGTGCCATTATTTCATGGAAATGATTAGTAATATTAGCCTGTATCTTGATTCTCTCTGATTTCAATAATTCTTTTTTTGGGGGGTGGGGATTGAACTCAGGGGCACTTGACCACTGATCCACATCCCCAGTCCTATTTTGTATTTTATTTAGAGACAGGGTCTCACTGAATTACTTAGTGCCTTGTTTTTGCTGAGGCTGGCTTTGAATTTCTGATCCTCCTGCCTCAGCCTCCTGAGCCACTGGGATTACAGGCATGTGCCACCATGCCTGGCAGATTTCAATAATTCTTAAATTTCATCTCTTAATTTTGAAATACAGGTGCTGTGTATCTTGAGCATGGCTTCTTGTATTTTTCTTTATTACACACTGTGTGTTCAAGTTCATGTAATTTGTCTTCAAGGCCTAGAAATCTGTATTTCATGTAATCTAATCTATCAGTGAGACTTTTACCTGAATTTTTTATTTGATTATTGGGTCTTGCATTCCCAGGATTTCTGTTTATATTTTAGCTTCAACACTTTCAATCACTATAAGTCAAGTGTTAATTTACCTCCCAGTACCTCTTTGAGAGAGTAATTGCAAGTTAAGGGCAACCCATACATCTAATATATGCCATACTTTTTTTTTTAATTAATGATCTCTACAACTCTATTACCCAAGGAGAAATGTGGGTGAGAAATAGCAAAATAGGCTGAAAAATATTGAGCATTAATGATATTATACTAAAATTGAATTGGAAAATTTGATAAATATAAAGAAAACAGAGATTCTTTCCCTCTAAAGATAGCTCACATTTTCCCTTATACATGCATTCCTTGCTTTAGCCCCAAAGGCATCTCTGTCTTAAGTTTGATCCCATTTTCACTTGAATATGTATCTACTTTCCTAAATAAACCTCTGTCTATGTCTTTGAAAAAACATAAAGAAAATAGAAAAAAAGGAATAAAGAAAGCAAAATGGTTAGGGAATGATGAGAGAATTTAAAATGGGAGAGTTAAATGGATTAAGGAGAGGGGATGGAAATGGAGAAAGAAGAGATGAGCTGTTCAGACTAGATCCAATTAATTTTAAAAACACATAAAATTAAATGGAACTCTTACAAAACACACATTGTCTGCAGACACTAGTAATCAGTTAAAATCAAGCAGTTAATGCAATAACTATCATAGAGATTGTTAAGATTTCTTGTTGCTGTGGTTTTTGAAATAGAAGCTTTCTTTCCAAAATTCCAAATTTAAAATTTAAAAGTTCTGAAGACATTTGTGTGACACAAAAGATTATGCAGCTCTTTTGCTCCAGCTTTGACCCATACTGTTGAACTTTTTAGGGAAGTCTGTACACTGAACTCTGCACCTTCTTTGCTTGGCCACCTGTGGCTTGCAGGTAGGAGATGTTTTCTGCTTCATTGCTCATGAAATGTCTTTGGTATTATGTCTGAGACTGGCACTGTAAATCTGAGAGGACTGTTGGTCAGTAACTTCCCTTGCTCCATCACTAGACTGCTCTGCTCTGGGTTCTGTCATGCCTCTTGTTCTGACGTATCCTTTGTTTACTAAGTGGTTGGGTGGGAACACATCAGTTTATTCCCCAGCTCCTTCTGGGTTTAGAGAAGGCAATGTGGACATCTCTTCTTTCTGCCTGACCCTGATCTGTCCCAGTTCTCCTTGTCACTCATTCCTTAACCCAGAGATCTGACTGCCAATTTTAAACAAAACATGGGTTGTTCTTCTCCACTCTTCCAACTGATCAACCAATTACTCTCAGATTACCTCGTTACCATCTCGCTCCTGTGCTCAGACTTTCTCATGGCATGGGAAATCACTAATCCAATGAGAAATAGAGCCTAGTTGGCTGTTTGATTTTGGGTATTCAAAAAGCAATATATGACTTACCAGCCAAAGAAAAACATCGAAAAATCTGAAAATCAAAGACAAAATGCAGGAATTCTTCGTCTGCTACTTGGAAAATCCAGAGTCCCTTTAAGTTGCTGCTTCCTGGCTCTAACTACGTCTACTGAGATGTGCCAGGATGCTCTCTCTCCAAAGAGCAGTAGGACTTTCTCCCACATAGGTTTAGCTCACTGTGAGCTTATTTTCTGCTCTGATAGCAAATATGTTGTCCAGTGTGCTTTTTTAAAACTCTGTGGTAGAATGTCTTTTGGCTCATTGGATTTGAGATTCCACTTCCTACTGAGTTATAGCACATTCAACGCTGCCACTGTCTGTTACCTCTATTAATTATCTTTTTATTCTAGAAACTGGTATTTTTGATTTTCATCTGGGTGTCAGCTCACTGAGTTACCCAAGAGCAGTTTTCTATCATCTCCATACCTCAATTTGCCAGTACAGAACTGTTGTTTTAATTCACTCTCATGGAGCTACTATGATATAATGAGTTCCTCTATTCTGCCATTTCTCTCCTTCTATACAAACCTGTCAGTGTTTATTCTTCTTTTTATTGGCCAATGCTGAAAAGTCCTCTGTTATAATATGATCAGTTTCCTATATTCCTTTCCCAGTGAATCTAATCTCATGCATAGTCCTTAACCAGAGCTGGAAGTCATCCTAGAAACACTAAAGGGTATTTTTCAAATCTAATGTTATGATACTAATATGACCACATTTAACTTGTCCACCTTTCTTAATATCTCTTTCTGAGTTAGGAACTGCTATAATTTTATAGAGATTGAAACAGTTTAATGGAAATTAAGTGTATTTATCAAAGTTACATTACTCTGGTACTTATTAGAATTATTATCATTGTTGGTTCTTCAAGCATCTTGTGACATGAAGGACCTTTCATTATCCTTAATAGAGAGACATTATAGACTAGGTTATATTGGGATTGAAAAAAATATATAGTTTATTCAACAACTGCTTATCTGTTGCTTTAGGCACTTGTTTAACTTGAGTCAGCAAAGTACCTGTAACTATTTTAATAACTCAGGTACCTGGGACTACAAATTACTAACCATCTCAATATCTTCTATGTAAAAAGGGGAAACAAAGAGTTGTATAGAACCTTAAGATGGAAGTAAATATTCTGGTTGGTAAATGACACACACCAATTCTCTTTCCAAATGTTCTGAAACCCTTGTCTTGTCACAGCAGTGAATACAGTTGCAATATAAATGGAAATATTCTCATATTATCAAAACGGGGGAAAATGGAAATATTTGGTGAACAGCAAAATATTACAGGGATAGTTTGTCCTATTTTGCTTACTTACATAACTAAATGTACAGACTTAAAGATTCAACAGTATTTACAGAGTTGATATTATCTGTGGATTAGATATAACTACAAGGTTAACATAAACCTTCACTGCATGATAAGAATGCCATCCAACAAATCTAAGTGCTTTCAATCAAGGATTTGTGAGACATTGAGTATAATCTTTGAATCTTTTGGTCACATTGCCTGTGTGCATTTATATGAAAATATTGTGTTCACTCATCCTTTTCATATAATTCCTTATTTCATTCATTGCTTAGGCTCTTCTAGAGCTTTCACTATTTTCCCCTCAAGGCTTATAGATTGAGGATAAGGGAGGCACCAGTACGAAAAAAGAGGGGGATTTCAAAGGGATATAGATACCATCTTCCAGTGGTGTTGGACAAGGTATTAAAGTCTGAGTGTTCTCTTCTCTTCTCAGTAGCCTTCAGGCTTCCAAAAAATGCAGGTTTCCTATAAATGCTTTGAATCAGGCTAGACATAAAACAGTCCCTTAGAGACCCTGGTGCAAAACCTGAATGTTGAACATGTTTTACTCTTCTATCTAGTTTCCTAATGGTTAAACTAAAATTGGGTCCTTTCACCAGATTTCACTAAGCTGTGTTAGACTGGATTAAGGTTGATAATATTTGAAATGGAATAGCTTTTATTTTCCATTTTAATTTGGTTATTTGTTATAGTTTGTATCTGGGATGCCCCTCCCCAAAAGCTAATGTATTGAAACTATGTCCCACAAAGCAACAAGATTCAGAGGTAGGACTTTTAGAAAATGATCAGATTATGAGAACTCTGATCTAATAAGTGGATTAATACAATGATAGCTGAATGGACTAATAGAAGTTGAGACCTCGTTGGAGGAGTATGTTATTGGGAGTATAGCCTGAAGGGTTTATCTTCTCAACTACTTCCTTTTTTTTCTCTCTCTCTACTTGCCAATAACCATGAACTGAGCACCTTTCCTTATCTTACCTTTTTTCACCTTTTGCCAGAATATTCTGTCTAATGTCAGGCCCAAAGACATGGAGGTAGTCAACCATAGATTGAATTCACTGAAACGATGTGCCAAAATAAGCCCTTCCACCTGTAAGTTGCTCTTTTCAGGTATTACAGTTACAGCAATGAAATGCTAAGTAACACACTGTTCTTGATTCTGATTTTGCTTGGGGTACCACAAATTGTTAATTAGTTTCTGGAGTTCTCATAAACAGTTTTTGAATTGTATATGGTAGTTACATATTCATTTTATTTTGAACAATAAGATCTTAAAAAAAAAAGAATAATTTTTTGTTGCCCATGTCTCTCATGTTTTTCAGGATGGTGCTCTTTTTAACACTCTGTATTTATTTTTTCCTCTTATTTTTTTTTTCCATCAGAAGCAGTATTAATTCTTGCATTAGATTCAAATTTCAACTATTTGATAGTCACATGGTGACAATTTACAGGATTTAATATATAAAAAACTAAAAAGAAAATTGAAGGTGTATTTGAAAATGATGATATATATTTTATATTTTAAGATATTCTAGAATTCTGGTTAGTATCACACAAACTTGATAGGTTGTTAAAGAACCTTTAATTATATTTTTTAACCACATGTTTCTTTCAGCAGGCCATTTCCACCTGTGTAGTTGTATTTGATTGTGCTTGTCTGTCATTGAGGATTTACTAAATCTACATGTGATATTTACTCTGATAATTACAATAAGATGAATAACTAAGCTAGAAGTGAAAATGAAAATGCCATAGTACACAATTCAATGCAATGACAATGTTTTTTAAATGCTGTAGTAGTTCTAATCAAAATTGGAAGGATTAAATGGATATAAAAGTATTTTTAAAAATTAGGTTTCTGGGATGGTTGGTGTATTGTTTATCAAGTAATGAGGTAACACACTGCATTTGGAACTAGTATTCATGTGAGTTCATTAAAAAAAATTCCTCCTTCAAAAATCATTTTAAAAAACTCGTTATGAACTGATACTAATACTAATGTATTATGCGGAATAACATACAAGAATTATCCCCAAAGAATTCTTAGTTTAGCAATGGCATATGGTGAATAAGCAAATAAATAATACAACCAATTTAAGTGAATTGATTTCCATCCTTAAAAGCTAAGCTCACATTATATCATCTAAAAGAATTCCCTCATTACTCTATTTTATTTATATACCCTTGCTGTATTCTACTATTACATCTTAAACATATGTATGAGTTATCAAATTACAAATGTCTTCATTGCTTCACATCTCTCTCTCACCATAAATTCATCAATTTACAAAGGAGTGCATAGCAATAATACTTGTATATCCAGCAATAATCATAATATTCAATGCACTGTAGACATTGAGCCAGTAGAAGTGTGTGCAATTAAGGAAAATTTCATGTAATATCTGAGATGGATCTTGAAGAATTAGTATGCATATATCAGATGTAGAAGGCAATTGCCAATAGAACTTCTTGTGAGATCGATAGATAGATAGATAGATAGATAGATAGATAGATAGAATGTTTGAGGTAAAGTAATGATTCTCATGTTATTGGTACATGATACAAATAATAAAATTAGTAAGAGAATGAAATGATAATCCAGAGCTAGTTTTTGATATTTCATACCATCCCTGACTTATGATGGCTTGACTGATGATTATTTGACTTTAAGATTGTTTAAAAGTGATATGTACTCATAGACTGGTAATATGTGGTATGACTATGTGGCATGACATTATGTCACTCTTCCCTGATGCTCTGCAGCTCTTAGTCAATCATGTGATCATAAGGATAGACAATTGAGACTTTACAGGGTACTGTGATGCTAAGCTATGACATTTGAAGTTTAGTTATATCTATTTTCAATTTACAGTATTTTGACACATAGGCATCATGGGTCAAGGTCCATTTATATTTAGCAAGTAGAGAATTAACTTTTAATCTATATTAACAAAATACATACAGGATCCTAGACTGTTTTCTGGTACTATGATAGAATACCACGAACTGGGTGATCTGTAAAATAATTACACCTCTGGTGACTAAAAGTCAAGAGAATGGTGCATTATCTAGTGAAGACTTTGCCGTGTCATAACTTGGCAAAGGGCACCACATGGACAGAAAATTAGAAAGATAAGAGTGCTCACTACTTGTGTTATAGCAGCAGAAAATGAATTGAAATATTTATTTTAGTATTTTTTAATAAATTTAAATTATTATTTTTCACCGTTAATTATAATACTTCTAAAATTATACTAAGGTTATATCTCTATAAATAGGAGAGGGAGAAAACTCACACTTATAAAAAATTACTAACTAAATTGTTAACCCAATACTATGACAATAGTATTAATTCATTTATGATGGTGGAGCCCTTATAATATACCTAGTCATTTACTAACAATTTGACCTCATAATATTATAATGGCAATTAAATTTTAACATGCATTTTGGAGGCAAAATCCATATATTTTATTCAATTTTTCATTCTGTGACTAAAAGACCTGAAAACAATTTTAGAGGAGGAAAGTTTATTTGGTTCTCACAGTTTCAGAGGTCTTAGTCCATAGATGTCTGTAGGGAACACTCCTGAAGCTTATCTGACAGCAGTCACTGACACCATGGTCTAAGTAAGTCAAACAGTCTGAACAAAGAAACTGAGGTAATGGTAAAGGCTCGCCATGGGATGAAGGTCTTTGCAGCTATTGAGGCTGAGCTAAGAGCTGAGGGGAGGCCTCCTTCTGTCAAGCAACCCAGCAAGCTGTGACGTGAGCTCGCCTGCGCTGCCTTGCCTCATGCTGTGTGCAGGAGCTTGCCATTCCCCCAGTGCTTTGTCTCAGACCTATTGCTGGGCAGAATTGCTTAGGCATGATTGGTTTGTTTACACTACCTGGACCCTCAACGTATAGTTCACCTATAGGCTGACTCTGTTATACTTTAACAAGCATGTTAACCTGATTGGATAATGTGCATATATATGTCCTGCGCAACCCTAAATAAAATTAGATCTGTGCCTTCAGAGCTCGATCTCCGACACCTGAGTAAGAGCACTAGGTAAGACTAGGCAAGGTAGGCATCGTTTGTCCTCACCCTCAGCAAACCCGTCTCTGAACATCTAGATGGCCAACTACATTCCTCTGGGTCAGAGTGAGGAAGAGCATCGTGGCAGAATGGCATGGCAGAGGAAAGCAGCTCAGGACATTCCACCAGGAAACAGAGAGAGAGAGAGAGAGACTAAGTTCAGTACACAAAATATATGCCCCAAAGGCATGCCCCCAGTGATCCATCTCCCCCAGTCCACACCCTACATGTGTACAGTTACCACCCAGTTAATCCTTTATGGAATAAATGTACTCATTAGACTAAAACTCTCATAAACCAATCATTTCATCTCTGAAATTTCTTGCATTGTCTCACACATGAACTGTTGGGGGACATCTTCTATGATGTAAGTTAATACAAATTTACCCTGTGCTTTGAAAATGTGCAAACATCACTGTGTTTCTTATTTGAAACACCCGTAATAAGCCTTCAAATTAATTACATATATAATGTTTGTTTTACACTTACTTCTCCTATGAGATTCACTAGAACCATGTGTGTGTTTTTTGATTCACTACTATATTCTTATCATCTACTATGTGACATGCACTGTAATAGATGTTATTGTTTGGATAAGAGGTATACCCTGAAAAAGCACACATGTGAATGCTCAGATGTAAAATTATTAGAGTATAAGTGCCGTGACATAATCAGTGGATTGATCCTTTTGGTGGGTTAATGGTTTGAAAGGATTATTGCTTAGTTCTTTGGCAGGTGGTTCATGACTGGAAGAAGGAGGTCATTGGGAGTAAGATTTTGTAGAATACATTTTGTCCTTGGTTCCTCTCTGTCTTTTTCTCTCTGCTTTTTGGATCTCCTCAACTGATCAGCATTCCTCCAACATGCCATTCTTCCATGATATTTTGCCTCACTTTGGGCCCAAAGCAATGGAGTCAACCCAACATGGATTGATTCTCTGAAGCCATGAGCCCAAAATAAACTTTTTCTGCTCTAAGCCGTTCTTTGTGTTTTTAAGTTTGTTGATTTTTTTGGTTGTAGATGGACACAATACCTTTATTTTATTTATTTATATGGTCCTGAGGATCGAACACAGTGCCCCACCCATGCAAGGCAAGCACCCTACCACTGAACTCCAACTCCAACCCTCTAAGTTGTTCTTGACAGGTATTTTGAAAAGGTAGCTATCACAAAAATTGGTACTGAGATGTGGGATCACTGCATTTGGAAGTTGTTTGTGGGAGGAGTTTGGAAAATTTGCAGATGTAGGCTGAAGAAGCTTTAGAATGTTGTAAACAGAGTTTAATGAGAAATTCTTTGGAACTTCAGAAGACCAGAAAGCTGATAAGAATGCATAGAGTAATGACTGTGCTCCTGAGATTTCAGAGGGGAATAAGGACACTATTGGGAATTGGACTAGAGACCATTTTTGTTACATTCTGTCAAAGCACTTGTCCACATTTGGTCTATGTCTTCAGAATTTGTGTGAAGTTGAATTTGTTGGTGATAGACTAATCACTCTGGTAATAGGAATTTCAAGCCAGTGTAGTATTCACATGGTGACAGGGCTATTTCTGGGAGCTGTTACTCGTGTTTACTGAGACAATCAGGAGCAGAAATCAGAGAATAAAGATTTTAAAATTTTCAGTTTAGGCAGAAATGTGCATGCAAAATTAGGACCAAGGAAAGTGTAGTTGTTGAATAAATAACTACCACTAAAGAGAAGTGATTTATACAGATAATAGATGACTATGCCCTTGGCAGGCTCAAGGGTGTAAAAGTAAAAGTCTTTTAAGAGATAGTGGGGGCACACTGTTTACACAGGGCAGCTTAGAAATTTGTTTCTCTAGGAATTGTTTTACAGTGTTCAGTCATTTAGGCACTCAGAGTTCCCTCAGCTATGGTATCAGGGGCCCAGATACTGCTCCAGCTGGCAGCGGACCTTGGAATAGACCACATGGTGCTGGTTTTGCAGGCACACGGGATACTGAAATTAGGGGGTTGTGAAGGTTTCCATCAACATTGCAAAAGAAGACCTTGGAGGCCAGAGGGTGAGTGTAAGTGTCAAAATCCTTTTTGTAGAAGATAAAAGGGTGACACATGAAGCTTTGGATATGAAACTGAAGTTAGACTGAAAATTGCAGGAATTATGATATGCCAGTAACATAAAACATGAGTCAAAGACAGTGATAATTCTGGACAGAGCTAGCCAAAGAGAGAGTCTATGTGGGCTGCACCAAGAAAGGTTATAAGGGTGGGTCTGTCCAAGTCCATTGGACATCATATCTTACAGTAATATGTCTAGGTGCCAGACGTAAAGTTAAAGGACATGTTTGCCCATCTCTTTTTTCTGTGCCCCAATTCCTTTATTTTAGAAATATATATTTAATACACTTAGGCACTTAGATATATATATATTTAATACATTTATTAGACAAATTTTTAATTAATTGCCTGCCATTTTTCAAGTGCTAGATCTTAGTCAAGTTACTATGATTAGGATAGGCAAACTTGATCCTCTCATAGAGTTAACAATGACTCTGAGCAGAAACAGAATAGTTATGAACAACACAGAAGAAAATTGAGATGTTGAAGACATGTGGGTTTAGAAATGATATGAAATTTTTAGAAGAAGACAAACATAATTAGTTTTAATTCCAGTGACATTGTGACTACATATGAATTTTTATACCAATATTGTACTATTATAGCATTAGTATTTTTCATTTGAAGAAAATAGAAAACAATACCTGACTAAATCTATAACTAAATTTTTTCAGGTAGTTCAAAATTGTTGATAAAATGTTAAAATAACATTGCAAAGTGATTTTTATCAAGGTCTACTTGTGCCTGTCTTCCTGCACTTCCTGCGTGGGCGAGGAAAAGGTTTTCCGGTGGAGGGATGGGCTGTTCGTGAAATAATAGCTAAGAAATTTAGTTATCAGAAAAAAACAACAGGAGACAGAATTATCTTTAGAATAGGGGCATAAAGGGTTGAACCATCCAGAGGGATCTGGTTCTAACAAAATGGAGGAGCCCACGTTTTCTTTATTTATAGCAGTACAGATCAAAAAGGGACCGGTAGGAGCTTCTTTTGTGAAAGACAGGATGGAGGTGGAGGTAAGCAAGGCATTTTGCTCTAGCTGATCACTCCCACTTCTAGGGCCTGCATTCAAACTCCAGCAGTGAGCCAACAACTGGGAAACCACTTACTCCAGACAATCTGGAACAATTTTTCCCAATTGTCAGAGAGCCAATTGGTTCCTGAGAGCCAGATTTCCTAATAGCTCAACTAAGCTTGGTTTTACTGCAGGTCATAGATGGCTCCCTGCATGCCTCTAAATTAATTGAAGAGTATAATCAATTGAAAGAGGCATTGGATTTATTTAATTATATTAAATTAATTAATTTGTTTTATTGGATTTATCTTGTCAAAAGTGGCAAGATAAGCCATATATATGTATCATTTACAGTGAAGTTAAGATTTGACTGATGACTGGACACAAGAGCTGTGTTATTTCTTAGACTAGGTCCTTTGATTCCCAAGTAACATTAAGAATAATTATGTTGCTAAAGTACAAAATGGAATATATTATAATAGTTATCTCCAAGAACAGATCTATTTACTTTCTAGTAAAGTCCAATAGATGAGTTTATACTCATTTTTTTCTGTGATTTTTAGGCTTACCACATGGTTTTATTGGTTTTATTCTCAGGAATATTTTTTTCCAAATCATGGTTATATTAAAAAATTCAACTTAAATGTTAGGTATTATTTAAAACATACCAAAATGGAATTCTTTTATTTCCCAATGTGCCAATCAACATTCTCAGTGCATTCTGAATTTTCCTTGTTTCCATCACAGACTCACAGTCGCAATAATAATTAAAGACACACTGTTATGATTTGGATGTGAGATGTTCCCTAAAAGCTCATGTGTGAGACAATGTAAGGTTTAGAGGAGAAATGATTTGGTTATAAGAGACTTAATTCAATCAGTGAATTAATACCGTGATGGGATTAACTGAGTGGTAACTGAAGGTGGTAGGATATGACTGGAGGAAGTGAGTCATTGGGGGAATGCTTATGGGGTATATATACTTTGTATCTGGTGAGTGGAGTTTCTCTCTCTCTTACTCTGTTCCCTGATCATCACATAAGCTGCTTCCCTTTGTCATACCCTTCTGCCATGATCTTCTGCCTCATCTTGAGACCCAAGGAATAGAGTCAGCTATCTATGAACTGAGACCTCTGAAACCATGAGCCCCCAAATAAAGTTTTCCTCTTCTAAAATTGTTTTTCTCAGGTCTTTAAGTCACGTGGTGAAAAAGCTGACTAAACACACACTAATGGACAATGTCCCCTCAATAATTCATGATTAGAACTAGAGAAAACTGGCCTTAATTGATCCACATCAACTAAATATGAAAAAGTAATGGTTGCCCCAAATAAAATTAGATTCTTGATCCTAGAATAATGGAAAAAGGACAATTGGCAGGTAGCCTATCTCATAGAATCTGGATATTAAATTTCTTTCTCTTAATGTATACATCCCTAAAATGAGTCATATGGTATGGTGAAGAAAATGAGCCTTTATGAGAATTACATGTTGCAAGGAATTAGTCCATTTCATCATGGTTATCTAATTTTCTAATATTTGTTTATATAATTTTCTTATGAATTTTTTCCACATAATGATGACATTTAAGATTTTAGTTCTTTGTGTCTGTTTTTGTTGTTTTTCAGGTATTATAGTCTGGATATGAGATGCTCTCCAAAAAAACAAAAGTTCCTGTGTTAATGCAGGAGTATTTGGGGATGAATTGATTGGATTTTGTTGACTGTAACCTAATCAGTCTATCCTACTTTGACTGGACTGAGTAGGAAGGTGGGCGTGTTTGAATGAGGTCTTTATTTTCCCTTTAGCCCCTTCCCTGTCTCTCTGCTTCCTAGCTGCAATGAATGGAGAAATACTATGTCATTATGCCCTTCTTTCATGATGTTATGCCTAACCTTTTGGTCCAAAACAATGAAATCAGCCCTCTAAGGACTAAAACTTCTAGAACTTTGAGACACAGTAAGCTTTTCCTCTACTAAGTTTTTCTTTGGTCACTGCAAAATAAAGTCAACTAGCACAGAAATTGGTACAGGGAGTGAGACTCTTGCTATGACTAACTTGACCATATGGTTCAAAAGAATTTTGAAATAATTTGTGGAAGAAATTTGGAAAAGTTTGGGGAGGCAGGCAGAGAAGTCTGAAATTTTGTTTTTCTCTCTGCCTCTTTCTCTCTTTTGGTACTTGGAATTGAACTCAGGGGTGTTTTACCACTGAGCTACATACCCAGTCCTTTTTATTGTTTATATTGGGACAGGGTCTCATTAAGTTGCTGAAATTCTCACTGAGTTGCCAAGGCTACCCTTACACTGGCAATCTTCCTATCTCAACCCACTGAGTTGCTGAGATTACAGGTGTATGTCATCATGTCCAGTAGAAATCTTAAAAATTTTAAAGTAGAGCTTAATGGGTGATTCTGGTGGGAACTCAGAAAAATAAATGCTGTTTGGAACATGGACAGTAAAATCTGCTCATGAGGTTTCAAAGGGAAAAAAATGATTCTATTGGGAATTGGACTAGAGGCTATGACACTTTGTGTGAGGGTGAATTTAATAGTAATAAAGTAATGAATCTAGTAAAGAAAATTTCAAGACAGTATATTCAGCCAGTAGTATTGATACTGCTGGCAACTTTTGGCCAGGTTTACTATGAGAATTTACAACAGAAAGCAGAGTTGTTTTTAAGAACTTGGAGTTTGACCAGAAAAATTTGTGTAAAATTGGGACCATGGAAGACGTAATTGTTAGAGATTACAGCCAGTAAAAAGATGCTAAGTACTTTACACAGAAACAATAGTAAAGATGCCTTGAGCACATCTCAGGAGATTGCAAGACCAAACCCATTATAGGCTCAAAGATGTAGAAGGCAAAATGCATTGGAAAAATTTATGTAAGCACCCTGTTTTCAAGAGTAACCCAAGAAAGTGTTATGCCACATTCAGTTCCTCCAGGAACTCAGAAACCACTGCAGAGATGAGCCTTGGAGGTTCAGCTACAGCACAAACTGGCATCAGACCTTGGCATCTTTTGAAAGGTGCTGATTCTAGTGGAATGCAGGTTGCTGAATTTAAGCGGTCATGAAGATTTCCCCCGAGATTTCAAAGGAAGGCCTGGGAAGACCAGAAAAGTGTAGCAGAGTCAGAATTCCTTTGGAATTCTCTCTGAGTAAGAAATGCATAAAGCTGTGAATGCAAAGCTAAAATGGAGACCCTAGGAATTAAGAGAAGTCAATATTATGAACTGTCAGATGAGAAAAGCTACTGGCCACTGAGACAGCCAGGATAAAGGGAGTTAATGTGTACTGTTGGTGGCAAGGACAAATAAATGCGATTGTTTAACCCCTTCAGAGAGAACATCTCCCTGCCATTTGTCCCAGACAATGTACAAAGAGCTATGGTATCTGTTTGCCTGGCTGAATTTTGGTCTTTTCTTGGCTCCAACTTTCCTTCTCCTCCCTTTTAAAATGGGAATGCTTACTCTGTGCCAATGTGTATTGGATATATATAGCATGTTTTTGTTTTTAAGGGGTTCACAGTCAAGAATTTTGCCTTCAATAGAGACTTTGGATTTGGATTTGAGGCTATACTGCAGCTGTTAAGACTATGAGATTCTTGAAAATGAACTGATCTCACTTTGCTTTGTGAAATGGACACAAGCCTTTGGGAACTAGGGACAGAATGTTATGGTTTGGATAAGTGGTATTCACCTCAAGGTTCCTGTGTTAATGCAGGTATGTTCAGAAGTGGATTGGTTGTCAGAGTTGTCCCCTACTCAGTTCAATTAAGTTTGAATGGACTGTAACCTGTAGGTAGGTGAGACATGACTGGAGGAGGACCGGTCATTGGGGGTGTGCCTGAAAAGGATTCATTTTCTCTACAGCTCCTCTGACCCACCCTTTCTCTCTCCTTCCTGGCTGCTATAAATAGAACCAAACTCCTCTACCATGACCCTTCTGCCATGATGCTTTGCCTCACCTGGGGTCCAAAACAACTGAATGGGTCATATGTGGACTAAAATCTCTGGAACTATGAACCAAAATAAACTTCCTCCCCTAGGTTGTTCTTGTCTCACATTTTGGTCACTATGACACAAAATTAACACATCAGTCTAGATAAAGTTTTCTTCATTATGTCGATGTTTCAGGGGATTACTTGTAATTTTACTCTTTATTATATCTTTACTTGAAATTTTATCTCGTCCTTCTTCTAATTTTTGTGTTTAGCTTGCTCTTCTTATTCCATATATTCGAAAAGTAAATTTAGTTTTTGATTTGAGGTCTTTCTTAGTCTTAATGTAGGTACAGCTATAAATTTGTTTCCAATCACTGTTTTTATTGCATTATACATGTTATAACATACAATTTGCAATTATGCAATTTAATTTGTTTATATTTTCTAATTCTTCTGTGATTTTGTCATTGACTGGTTATATAAAAATATACTGTTTAATTTCTACATGTTTGCTAATTTTCTAATTTTCTTTCTCTTATTCCACAGATAAATTTCTCAATCCCATTTTAGCTAAACATAATACATATGATATATATGTTTTTAAACCTAATAAGATGTTTTTTATTTTATCCATAACATTCTGTTTACCAGAATAATTACCTTTATGCCCTTCTGAACTATAAGCACTCTGCTTTTGTTGAGTGGAATGTTCTATACATATTTGTTAGGACCAAACATTTTACAGTGTCATTCGAATTCCCTATTTCTTCACTGATCTTTTGTTTGATTAATCTATCTATTATTAAGAGTGGGGTATTAAACTCAGAAAATATTAGTCTGTTACTGACAACTTGAGCATTTACTCTTTTTTATTTGTATATTTTGAGGTCTGTTAAAAGTCATTTAACTGTATGTAATTCTTTTGTTTATGCTACATTAAGCATTTTATTAACAAAAGTATTAAAAGTAATGACAATTATTTTACATGCCTAAGTCTTTCAAATCATTTAAAAATAAAGTGGAGTTACTGAAATTACAAGAATATTAGATAGATAAGAACTCATACATTTTCCTTTAATAGAGATTTTTATTTCTTTTACAGCTTCAAGTTAATTACTCAGCTTACTTTCCTTTCTTGCAATGTATATTTAAAGATAAAAAAATCACTCTGCTTTGTTTATCTGCATATGTCATATTTTTTTCTCATATTTGAAGGACAGTTTTACTGCTTATGTAATTTCTTTTTGTCTTTTGGTTTTATTTTTATTTTATTTTTTTGGTACTAGGGATTGAACCCAGTGGCACTCCACTGATCCACTGATCCATTGAACCACTGATCTACATCCCCAGCCCTTTTTATATTTTATTTAGAGACAGGGTCTCGCTAAATTACTAGAGCCTTGCTAAATTGCTGAGGCTGACTTTGAACTCATGATCCTCCTACCTCAACCTCTCAAGCTGCTGAGATTACAGGTGTGTGTCACTGTGCCCAGATGGATATGTAATTTCTTATCAACACTTTAAATAAATTAGCCCACTGCTTTCTGCTTTCCAAGGTTGCTGATGATAAACTAGCTTATATTCTTATTGAGGATTACTTGTGTGTGATGAATCTCTTTTTTCTTGCTGCTTTCAAAATTTTCTCTTTGCTTTTGGCTTTCAACAGCTTGATTATAATTTATCTTGTGTTTGTTTTACAGTTTAGCCTACTGCACTTTATTGCACTTTTTGGACATACACATTTCATTTTGCATTAAATTTAGGAGATCTTCATCATTATTTCTTCAAACGTTCTTTTCCCCTTTATCTTTCTCTTCTCCTGAGATTTCCATAATAATATTTTTTTGTGTGTTTGATGGTGTCACGAAGATATCTGGGTATTTGTTCACTTTAGCTCATCAGTTTCATCCAATTCAGTAATTTTAATTGTCCTATTAAGTGTGCTGAAGCTTTCTCCATCTTGCTTAAATCTTCTTTAGAATGCCTCAAGTTTATTTTTCATTTTAACTTTACTTTTAAACTCCAGAATTTCTTTGGTTCCTTTTAGAATTTTTGTCTCTTTATCCATATACTCCTTTTGTTAATCTTTCCCTGTCTTTTTTGTCTTCCTTTAGTTTTTCAAGCATGTTTAAGATAATTGCTCTAAATACTTTGTTTAATATATCTGATATTTCCTTTAGATTAATTTCATTAGTTTGAGAGAAATGGTCTAGGCTTCCCTCTTTCTTCACATGTCCTGCATTTTTTGTCATTCTTTAAAGTTAAATAACTGAATAATAAAACACAGAAATGTTGAAAATCAGATACTCTCCCTTTCCTAGGACTTGCTATTGTATGGTATTTCTCTTTCAGGGATCAATCTGAGTTTATAGCTTAAGGAATTTTCGGATCATTTCTGTGTCTTTGTCTTTCTCTTTTCATGTAATATAGTTTTATAAAATTCTGTATATTTCTAATATGTCCTTAAAAGGTAACATCCATTTAAGTTACCTGAATGACACTTTATCCAATGAAGGTGGGACAATAATAGCTAACCTCCAAACCTAAGTTACTGAGCGAAAGCAGCTACCAATTATCGGAAGAGAGAACACAAAAATTCAGGAGGCAGCAATGCCAATACCCTCCTTGACTCCATTAAGTCATCTTGCAAATATACATTGCTGCTTCCACACTTGACCAAGACAGGACTGGGGATAGAGGATAAGTAGATTGCATCATGATGAAACTAAAATCGACAGATATCTTCTAAAATTTAACAGAAGATATTCCCCTGAAAATTCTGACCACTTATGTTCTATCTAGAATTCCAAAATATGTCACTATAGTTAGCTTCTACAAATATATTTTCGTGTGGGGGGGGATGGACATATTTTGAAACGTTTTCATTTATCATCTTGTCTGACATCATTCTCTGAAAAAAATTTTAATGTTGTTAAAAGAACAAATTGATTATCTATATTAATGTATTCCAGTAGAAAAAATTAATATCATTGACTTGACCTTAGCTTACCTTAATCACAAATGAAATTTTAAAATAAATATAAATGTTTAAAGCTACAAAAAATTTTAAGCATTTCCACAGGAAAATATATAGGATTAAGTGTAAATTCCTTATATTGTCCCTTAAAAATCACATGTACACACACCATTTTTCTTGATTTTTTTTATTAACTAATTAATTATTTAATTTTTTTTACTTTGTTTTCATTAGAGCATTATAGTTATATTTAGTAGTCAGGTTCATCCCAAAAAATTTATACATGCATGGAATTTGATTTCAGTTCATGATTCCCTCCCTTTCCCTCCTGTCTTTTCTTGTCATTTTCTTTGTCCTCTACTCCATGAAACTTGGTTTCCCTCATTTATTTTGTTTTTGATTGGTTCTTTTTATTTATACACAAAGGTGAATTCCCTATGGTATATTTACATATGCACTTATCATAATTTTTTAAGAATTCATTTTGAATTGCCTCCCTTTTCTCATCACTCTACTCTGCTTCTCGATCTCCTTCTATAGTGCTGTTTTTTTCCTTTATCTTTATAATTTCCCCTATTCTTCCCTCCCCCTTTCCTTTATTTTACCCCAGCTTCCACATATAAATAAAAGCATTCAACCTTTGATTTTCTCAGTCTGACTTGTTTTACTTACCATGATGTTCTCCATTTCTATATCAGCAAATAATATAAATTCCTTTTATTTTTAATGCTGAGTAGAAATCCTTTGTGTATATATAGCACAATTTCTTAATCCATTCATCTATTAATGGGCACCTTGGTTAATTTCATAATATAGCTAGTGTGAATTCTGTTACTATGAATATTGAGGTGAATGTATTGATATAGTATTGATTTCAGTTCTTCAGAAAAAACATTAGTGAGCAGGATAGCTGGATGGATCATATGGCGGTTAGTGAGCAGGATAGCTGGATGGATCATATGGCGGTTGCATTCCTAGTTTTTACAGAATTTCCATACTGCTTTATAGAGTGATTTTACTAGTCTGCAGTTCCCAAAACAGTGTGCAAGTGTAACTTTTTCCTGCACCCTCTCCAGTACTTATTATTGTTTGTATTCTTAATCGTTGTCATTCTGGCCAGAGTGAGATGAAATTTTAGTGTAGTTTTGATTTGCATTTCCCTGATTGCTAGAAATGATGAACATTTTTTTTCATATATTTGTTGGTTGTTTGTATTTCTTCTTTTCTGAAGATTCTATTTAGTTTTTTTTTTTTTTTTTTTTGCTTATTTATTCTTGGGTATTTATTCTTTGGCATTAAGTTTTTTGAGTCACTAATGCATTCTGGATAGTTCTCTCCTGGTGGAGGAGTAGCTTGCAAAGATTTTTTTCCCATTCTGCAGGCTCTCTTTTCATTATCCTAATGGTTTGAATTCTCTGCAGAACTTTTTAATTTGATGGCATCCCACTTACTGATTCTTGGTTTTATTTCTTGCACTTGAGAGTTTTGTTGAGAAAGTCAGTGGCAGCACCACAATGATGTTTTCATCTAGCAATTTTAAGGTTTTTGGTCTAATATTTAGTCTCTGGTCTATTTTGATTTGAGTTTTGTGCAGGGTGAGAGATAGGGATCTAGTTTCATTTTTCCCTACACCATTTGTTAATAAGACTGTGTTCTCTCCAAAATATATTTTTGGCAGCTTTGTTAAGTGTTAGATAAATGTAAACATATGGGTTTGTCTCCAGGTCTTCTCTTCTGTTCTATTGGTCTTCATGTCTATTTTGATGCAAATACTATACTGTTTTTGTTACTACTGTATGATTTCAGTTCAGGTATGGTGATGCCTCTTGCATTGTGTTTCTTGTTCACTATTGCTTTGGTGATTCTGGGTCTATTAGTATTTCAAATAAATTTAAGGATTGTTTCTCAAATTCCGCAAGGAAAGTCTTGGTATTTTGATAGGGATTTCATTGAATCCATATATTGCTTTTGGTAGTATGTTCACTCTGATAATATTAATTCTGTCTATCCAAGAACAAAGGATGTCTTTCCATCTTCTAAGGTTTTCTTTAATTTCTTTCTTCAGTGTTCTATAATTTCCACTGTAGATCTCTTTCACCTTCTTGGTTAGATTAATTACTGTTATGGTTTAGATATGTAGTGTCCCCCAGAAGCTCATGTGTGGGAGAATGTAAGAAGGTTTAGATTTAAAACAATTGGGATATGAGATTATTGATCCAATCGGTCGATTAGTCCCCTGATAGGGATTAACTGAGTGGTAATTGAAAGAAAATAGGGAGTGACAGGAGGAGATGGGTCATTCAGGGCATGCCTTGGGGGTTTATATTTTATTGTGGTGAGGAGAGCTCTCTCTCTCTCTCTCTCTCTCTCTCTCTCTCTCTCTCTGCTTCTTGGTGGTCATGTCATGACCTGCTTTTTCCTCCAGCCCACTCTTCCATCATATATTCTGCCCCACCTTGGGCCCAGAGTGATGGAGTTGGTATCTATGGACTAAGACTTTTGAAACTGTGAGCCCCCAAATAAACATTTCCTCTTAAAATTGCTCTTATCAGATCTTTATTTTTATTGTCACAGTATCAAAAAAAAATCACTAAAACAATTGCCAAGTATTTCTTTTTTTTACATTATTGTAAATGAGATGGTTTTCCTGATTTCTCCCTCAGCTGAATCACTATGAGAGTATAGGAAAGTTATTAATTTATTCACATTAATCTATCTGCTATATTGCTGAATAAATTCATAAACTCTGGGCATGTTCTGGTGGAGATAATTTTGGGTCTTCTAGATATAGAATTATGTCATCCACAAACAGAAACAGTTTGACTTTTTTTTCTATGTATCCCTTAATTTCCTTCTCTTGCCTGATTGCTGTGGTTATTGTTTCTAGAACCATATTGAACAAGATTGGTGAGATTGGGCAATCTTGTCTTGTTCCTGATTTTAGAGGACATGCCTATAGCTTTTCCCACTCAGTATGATGTTGGCTTTGGGTTTGTCATAAATAGCATTTGTGATGTTGAGGTACCTTCCTTCCATCCCTAACTTAAGTATTTTTAACATGAATGTGTGCTGCATTTTATCAAACATCTTTTCTGTATCTATTGATGTTCATGCGACTTGATCTTAATTCTGCTTAAGTGGTTAATTACATTTATTGATTTGCATATGTTGAATCAACCTTGCATTCCTAGAACAAAACCTATTTGATCATGGAGTATTATTTTCTTGACATGTTTTTGCATTCATGTTCATCAGGGATATCAATCTGTAGTTTTTTTTTTTTTTTTTTTTTTTTTGTCCTTGATAAGTCTTTGGTTCTGGTATCATGGTTACCTGGCTTCACAGAATATATTTTGGTGTGTTCTCTCTTTACCATTTCCTGATATAATTTGAAAAGGAATTGTGTTAATTCTTCTTTAATGATCTGGTACAACTCAGCCGAGCATCTGTCTGGTCCTGGTTTTGGGTTTTTCTTTGTTGGAAAGGTTTTAATTGCTGTCTCAAAATCATTGCTTGATATTGGTTTGCTGTTTTTTTTGTTTTTGTTTTTGTTTTTTCCCTATGTTACTGTGGTTCAATTTCAGTAGGTCATATGTACCTAGAAATTTGTCAATGTTTTCTAGACTTTCCAGTTCACTGGAGTATAGTTTTTCAAAATAGTTTCTAATGACCTTCTAGGTTTCAGAAGGGTCTGCTGTGTTTTCTCCTTTTTTATCTCTAATTTTATTGATGTGGGTCTTCTCTTTCTTTTGGTTAGTTTGGCTAAAGTTTTATCAATCTTTTTAACTTTTCAAAAAACCAAATCTTAGTTACATTAATCCTGTGTATTTTTTTGTTTTTGTTCTCAGTTTCCCTAATTTTGGCTCTGATCTTAATTATTCCCTCTCCTCTACTGATTTTGGAATCAGTTTGTTCTTCAGTTATTAAGGTTTGAGGTTGAGATTAGCTTATTTATATGGCATATCTCCATTTTTTTAATGTAGGCATTCTATGCTATAAATATTCCTCTTATAATTGCTTTCATACTGTTACAGAGATTTTGATATGTTCTATCTCTATTCTCATTCAATTCTAAGAATTTCTTGATTTCTACTTTCATTTCCTATTTGATCCATTCTTCACTTAGAGTATCATTAAATCCCAATGTGTTTATGCAGTTTCTATTCTTTTTCTTGCTGTTCATTTTCAGTTTTATTTCATTGCAATTTGATAGGATGCATGAGACTATTTTGTTTTATATTTGCTAAGATTTACATTCTGACTTAGAATACAGTGTATTTTGTAAAAAAAAAATTCCAGAAGTAGCTCCAAAGTAGCTAAATTTAGTTGTGTTGAAGTCAAATATTCTGTAGAGGTCTATTGATAGCCTTATTTCAGTTGAAAATATCTTTGTTAGTTTTATTTTTTGATGATCTATTGGTGACATATTGGCCCAGTATTATTTTGTTTAAGTCTATTTAATATTTAATATCTGGGAGTATGCTCTTATGCAATTGGATGTGCTGACATTTTGGGCATAAATATTTACTATGATTATATGTTCTTGTTGGAGTTTTCCCTTTTTCAGGATGTAGTAGCCTTCTTTGTCTCTTCTGGTTAATTTTTGCTTGAAATCTCCTGTCAGATGAGAATAACTGCTCCTGTTTGTTTTCAAACTGTGTGAATTTTTTTCCCATTCTTTTACCATCAGCCTGTGATTGTGTTTTGCCTTTGAAATGAATCTCTTATGTATAGCATATAGTTGAATCTTGTTTTTTGATTCATTTTGCTACTCTATGTATTTTAATTGGTAAGTTGAGACCATTAACTTTCAGTGTTAATATGGATATGTTTTATGGTTTCCTGCTATTTTAATTTTTTGCTCTATTTAACACTGTGTTGATTCTTGTTTAGTAGATGATTCTTATTTTGATATTCCTCTATTTGGGAGCTTTGGGTTTTGTTTTTGGGTTTCTCTGTGTGAAGTTTGCCTTTGAGTGTTATTTTTAGTGCTAGCTTGGTAATCATGAATTCTTTTAGTTGATTGTTGTCATGGAAAGTTTTTATTTCCCCTTCAGATTTGAAACTGAGACTTGTTGAATATGGCAACCTCAGCTGACAATTGCTTTTTTAAGAGTTTGAAATATCCCATTCCAGATTCACCTTGATTATATTGTCTGAATTGGGGAATCAGACATGAGCCTTATCAGATTGCCATTAAATGTGACCTGATGTTTCTTCTTTCAGCTTTTAATATTTTTTTCTTATTTTCTGTGTTAGGCACTTTTATTATGATTTGTCTTGGAGAATTTATTTTTTAATCAGGTTTATTTGGGGATCTGTATGACTCCTGTTTGGATGGCTATCTCGTTTCTGATATGGGAAAAATTTTCTCAAACTATCTCATTGAAAGTGTATTTAATGCCTTTAGATTTTATCTCTCTATTCTCTTCTATCCCTGTTTCTCATGTTTGGTCTCTTTAGGTTGTCCCAGAGTTCTTATATATTCTGATCATATTCTATTATTTCTGCCCCTTCATTATATTCTGTATACTCAAGTTTATATGCCCTGTCTTCAAGGCCTGAAGCTCTACTTTCTATGCAATCTAATCTGTTAGTGAAATTTTCTGATTGTTTTCTTTACTTTTTATTTCTTTATTGATGTGTTCTTTCATTTCCTATATTTGGTCTCGTAATTCATTGTTTAGATGTTCTTTTAGTTCATTGAACATATTGATAGCTTTTTATTTTTTTTAAATAACATTTCTCTTGAATTCTGTCCACTTTCATATCAGTTGATTCCTTTTTGGGGGAATTGAGAATTCTGTGGAGAGATTTATTTGCCTTTCCTTGTGTTTTCAGAGGTCTTAGACTTGTGCATTAGTTGAGATGGATTTCCTTTCCTCTTTTACATGTTCCCATTTGTGTGTTGTTTTGTTTTTGGTTCTGAGTCTTCTAGAAGTTTTTGATATATGAACACATGACAAAGGGTGTGACCTGAAGTACTCCTCTAATTATTTCTCCTTGGGTCCTGGTTATCATTTTAGGGTTTTGTCTCCCAATTCTATGAGTTGAAGTAATCTAAAGGCTCAGGTGCAGCTAGATAATGGGTGGGGTGATATTCACTGTTTCTTAGTTGAGACATTAGTATTTCTCAGCTGCATGATCTCTATTCTGTGATCTTGAAGTATCCCAATCTCTTTCTAACCCCTCTTCAAGTGAAGGGTAGCCAGGAATAGAAGTAATATCAGCAGATGTACAGAATTTAGATAAATATCCAGTGCCTTCTCAGACATCTATAACACTAAATACCAGTTATATAGGAATGGTAGGGTCAACATTTAACAGTAGTACCAATAATAAGTGACATGAACTAGATCAGATATTCAACTACAGATGTCTTCTATGTTGTTACTGTATTAATAATCACAACGAATTGATTGGGGTAGGAATTACATAAGTCATATAATTTTTATTATTTTGTGAGAGTTCAATTTCTTAAGTATGAGAAAATAGGAAGACAAGAGAAATTTTTCAACATTTAAAAAAAGTGATCAGAAGAGAGGTAGGAGATAGCAGAAGTTGGTTGTAAGAAGAAGGAATAAAACATTAATTGAAAGTAATGAAAAGAAGAAAGAGAGGAGGTGTGAACAGGAAATTTCGGTTGTTACTGGGGGAAGAGAGTGAAGAATGAGAGATAGAAGGGCCCAGAATGAAGAGCAAATGTAAGATCTGAAGAATTCAAACCCTCATATAATTGTACTCCCACCTAAGTCTAATCAAGGCTAAATAATAAACAATTACAGGAGAGAGCTATTAATGTGTAAGTAAGGTTATATGAATACACACACACAATTTATCTATGCAGTGAGAGCATACACAACCACACATTTGTACTAATATCACAGGCACACATAATCATACATAATAAAAAAGTGAAGAATAATACAACATGATGGAATGATTTTGAAAAAAATGTAAAAAAAAAAGGAATATAGAGAAAAAAAAACAAAGAAACAAAGAGAAAAATATTGAAAGTAAACAAATTAATGAGAGAGGGTTTTTTCTGCTGCACTGGTCAATACGTTGTCAGGAAGAAATTTTATTCTATTTATTTTTGGCTTTGTATTTTTGGTCATTGCCTTTGTGTTCCTAACCTCACAGCAAGCCATGTGCAGTAGCTCTCAGTTTCTAATCTCCCGGTGTAGGGTGGACAGAAAGGAGAGTGCTAATGAATTTTATAATCCCGTAGTGGGGCGATGCAAGTTTCAAAATGGGAATTTCTGGTTTGGGGAGTTGGGTTTTGATGGATTTTAGAACTCTCTCAGTGGGTATTTGAGATTGAGTTCATGACCCCTGTTGGTGGGGGGATGCCCATCTCTGCTGGACTTCTGGACCTCCAGTAAAATTAACTTTATGGGCATAGGGATTAACCTTCCACAGGTTTTATCTTCACTGTTATGAATATGAACTGCCAGGCATGGGTTTTGTGTGTGTGTGTGTGTGTGTGTGTGTGTGTTTAGTTCTTTATACAATTTGGATATTAATTCCCTCCTGGTCCTCTTACTGTAATAGGTACCTGGAAAAGATTTTTGCCCATTCTGTAGACTCTTCATGTTCTTAATTTTTCTTTGACTATGCAGAAGCCCTTTATTTTCAGGCTATGCCACTTGTTTAATTTTGGCCTTATTTTTGAGTTTAGGGGTCATATTAAGGAAGTCAGTACCTGCATGAATACATTAGAGTATTAACCCTGTTTGATTTTTTTCTGACAGTTTCAGTGTTTCTGGCCTTTTTCCTAGGTCTTTGATCCATTTTGATTCAATAGAAAAATGAATAAAGAAAATTTGGTATATATACACAATGGAGTTTTAAATAGCCACAAAGAAGAATGAAATTGTGTCATTTGCTGATAAATAAAAGAAACTGGAGAACATCATGCTAAGTGAAATAAGTGATTCAAAGTCAAGTGTCAAACATTTTTTCTCATATTGTGGAAGCTAGAGAGACATGTAGAAAATGTAGGTTATCTTATGGAAATAGATGGGAGAACAGTAGAGTTGTGGAAGGGGATTGAAGGGTTGGGGTGAGCAAGAGGAAGTACTGAGTAATGAAATCTACCAAATTATGCCATGTATATGTATGATTATACTACAATGAATCCTGCTTTTACATATAATCATAATGCAATAATAATAACAATAGAAGAGAGATCAGTAGAGTGATCAAGAAGGTTGGGAAGGGAAGAAGGTAGGGAAAGGGAATGTACAGGTAAATGAAATTTATGTTGTGTGCATGTACAATATGGCTGATTTAATTATCTTTTTCACTGCTCTGACCAAAAAACTGACAAAACAATTAGAGGAAGAAAGGTTTATTTGAGGGCTTATAACTTCAGAGGTCTTTAGTCCAAAGACAGCTGGCTCTATTTCTCAGGACACCAGGTGAGGCAGAACATCATGCAGAAGTATGGGTGGAAGAAAGCAGCTCAGGACATGATCAGGAAGTGTTGGGACTAATGACACGTTAACTAACTCAGGCTGACTCCTTACTCCCTGGCAACTGAGCAGGATCAAGGCCTCAAAAGCGGTTTCAATAGTTAATGCGATAAATCGGACCACCGTCAGGGATTGGTTAACAACAGTTCCATGAACGTGATCAGCTCATGCTTGCCATATAGTCCTATGGGACTCTCACCTGCATGAACCCCTCATGCCTTGCTGACCTTTAAACTGATTGGTTCCCGCCTAGCCTCCACCCTACATAAAAGCTGTGTGATTTCCTCAATAAACGAGTTCCTAGTGTGCCTCCTGTGCTGACAGACCTCCTGGCTCTGGTGTGTTTCCTTTGCCACCGACACTCGCAGGTATTCTCCTCAGGCAGGCCCTGAGGAGGTACATCGGAACTTGTTGCCCGACAGGGAAAAACAAAGAAGCTTAATTCACTATTGGGGGAAGTCTAGTGCAAACAGTTCACCTCTAAGCCTTCTTGCATTGACTCACACATGAGCTTTGGCTGGATATCCCACATTCAATCCATAACAATGGCATAATAAATTTCACTATTATTTATAATTATAGTCACAAATAAAAAATAGTGCTTCAAATTATAAATTTAAAATTACTCTTATGTTCCTATAAACCCAAAGTATACTGTAATATTTTTAAGGAGATAATTTTGAATTAGGATTATTGGATATAGAAAATACAAGTACAGAATAACCTTTTAAAATTAAACATGCATGATTACATTTGAGTATTAACCCTGTTTGTTTTTTTCTGACAGTTTCAATATTTCTGGCCTTTTTCCTAAGTCTTTGATCTATTTAGATTCAATAGAAAAATGAATAAAGAAAATTTGGTATATATACACAATGGAGCAGAGAGAAAATGATATTTGGAAAATATACAGCAGAAATTGTTTATCTGAAATTAAATTTAACTAAGTGTCCTTTATTTCATTAGAAATTGTATTTTCAGTAGAATATATGAAAACTCTCTTTTAGAGTAAAGAATAACTAACCCCTTATGCTGTCAGACCTTGAAAGTTAGAAGATAATTTTTTAAAAAAGAAATATTCAGAGTTGTTGCTCAATCTGTGACTATTTGAGTCTGTGATTATTTCCTTTGGCATAGTTTGAAGAGAAGATGCAAGCATCTAAACTCAATATCAATATTAATAATAATAATAGGGTTATTTGAGCATATCTTTTTAACCATTGTTCTCAAATGATAGGAGATAATATTAAATCAGGTCCCTATATTTTATCCATGTGTTAAAAAATTCAGAAGTTTCTGAATGTACGTGCAGAGTCACTAAAAATGCTTATATTGGTGGGATAGCAGAGGAAGAAATATTTACATTTGGAGGCCAAGTTTGTGCCAGATCATCCATAAAGGTAAATTTCAGCCCAGTTCACCATTGATACAGTGTGCCAAATTTTTCTGCTGTGTTTGCCATGTATTGCCACCAAAATCCACCCCAGACTGCTCAGGTCAGATCAAATCAGTTTTGATATACTTGGATGAATTTGGCATTTCTATGGGTAGACAAACAAGTCTGCACTCTAAGCCAGAAGAGATATCTGGCCACTAGGTCACAGACAATCAAAGTCCCTTCTTTCTGAAACTGCAGAGAGCTATTAAGTGTCTGGACATGTCCAGAAACTGTGAGGAGTCACATAGTTATGTACTAGAGGTTGGCAAAATGGGATTTGTATGAATAGGTGTCAAGGACCTGAGTTATGCACAATTTTTGATCCAGAAAGCTGAGCTAAGTGGGGAAAATCTAAATATAGAGCTCCCCAATAAGGCATGGAGACAGCTGGTGTGACTGTTAAATCCACTCACAGAGAAATTTAAAAGAGACGCATGTACATTTAATACTTCTCCCCAAACCCGATGGAATTCAAATCTGAAAGGCCAAGTAAGAAATCACTCCATTTCAAATAGCTGGACAATGAATAATTTGTGGCTATTTAATATTTGTTGTTTTATTTCAATAAGTATCTTCTGTGTTGATTTGATGGTTTCTCCCATTATTTGATATTGCATATTTTAATCCAATTTTATGTTATTTTAAAAAATTTTACTGTGGTAGTTTCATTATATTTTATCATTTTCATACTCTCTCCTGTTTTCCCTCTTCTTGCATTATCTGCTTCTGGCTCTCCTACTCTATTTTAAAAATATTCTTTTCTTTTTATATTCCAGTCCTCTGTATTTTAATGACAATTTTATTTTCTTTAATATTTAATTTTTTCAGTTTGTTATGGAGTATTATTTCTGTTTTTCACTTTGGACTATTAAAATTGTGGAGAAAACATTCAGGTATGTTTTATTTTTCATTAGTATATGGTTTGCCCAGAAGCAGTCATAGTGAATTCTAATAATTATCTGCTTTCAAAGTGGGGCTACTGATTGATCATAGCATGATGATCACAGTCAGTGGCTGCTCTCACACTAATATATACCATAACACAGTTCATATAGTAAAGGGAAAGAAGCAAACTAAAAAGTTTTCACATACCAAGGGAAGAGATATTCATCCCAGCAGATGTGTAGATATCAAAATTGAAATAAAATAAACACAAAAAAGGAGGTAATCAAATGCACCTCAAAGTTCATAACAGTCCAATTACTGGTACCAAGAAAATGAAGTAGAGCAAATACAAAACAAAGAATTTTAAAAGTTGATTGTTAATGTTATCAATGAATTAAAAAAAGATCTATGAAATATACTAGGGGAGATAAGGCACAATATAAAAGAATGTTACAATAAAGAGAAATTATGAAAAAATCAAATGGAAACATTGGAAATAAAAAGTCAAATAAACTCAGCAAAGAATTTTACCAACAGACTAGATCAAACAGAAAAAAAAACTATCAGGACTTAAACACAAGGTCAAAAAATTAAACATCACAGGCAATAATGAAGAGAAATATAAGAAAATATAAATAAAGTATATAAGAGCTCTGGGACAACATTAAAAGGGTAAACTTAATAAAGTATTGAAGAAGGAAGAGACATAGAGTAAATGGTTAGAAAACTTATTCAGTGAAATCATGGGGAAAAACTACCTGATTCTCAGGAATAAAATAAATCTGAAGATATAAAAGGTGTTTAGAACTCCCAATAGACAGAACCAGAAAGAACCACTCCAATATATGTTATAATTTTAAAAAAAACAAACATTCATGTTAAAAAATATTTTTAAAAGCTTCAAGAGAGAAATGCAATTTTAAATGTAAACCCATCAGAAAAACATGTTTTTATTTTTTTTAAACAGGGACTCCTATATTCAGCTTTTACATCACTGTGACAAAAGACATGATAACAACGATTAGAGGATGAACTGTGTTTAGCTCATGGTTTCAGAGATCTAAGTCCATAGCTCTGGACCAAGGTGAGGCAGAACATAATGGGGGAAAGGTGTGGTGCAGGAAAGCAGTTCAAACACAATCAGGAAGTAGAGTCATGCACCAGGGACAAAATGTAAACCTCAAAGTCTTGCTCTCTGGCCACATCCTACCTGCCTTCACTTACCACACAGTTAATTCATTTAAGTGGATTAATGATCTGATTAGGTTACAATTTTCATAACCATCTAACCTCTGAATGTTCTCGTGTTGTCTCACACATGAACTTTTGGGGGACACCATATATCCAAACCATGACAGAGACCTTAAATATCAGGATAACACAGAATGTATTTCAAGCCATTAAAACACTGAAAACTTAGATTACTATATCCTGTAAAGATATTCTTCAGAATCAAAAGATAAATGAAAATATTCCAAGATAAACATAAACTAATTTATGACTGCTAAGGTGGCAAAGCAGAAGATACTTAAAGGAAACCTACATGCATAAGAGAAAGATAAAAACAACCAGGAGAACATGGGAAAAATGAATTAAATTAGAAAAAGGAATAAACAATTGAGAATTAATAATCTAAACATGATAAAACAAAATTACAGGATCTCTGCACATGCATCTCTGTAATGCATCTCTGTAATAACATTGAATGTAAATTGTCTTATTATCTGATTAAAAGACATAGACTGGCATGTTGCATTAAAAATATAAAACCTAATTTTCTGTTGTCTCTATGAAATACATCCCATACAAAAAGATATTTGAAGATGAAAATTGAAAGCAAAGAAAGTTATATTCCATGTGTTATGGTTTGGATCTGGAATGTCATCTAATGACTTATGTGTTCAAAGCTTGGTCCCACATGAAGCAAACTCATAGGTGTGGTTTTTAGACAATGGTTGTGGCTTTTATGTATTGATAGCTAAATGAACTATGGAGAAGTGTGACATTGTTGGAGGAAGCAGCACATTTGGGATGTAGACTATAAAGGTTTATTTTCTCTCCAGCACCTTCCCCTCTCTCTGCTTTCCTGCTGCCATGAACTGAGCAGATTTCCTCTGCAAATTCTATCTTCCATAATATTCTCCCTCACCTCTATCTCATAGCAATAGAGTTGGCTGATAATAGACTGAAACTTCTGAAACCACTAGCTGAAATAAACTTTTTATGATATAAACTATTCTTATTTGGCATTTCAGCAAGTGACACAAACTTAACTCACATACCATGCATATGGAATCCAAAACCAAGCAGAAATAGTGACTTTCATATTAGACAAAACAGATTTCAAATCAAAATGAATCAGAAGAAATGAAGGTTATTACATATTGCAAATGGAATGATTCCCACAAAAAATATAATTATTGTAAATATAAATGATCTAAACATTAGTGCTCACAATTACATAAAAATATTACTACATGTAAAAGGAAAGTCCCCTATCAAGTAACAGAGGGAAATTCAGTATAGTCCTCCCATTGACAGGTCATCTACAGAGAAAAATTAACAAAAACAAATAAGATTTAAACTTTACTATGGATCAATTGAAATTAACAGACATTTACAGAATATTTTACCTAGCAAGAAATAAGTAAATGTTCTTTTTAAATGCTCATGGAAATATCTTCAAGACTGATTATATAGTAGTCTTTAAAGCAAGTAGCAAAGAACAAAGGAAAATCAAAATAATCTCTTGTACTTTTTCAGAACATAATGTAATGAAAGTAGAAATTAACAAAAACCTAGAAGCTGCAGAATCTTCAATGCCCTCCTAGCACTTAGTCCCTGAATCTTGGTGGGGTCATTTTTTATATTCCCATTTGTGTCTCTATCTTTTTTTTTTTTTTTTTTTTTAATTTGGGTCCTCTCTCTCCTTCCATTAGATTGGGTATTGCTTTAGTAATCCTGTTCAAATATTCAAGAACCACTCTTTGTTTCTTTGATAAAAATAGAATATACATATGGAGAAGAATGAAACTCGATCCTTATCTATCACCCTATAGAAAAATCAATGTAATATGGATCAAAGACCAAAGTATAAGAGCAGAAACACTGTGATTGTTAGAAGAAAAAATAGATATATAGTATATGAAATAGATACAAGTACATGAAAGATTTCCTTAATAGAAGTACTACAAAACAAAATCTAAAATATCAATAAATAGAAGAGCATCAAACCAAAATCCTCTACAAAACAAAGAAAATAATTAGCAGAGTGAAGAAAAGAAACTCTAAAAGAATGGAAGAAAATCTTTTTGAGATACTCCTTTGGCAGATGATTAATATTCAGCACATATAAATGAACTAAACAAAACCGACTCATCACCAAAAAAAATCAGAACACATTCATTACAAGGGCAAAAAAAAAAAAAAAAAAAAAAACCAAATATATAACAATGACAACAACAAAAAACCAAATAGACAATTTTCAAAAGAAGCAGTTAACAATGGCAAAGATTTATATGAAAAAATGTTCAACATTCTTATCCATCAAGAAAATCAAATTCAAAACTGCACTGAGATTCCATCTCATTCCACTCAGGATTGAAATCATCAAGGATACAAATAACAATAAATGCTGGAGAGAATGCAGAGCAAAAGGAATCCTTTTACACTGTTGGTAGTAAAGTAAATTAGTAAGGACAATATGGGAGCAATGTGGAGATTCTTCAACAAACTAAAAATTTGTTGGGCTATATCACTTTTAATACCATTTGGTCCAGCTATATTCCTCATTTGATCACATATCTTTATCAAACTGATATTTGATCCAGCTATATCACTCTTTGGTATCCAAAATAAAGGCAGTCTTTCTTAAAGATACATGCATTCCCACATTTGTAGCAGCACAATTTGAAATAGTCAAATTATGGATCCAGGCAAAGTGCCCTTCAAGAAATTAATGAATAAAGACAATTTATAGATACATTTTTAAAATTTTCATAAAGAACAATTAATTTAGGTCCTTTGCATGAAAATGGTTGCAACTAGAGACCATCATTTTGATCAAAACTATTTAGTTTCTGAAATGTCTTTTATTTTCTCCTAAGTGAAGGTAGAAGGAAGAATATGGGGGCACAAAGGGATAACATGAAAGTTAAAGGGATACTATTAGGTATCTGAAAGGGATCAAGAAAATGAGGAGGAGAAGGTGGGAAAATTGGGGAAGTGAAATTGCTCAATTTGTATTTTTACATATGTGCAAGTACGTAAGAATGAAATCCTCTGTATAATTTGTTCCAATAAAATAAAAATAAAAGAATAATAAAGTTAATATCAAATATATCAGGGTTATATTTGTGAAAATAGATCACCAATTCAGAATGAGCTGAAATTTGACCAAAAGCAGTAAAATAAATTAACTTTAAAAAAAGAAAACAATAGTGTAATTTCATAATAATAATATGTAATTTATTTTAACACATTACTTATAGTTTGATTAATATATGGTTTTTCAATAGCTGTATTCTTTTTTCAAAAAGAATCTTTATTTTACTTATTAACATGTGGTGCTGAGGATCAGACCTACTGCCTCACATGTTCTTGGTGAGTACTCTACCACTGAGTCACAACTGTAGCCCCCAATAACTGTACTGTTAATACAAGTTTTAAGACCAAGCAAATATAACATAGGTTTTATTGTTAAAATACATGCAATTGTATATGAAGTATCAAGGAAAAAATAATGGAGGAATGAATGATAATGGGAGTATAAATAATACAAGAATTATAAGAGAAACGTGTTTATAAAACATAAAACTGATATAAAACATGTTTGATAATTTGAGGGAATAATTAATATTAGTCAAATATGTAGTAAATAATTAATGAAGTGGGAAAATATGTTCAAATATTTTTTAGAAAAAAGATGGATCATATTTAAATCATGAGAAGGCTATAAAGAAAATACTGCATAATGAAAAAAGGCACAGTAATCTACTTTTAAATCAAGAACTTGTGCTTGTTGATTTCAAATAATACATCCAAAGGGAAAGTCTGTATAATACAAATGATTGAAATGATTAAAAGTGTTTGCCAGGGGGCAGAAAGGGAAAGAAATTATACAATCACCTACAAGGATTTAAGCACAATAGATAATGTACTTTTTCAATTGTTCAAGAACTGCACTAGTTGAATATCATATACTCAAAATAAGACTGCATTTAAAATAAAATATTTGCATGGGTAACTAAAATGTGTTAATATTTTATTAATGGCATTGATTTTTAGAATTATTTAATTTAGATTTATTATTCATTATCCTAAGGTGAAATATACCAAAAAGCAACCTTCAATTCAATGTCATTTAAATTATAGGCTTTACTCTTTTCAATGGGAAAACAAAATATATAAAATTGATGATTTTTCTGAAATTATTTCATATTATATTCATCTAAACTCACTTTGGTATTCATTTGTGTTCAACCTGATTTTTTAACCTTTTTTTCTTTTTTTATAGTTTCTTTTTATTTATACTTAACATTAGGATTCACTTTGACATTATAAAAGCATGGCATATAATATTTTTCTAATTCAGTCCCCAGTACTTTCCCTTTCCCTTCCCTCCTCCCTCCCTGTTTCTTTCCCATTACTCTACTGATCTTTCTGCTATCTAAACATATATGTGTGTGTGTGTATATGTGTGTGTGTGTGTGTGTATATATATATATATATCATATATATATGATGCGACCTGCATGGGGGAACCCTAGAAACTGGCTAGGGATGATGGGGGATTAAGAAAAACACACAAACATTTAGATAAGAAAGTGAGATCAGGTGAGACACTATTCTCTGATAGAGAAGCAGTGACCAGAGCTAGTTCTACATGTTTATTTACTTATTTTTATTTTTTATAAATATAGTTTTAGTTGTCAATGCACCTTTATTTATTTATTTATATGCAGTGCTGAGAATCAAACCCAGGGCCTCACACATGCCAGACTAGTGCTCTACCACTGAACCACAATCCCAGCCTCGACACGTTTATTATATAGATTTTTATCATCAAAAGGTTATTTGTGGGAAAGTTTGTGCAAAGCAGGCAGGCTTGAAGACATTATGATTATCCTGCTATGCTACCCTAGGAGCTGGTGTCTGAGTTTTAAGGTAAAGACTGATACCTCTGAGCCTTTGCACTGAGTTTCCATGTGTAGAACATCAACATAGCAACTGGGCAATCTTAACCTGTCCTTTTGCACAGGGGGTTCCCAGTGCAAGCAGCAAACCACTGCCATGAGACAATCAAAATCCTGGATACACATCACCTCTCCCTTCCCTCACCTCTCTCTCTCTATATATATACATGCAGCAACCTGCATGGTGGAACTGTAGGAACTGGTGAGGTGTGATGGGAGATTAAGAAAGACATGCAAATACTTATGAGAGAAAGCTGGGACCAGGTGGGACCATCTGATGGAGAAAGAGTGACCCAGAGCTAGCTTGGCACATTTATTATACAGGGTCTCACAATCAGAAAGTTAAAACTATAAGGACATTGTTATTTGTTCATTAAAAAGTTACAGAACTAGAAATATTTAGTAGCTATTTTACTGTTGCAGTGCTAGGAACATCCTGTTATTATCCTGTTGCACCCAGGAAACCCATTGTTCAGAGTTTTTACAAAGCAGGCAGGTTTGAAGGTTGCAGCCCTTGCAAGATCCTGTGGTTATCTTGTTATGCTCAGAATTCACTATCCTGGCAACTGGTATCTGAGCTCAAGGTTAACACTGTTATTGTTCCATACCTTTGCACAGAACTTCCTTAGACAGGGCTTTACCATAGATCCTGGGAAATCTCATCCTCTACCTTTGCACAGAATGTTCCCAGAGCAAAGCACAGCCACAGCTCCAAGGCAGTCAAAGATCACCATCCAAGTCATATCTCTCTCTCTCTCTCTCTCTCTCTCTCTCTCTCTCTCTCTCATATGTATATTCATTTTTATTAATTAGTGCCTTGTGTAAACACATCATGGTGGGATTCACTGTTTGCAAATATGGTTGTATATTTTATGCCAATAAACCTTGTCTCATTCTTAGAAATGTAAATTTTCCAAATAGATTAAATATGCACTGCTGAATATTTTTAAATAATATACAATTAACAGTAGACCAGATATTTATCTGTGATAATTTTTCTATATGAAATTAAAAATTGCTTCTGAGAGAAATCAAGTATATTAATAAAATAATTATTATAATCTGTTATTTTTAGATTTTATTTTTATTGATGCATATTAATCCAAAAATATGATTTTTTGTGGTCTGTTTATACATTCAAATAACATAATTTAATCAAATTTAATTTCTCATACTTTCTCTTGCTCTTCCATCTTCCCTCCCCCTGACTAACTTCCTTTAGTATAATGGTCTCCCTTATATTTATATGAAATGCCACTCTTCCTTTTTTTCTTTCTTGCTGTCTTCCACATAAGAGAGAAAGCACATGACATTTGTCTTTTTCATGGTAGAATAAAACTCCATGTATACACATACAGTGTCTAGATCCATTTACTAGTTGATGGACACCTAGGCTGATTTCATAATTTGTTTATTGTGAATAAACAATAGTGATAAACATGAGTATGCATGTATCTCAGTACAATCAATATAAAAGGCAGTATGGCGTTTCCTCAAAATTTAAAAATAGAACTGCCATATGATCCAGTTATGCCATCCTTGGTATGTATCCAATTTTTTAAAATTTATTTTTATTTATGTTCTTCATTGCCATTTTGACGGGAATGAGTTGAAATCTCAGCATAGTTTTGATTTTCATTTCTATGATGTCTAAAGATGTTGAACATTTATTGATAAAATTACTGTCTATTTGTACTTCTTTCAAGAATTACTGTTTAGTTTTTTGCACTTGGAATGAAGTTGTTATTTGATTTTTTTGGTGTTAAGTCTTTTGGGCTTTCAAATATTTGGGATATTAATCATCTGTCAGAATAGTAGCTGGCAAAAATTTTCTCCCATTCTGTAGGATCTCTCTTGATTATTTTAATATTTTCCTTTGCTGAGCAGACACTTTTTAAGTTTAAAGCCTTCCCATTTTTTCATTTTGTTATTATTTCCTGAGCTGTAGAAATCTTATTGAGGAATTTGCTGCTTGTGGCTAGATGCTGGTTTCTCTCTCTCTCTCTTTTTTTTTTTTTCCTAGAAATTGCAGTCTCTGGTCTTATTCCTAGGTCTCTGATATACTTTGAGCTGGCTTTTGTGCAAGGTGAGTTGTGGAAAGCCATCCTTATCTAGCAGAATCAGACTAGGTGGAGCCTCATGATGCAGAGGTCTGACTTCCTGGAACTGGCAGATATGGAGGTCTGTCCTAGATTGCTGGGGGAGAGGGAGGAGTATGTGGCACTGTGGGAGTGTTTCCCTGTCTGCTTCTGCAATGTTCCCCTAACTCAACCCTATCCTGTTCATAACAGAAGAAGCCCCTCCCAGTCTTGGCCCCCTTTACCTGTTTGCTATAAATAAGGGAGAGTTGGGCTTACTCCATGTTGTTAGAGGCCAGAACTGGTATGGTCAGACGTGTCATGCTCCCTCTCATTTAAAAAGAATATTGGCTCTTGTGTGTTTATTGATTAGATAAGTTTATGGGTAATTGATTTATAGCCAACATCATCCTCTGGCAATTAACCCTTTTCACATCCACGAGGGACGTGGCTGAGAGATACCCACAGTGAGTGACAGGCTTTTAGCTTCCATATTTTGTATGTAGGTATCTAGTTTTTCTAGCATTATTTGAAAAGAGGCTGTCTTTTATCCAATGTATGTTTTTGGCAACATTGCCAAGAATCTGATTATAGTTGTTTGTGTTTGTCTGTGTGTGTTCTACTCTGTTCTATTGGTCAATGTGTTTATTTTTATTCTGTACAATTCAGCTTTTTAAATATGGCTTTGCAGTATAAAATATGCATTGTGATGCCTCCAGATTTACCCATTTTGCAATGGATTGCTTTCATCATTCTGTATCTTTTGTTCTTCTATATGAATTTTACGATTAATTTTTTTGTTCTGTGAAGAATAGCATTGGCATTCTCTTGGGGATTGCATTGAATTTACCACTTTGGGTACTAAGGTCATTTTAAATATTAATTCCACTTATCTTTAGCAAGCTATCTGGGTTTATTATTTTCTTCTCTGTAGGACTTTTTTTTTTAACCAGTTTGGAGGCATCCTAACATGGAGTAGGTTGGGAGGTAGAGCCTTACATCAGGTTAGGTTGGCTGTCTGACAAATCTTAATGTATTTTTTATTTTTGAAGCTGACCTTTTCTTTTTGAAAAAAATCATTCTACATATTTCTAATATATTGTTTCCCAAGTCTTTCTGAATATTAATTAACATAATATTACATGTAAAACAAAAAGTTTGAGAGAGCTCTTAATTTTGTGAAAATAGTAACAAAATATTGTCATGTTTCATATTGTTAGCCTTTACACATATCAGGCTGTCCTTATTACCTTCCAAAAGTACATTTGATTCCCAATTGATCCCCATCTAAATATGCTATTTTTATATAATTCTGAAGCAGGTTATCATTACAAATAACTTTAGTTTGGGGAATACCAGCTGGGTAAATTGCTCTCCTAAGATTAAACTTTGTTTAAAAATTTTTTTTAAATTTCTTATTTGTTCTAATTAGTTGCACATGACAGTAGAATGCATTTATACATTTTGATAGATCATATATAAATGAAGTATAATTTCTCATTTTTCTGATTATACATATTGTAGGATCACATCAGTTATGTAGACATATATGTACATGAGGTAATAATGTCTATTTCACTCTACTATTCTTCCTATTTCCATACTCCTTCCCTACTTCATTCTCCTCTACCTAATATAAAGTAATTCTATTTTACCTTATCCCTCATCCCTTACTATGAATCAGCATCCACATATCAGAGAAAACATTCAGCCTTTGGTTTTTTGGGTTTGGCTTATTTCACTTAGCATGATACTCTCCAACTCCATCCATTTACCAGCAAATGCCATAATTTCATTCCTCTTTAAAGTTGAGTAGTATTCCATTACACAATGGAATACCATATTTTCTTTATCCATTAATCTGTTGAAGGGAACCTAGGTTGGTTCCATAGTTTAGCTATTGTGAATTGAGTTGCTATAAACATTGATGTAACTGCATCACTGTAGTATGTTGATTTTAAGTCAGTTGGGTATAAACCAAGGAGTGGTATAACTAGGTCAAATGGTGGTTCTATTCCAACTTTTCTGAGAAATCTCCATACTGCTTTCCATAATGGGTGCACCATTTTGCATTCCCACCAGCAATGTGTAAGTGGACCTTTTTCCTCACATCTTCACCAACATTTACTGTTGGTTGTATTCCTGATAATTGCCATTCTGATTTGAGTGAGATGAAATCTAAGAGTAGTTTTGATTTGCATTTCTACAATTGCTAGAGATGTTGAACATTTTTTCATATATTTGTTGATCGATTGTATATCTTTTGTGAATTGTCTGTTGAGTTCCTTAGACAATGTATTGATTGGGTTATGTTTTTCTTTGGGAAGGGGTAAGTTTTCTGAGTTCTTTATATATCCTAGAGATTAATGCTTTATCTGAGGTGCATGTGGTACAGATTTTCTCCCAATCTGTAGGTTCTCTCTTCATATTATTGATCATTCCTTTTGCTGAGAAGAAGCTTTTTAGTGTGAATCCATCCCATTTATTGATTCTCGATTTAACTTCTTGTGCTTTAGGGGTCTTGTTAAGGAAGTCAGATCATAGGTCGAAATGGTGAAGATTTGTGCCTACTTTTTCTTCTAGTAGTTGAAGGGTCTCTGTTCTACTGCCTAAGTCTTTGATCCACTTTGAGTTGAGTTTCATGCAAGGTGAGAGATAAAGGTTTAATTTCATTTTGTTACATGTGACTTTCCATTTAACCCAGTACCATTTGCTAAATAGGCTATCTTTTCTCCAGTGAATATTTTTAGCACCTTTGTCTAGTATGAGATAACTGTATTTATGTGGGTTTGTCTCTGTGTCTTCTATTCTGTACCATTGGTCTACATATCTGTTTTGGTGCCAATACCATGCTATTTTTATTACTATAGCTCTGTAGTATAGTTTGAGGTATGGTATCATGTTGCCTCCTGCTTCACTTTTCTTGCTAAGGATTTCTTTGGCTATTCTTGGCCTCTTATTTTTCCAAATGAATTTCATAATTTCTTTTTCTAGTTTTATGAAGAATTTAATTGGGATTTTTAATAGGAATTGCATTAAATCTATGTAACATTTTTGATAGTATAGCTATTTTGACAATATTAATTCTGCCTATCCAGGAGCATGGGAGGTCTTTCCATCTTCTAAGGTCTTCAATTTCTTTCTTTAGTGTTCTGTAGTTTTCATTGTAGAGGTCTTTCACCTCTTTTGTTAGATTGATTCCCAAGTATTTTTTCTTCAGAGGTTACTGTGAATGGGGTGGTTTTCTTTATTTCTTTTTCAGTGGATTCTTTACTGATGTATAGTAATTAATTTGATTTATGGGTATTGATTTTATATTCTGCTTCTTTGATGAATTCAGTTATGACTTTTAGAAGTTTTCTTGTGGAATTTTTTGGATCTTCTAAATATAGAATCATGTCCTCAGCAAATAGTGATAATTTGAGTCTATTTACCTATTTATATATATTTAATTTCTTTCTTCTTTCTAATTGCTCTGACTAGAGTTTTGAGGACAATGAAAAAAAAAGTGATGAAAGAGGGCATTCTTTTCTTGTTCTAGTTTTTCTCCATTTAGAATTATGTTGACCTTGAGTTTATCATATATGGCTTTGATGATGTTGCTATGTTCCTACAATCTCTAGTTTTTCTAGTGTTTTGAACATGATGTGGTGATTTTGTCAAATGCTTTCTCTGCATCTATTGAGATGATCATATGATTCTTGTTTTTAAGTCTATTGTTAAGATGAATTATGTTTTTTGTTTTCTATATGTTGAACCACCCCTGCATCCTTGGGATGAACCCCACGTGATCATGGTGCACTATCTTTTTAATATGTGTTTGTATGCAATTTGCCAGAATTTTATTGAGAAGTGTTGCATTTATGTTCATCAGGTATATTGGTCTGAAGTTCTCTTTTCATGATTTGTCTTTGTCTGGTTTCGTATCAGGGTGTTATTAATATAGAATGAGTTTAGAGGGTTTCCCTCCTTTTATATTTCATGGAATAATTTGAGGAGTATTGGTGTTAATTCTTCTTTGAAGGTTTTGTAGAACTCAGCTGAGAATCCATCTGGTCCTGGACTTTTCTTAACTGGTAGACTTTTGAAGGCATTTTGTTTTATTACTTGAAATTGTTATTTTTAAATCATGTGTGACCTCCTGAGTCAGTTGAGGTAGGTCATATGTCTGTGGAAATTTGTCAATGTCTTCAATATTTTCTATTTTATTGGAGTATAAATTTTCAAAATAGTTTCTGATTATCTTCTGCATTTCAGTTGTGTCCATTGCGATATTTCCTTTTTAACACATATTTTAATAATTTGGGTTTTCTCTCTTTTTCTCTTCATTAGCATGGCTAGGGGTTTATCAATTTCATCAATTTGTTCAAAGAACCAACTTTTTGTTTTGCCAATTTTTTCAAATGTTTATTTTGTTTCAATTTCATTGATTTCAGCTCTGATTTTATTTCCTGTATTCTACTGTTAGTGGTGTTGATTCGCTCTTCTTTTTCTAGGGCTTTGAGATATAATTTTAGGTCATTTATTTGTTGACTTTTTATTCTTTTAATAAATGAGCTCAATACAATGAATTTTTCTCTTAGTACTGGACATAGCGTCCCAGAGATTTTGGTATGTTGGATCAGTATTCTCATTTACCACTAAGTATTTTTTCATTTCATCTTTGATTTCTTCTACTATTCATTTTATGCAAACCAAGATTTTTATATCCCACAAAATTGAGTTACAGATTTGAAGATGAAATAAAACCATCCATGATAAACCAAAATTAAAAGAATTTATAACTAGAAAGTCTGCACTATAGAACATTCTTAACAAAATATTCCATGAGGATAACATGAAAACCAGCAAAGGGAGGAATTATATTAATGGAATAGTCAAAGGAGAAACTAAATTAAAAGTCAGAAATAAACCAAAAAGACCAGGAATACAAATCATATCTCAACGATACCCTTTAATTTTATGACCTAAACTCATCAATCAAAAAACGTAGGCAGATTGGATTAAAAAAACAAGATCCAACAACATACCATCTCTAAGAGACTCACATCATAGGCAAAGACCTCTACAGACTGAAGGTGAAAGGATGGGAAAATACATATAACTCATATGGTTTGCATAAACAAGCAGGGGTTTCCATCCTCATATCAGATAAAGTGGACTTCAAGTCAAAGCTAATCAAAAGCAACAAAGAAGGGCATTTCATCTACTGAAAGGAATTATACATCAGCAAGATATAATGATTGTAAATATTTATGCCCCACAGTGGAGGATCTATGTACATCAAAAGAACCCTTCTCAATATCAAGTATCAAATAGGCCACAATAACACTGGGTGACTTTAACACACATCTCTCACTACTGGACAGATCTTCTAAACAAAAATTAAATAAAGGAACTATAGAACTAAATAATACAATAAATAATTTAGACTTAACAGACATATATCAAATATTTCATTCATCAACCAGTGAATACACATTTTTCTTGGCAGCACATGTATCCTTCTCTAAAATAGACCATATCTTATGCTACAAAGCAGCTCTTAGTAAATACAAAAAAATGGAGATAATCCCCTACATTCTATTAGATCCTAATGAACTGAAATTAGAAATCAATGATAAAATAAAACAAAGAAGCTACTCTAACACATGGAGACTAAATAATACACTATTGAATGATGAATGGATAGTAGACGAAATCAAGGTTAAACTTTTAAAAGACTATTATACTTGTCTAACATGAATATAGCTAATATACAAAGAAGCCAGTAATATTAGCATTACAATTACACAGATGTTCTTATATTAACTTAGTTTCAATTTTAAAGTAATTTAGAATCCATGGTGTCACTGTGTAACCAGAATTACAAAGAAATCACTTAAAAGACAGATATAAACCCTAATTCTTTTAGACTTAGTTTCCCCAGTTTTCCTATATAATAAAGCCTAACGCAGAGAAGAAATTATCTTGATAAATAAGAGAAAGACAATGTTTTCAGAAATCGTTGTTGTTTGTAATGTAAAAGAATTAGTTTCTAGTTTTATATCATTACATTAATATTTGAACTTAGAGAAAACTATACCGATCTTTAACTGATTGTGTTAATTACATCCAACTTAATCACACATATGCAAACATTTTGAGATTTAACTTCCACAACCATTTTGTAAATGACTTAGATATTCTGCAACTTGTTTACATTCTTAATTTTGTCCTCTCTTTTTTATCTTGGACTGTAGGACAAATATATATCACTTTACTATACAAAACTACTTTCTCATTCAGAAACTGTTTTTTACTTTTAATTTTCCTTACCAAAACATATTCCCATGTCTGTAACATTTTTATATCCTTTTTATCAGTTGATGACACTTTCTTAAATTTAAATTCTGAAACAATCCTTATGAAATTCTGATTATAGTTTGCCAACTATTCCTTTTTATTAAGATGAAATACTTATATAGTTTTTCATGTTAAAAGCAGATTGAATTTTTTGTGTTTGTTGATATAGAATTACATTTGTTATTTAGAATTGTAACTCTTATTAACCTTGCTTTCAGTGAACCAGAAACAAAAACCCAAAAACAAAGCAATCTCAAACTGTTTTCCATTTACTAACATTTCCTAAAAATCACATTTAACAAAACCAAATATATATGCTGTCTTATAGCATTTAAAGCCAAGAGTATAATATTGGAAAATTTCTCAAACCTAAAAAAATGAGATGGAAAATCAAATACAGGAGAATTACAGGACCCCATGTATACAAAACTAAAAGAGACCTACACCAAAAAACAGTATTATGAAAATGCCTAACCTATAAAATAAGGATAGAATCTTAAGGATGCCAGGGTAAAATTGCCAGTCCCATTTATAGGAAAACCAATTGAGATCTTAGCTGATTTCTTAACTCACACCCTCATACCTAGGAGGTCCTGAAACAATACATACAAAGTTCTGAAAAAAAATGGATGCCAACCAAGAATATTATGCCCAGCAAAATTAAGCTTCAGAATTGACAATAAAATGAAAACCTTCCATGATAAAAAAAAATGTTCAAAGAATTCACAACTACAAAGCCTACACTACAAAACATACTACATATTTTATGAAGAACAAATGAAAAGTAAAAGTGAAAAACAGCAAAGGGAGTAAGTACAGTAGTCAATCAATGGAGAAACTAATTCAAATTCAAAACCAGAAATAAATCAAAGTGATAAGGAAAAAAAATTATTTTTCAATAATAACATTGAATGTAAATGTCCTAATCTCATCAATCCAAAGACATAGACTGGCAGATTGGATTAAAAAACAAGACCCAACAAAAAGCTGTCTCCAAGAGACTCACCTCATAGGCAGAGACATCCACAGACTGTAGGAAAAAGGATGGGGAAAAAAATCATTCACATGGATTTTTGTAAACAAGCAGGGGTTTCTATCCTCATATCAGATAAAATGGACTTCAAGCTAAAATTAATTAGAAAGGAAAAATAAGAACATTTCATACTACTTAAGAGAAACATACATCAAAAGGACATAATAATCTTAAGCATTTATGCCCCAAATAATGGAGCATTTACAAACATCAAACGAGCCCTTCCCAATATCGCAAATCAAACAGGTCACAACACAATAATACTGGGTAATTTTAACAGACCTCTCTTACTATGGGATAGATCCTCCAAACAAAAAGTAAATAAAGACGGTATAGAATTATAAAATACATTTAATAATTTAAACTTAACAGAGATATAGACTATTTCATCCATCAATGACAGAATATACTTTCTTCTCGGCAGCACATAAATCCTTCTCTAACATAGACCATAACTTAAGCCACAAAGCAACTCTTAGCAAATACAAAAAATAGATATAATACCTTGCATTCTATCAGATGATAATGCAATGAAACTAGAAATCAATGTAAAATAAAAAAAGAGGCTACTCTAACACCTGTAAACTAAATATCATACTGTTGAATGACCACTAAATAACAAAAGAACTCAGGGATGACATAAAACAATAATTATAGGTAAATGAGAAGAGCAATACAATGTATCAAACTCTCTGGGACACTATGAAGGCTGTGTTAAAATAAAGTTCATTGCATTGAGTTCATTCATTAAAGCAATAGAAAGTTAGCAAATAAATAACCTAAGATTACATCAAAGCCCTAGAAAAAGAACAAATCAACACTAAAAACAGTAGAAAACAGGAAATAATTGAAACCAGAGCCAAAATCAGTGAAATTGAAAAAAAGAAACAATCCAAAAAGATCAACAAAAAAACCATGTTGGTTCTTTGGAAAAAATAAATAAAATTGATAAACCCTTAGCCAAGCTAAAGAAGAGAAAGAGAGAGAAAACTTAAATTACTAAAATTAACAATGAAAAAGGAAATATCACAACAGACACTAATGAAATACATATGATAATCAAAACCTATTTTGAAAATTTATACTCTAGTATAACAGAAAATCTTGAAGACATTAACAAATTTCTAGAGACATATAACCTACTCAAATTGAATCAGGAGGACATAGAAAATCTAAACAGATCAATTTCAAACAATGAAATTGATGCCACCCTCAAAATTCTACCAACAAAGGAAAATCCAGAACCAGATGAATTCTCAGCCAAGTTCTACCAGACCTTCAAAGAAGAATGTACCCAAATACCACTCAAATTATTCCATGTAATAGAAAAGGTGGGGATTCTTCCAAACTCATTCTAAAAATCTAGTATCACCCTCATGCTGAAAACAGAAAAAGACATCAAGGAAATAAAGTTTCAGACTAATGTCCCTGATGAATGTATATGAAAAAACTCTTCATACAGTACTAGCAAATTTCATACAAAAACATATTAAAATAGTGCACCATGATTCATTCCTTGAATGCAAGGTTGGTTCAACATATGGAAATCAATTAATGTAATTCATCACATCAACAGACTTACAGACAAGAATCGCATGATTGTCTCAATAGAGAAAAAGAATTTGACAAAATACAGCATCCATTCATGCTTACAACTTTAGAAAGACTAAGGATGCTAGGAACATAACTCAGCATTTTAAAATGTTTATCAGCTAAACCCAATGCCAAGATCATTATAAATGGAGAAAAGTTGGAAGCATTCCCTATATAAACTGGAACAAGACAGGGATGCCCTATTCCATCACTTCTATTCAACATAGTCCTGGAAACTCAAGCCAGAGCAATTGAACCAAAGAAAGAAATTAAAGGGATATGAATAGGAAAAGAAGAACTCAAATTATACCTATCTGCCTATGACATCATTCTATAATTAGGAGAGCAACAAAACTCCACAAGAAAACTTCTAGAACTCATAAATGTATTCAACAAAGAAACAGGATATAAAATTAACACCCATAAATCAATTGTGTTCCTATACATCAGTGATGAATCAACAGAAAAAGAAATTAGGAAAACTATGTCTTCCACAATAGCCTCAAAAATTAAAGTATTTGGGAATGAACCTTAAAAAAATGAGGTGTATGATCTCTACAATGAAAATTATAGAACTCTAAAGAAAGGAATTAAATAAGATCTTAGAAGATGGAAAGATTTCCCATGTTCTTGGATCGGCAGAGTTAACATTGTCAAAATGGTCATACTATGAAAAGTATTATGCAGATTTAATGTCATTCCTATGAAAATCCCAATATCATTTTCATAGAAGTAGAAAAAGCAACCACGAAATTCATTTGGAAAAATAAGACATCCAGAATAGTCGAAGAAATCCTCAGTGAGCAAAGAGAAGCAGGAGTCATCACAATACCAGAACTTAAATTATACTACAGAGCTATAAAAACAAAAAGTGGTATTGGCACCAAAATAGACAGATAGATCAATGGTACAGAATAGAAGACACAGAGACAAACCCACATAAATATAGTTATCTCATAGTAGACAAAAGTGCCATAAACAAACATTGGAGAAAAGGTAGCCTCTTCAACAAACGGTGCTGAGATATCTGGAAATGCATATATAATAAAATAAAATTTAACTCCTATCTCTCACCCTGCACAAAATTCAAATCAAAGTGAATCTAGGACCTAGGCATTAGAACAAACACCCTGCACCTACTAGAAGAAGAAGTAGGCCCAAATCTGCATCATGTGCCTTTAGGAACTGAATTCCTCAACAAGAATCTTAAAGTGCAAGAAATAAAATCAAGAATCAATAAATGGGGTGGTATCAAACTAAAAATCTTCTATACAAAAAGAAAACGAATAAGAATGTGAACAGAGAGCTTACGGAATGGGAGAAAATCTCTGCCACCTGCACCTCAGAGAATTAATCTCCAGGATGTATAAAGAACTAAAAAACTTAACACCAAAAAAAAAAAAAAAAAAAATGACCCGATGACACTTCACAGAAGAATAAATATGATTGGTCAACAAATTTATGAAAAACTGTTGAACATTTCTAGCAATTAGAGAAATGCAAATTAAATTCATACTGAGATTTCATCACACTCCATGCAGAATGGTAAGTATGAAGAATACAAGTAACAATAAATGTTGGCAAGGATGTGGGGAAAAAAGTATACTTATATGTTGCTGTGGGACTGCAAACTTGTGTAACCACTATGGGAGGCAGCATAGAGATTCCTCAGAAAACTTGGAATGGAATCACCATTTGACCCACTTATATACCCACTACTTGGTGTATAACCAAAGGATTTAAAATCAGCATACTCTAGTAATGTGGCCACGTCAATGTTAAAAGCAGCTCAATTCACAATAACTAAGCCATGGAATTATCCTAGGTTCCCTTCAACAGATGAATGGATAATGAAACTATGGTATACATACACAGTGTAATATTACTCTGTTATATAGAAAAATGACATAATGGCATTTGCCAGTAAATGAATGGAACTGAAGACTATCATGCTAAGTGAAATAAGCCAATCCCCAAAAATCAAAGGCCAAATGTTCTCTCTGATATATGGATGTTGACTCACAATTGGTGGGGGGTGGGCAGGAGTGGAGGTTCACTGGATTTAATGGGGAGGAGTTGGGAAAATGCAGAGGGGTGTGGGAAGGGGAAAGACCATAGAAGGAATCAAACATAACTTTCCTATGTCCACACATGAATATACAACAAGTGTAAGTCCACATCATATGCAGCCACAAAAATGGGAATTTATACTCCATATATGTATGATGTCAAAATACCTTCTACTGTCATGTATAACTAAAGAACAAACCAAAAATTTTTAAAAAGTCAAAAGTACTGAAATTAATATGTACCATTTAATGTTTTAGTATTTTAACTTTGGAAATTAATCAGATGTTTCCTCTAAAAAAACACATTTATAAATGTTTTTCTCATTTATGTTAAATCGAATTTATCCATTTTAACTATTAACTTTAGATTACCCATGAAAACTAAGACATCAGACAAGCATAGCTAATTTTTAAGCCATCTTTGTCTGTTAAGGAAAAATTCTAAAAGCAATGGACATTTTATACAAACCAGTACTTTCTTGATTGGTTGAGTACCTAGAAAACATGTGTGGGTTAGTAGTTTTGAAGCCATTTTTACTCTTATATTTTTTAACCCAATTTTATTCATGTGTATCGAGAAACATTTAGATCCATTTAAAAAAAATATGATTGCTTATTTATCTGTAAGTCAATTTTGGTAGCAAGTAAATGATATATAGACACAAGCACATAAGTACACAAAATATACAATAGAGAGGTGTACACTCAAATACATAAAAACAGACATGAATCAAAGATTTTAGAGTTTTTAGCAAGTCTTAAATCCTCACTCGTAGCAGACAAAAGATCTAAATATGTTTATTACACAGATGGTCAGATTTAACTCTGTAGAAATTAAAACAGAGCCTGTCACAGGTTTTTACGATGTAACTAAGATATGGGGAAGACCTTTATAGTAGGGGATGTTAGGATTAAAATTTGTCATGGTGTATGTTGAAATGGTAGGTTCAGGTGACCACTCATTCTCCATGGGGCAGATTTACTCCCACCATCACCACTGTTTATGCTCTTTCCTTAGGACTCTCCAAAGGAGGACTCTTTTAGTTTCCAGTGTGTTTGAGCACTATTCCTTAAACAATTGACCTCTGAATAAAGACACCAGTAAAAAACAGAGGGCAAAAAATTTTAGTTAGACAAAACAAGACTAATCAGAACAAAAAAAATATTAATTTAGGTCTTCAGGACCAAAAATGAATTCACCAGAAAAAGCACGAGCTCAAAAAACAAGAGAATTTCTTTCTTTCTTTTTTTCTTTTCTTTTTTTTTTTTGACATGGCCATAATTATTCTAGTAAAGGAGCACAGTGACTATATCACACAAGAGCGTGCTTTTGGTTCAGATTAAAGACAGTCCTGATTTTAAATAATATGGTAGCCTATGAGGTCTGGGTAGATAGTGGAACTCAGGAAAATATTCTGAAGAAAAATAATTGTACATATGGAATTTTTCCACTTTCTGTCCCTGTGCAATCATTTCCCATCTGAAAAGAAGAGAAAAACCCATGGGAATTGGGCATCCTCTGACATTCCTGGACTTGTTATGTCAACTTCCTGAAGCTAAGTCCCTGCAGTTAAGGGAAATGCCTGTGTTGTCCCCAAAGCAGAGTCTAGTTCTCTTAAATTTCTTCAAAATGTCTGAGAACTGGTATAAGGTCGGACGCTGCCCAAAAAGGGATCGGCCCACAAGCATCTAAACAAAGCTTTATTGGGATCAGCTCTTGGGCGAGATTCACTGGTCCACCAAGGTAAAGGGCTGGGATATTGTGCTGGGGCTCAGACAGGGTGACGTTTTTGTGCCCTGGGGTGTGGGGTGGGTAGGCTCAGGGGTGGATGTGTCTTCCTGTGGTTGGCTGGAGACCCTGCTAGGATCCGTGTCCTTCTGGGATTGACTGGGGATTCCACTGAGTGACGGGTGGGTGCTAGACGCCATTAGGGTTTATATGTGGGTATCTGGTTGCTCTTTGGGTGCGGGCTGCCTGATGCCCTGCCCCCATTCAGTCACTTCCAACCTCCCCAACATCTGGTACAACCAGTCCTTCCAGATTCCCTACCTCTCTGACTCCCCGTTTCTCTTACACTTAAGAAGGAACTTTGCTGTGGTTTAGATATGAGTTGTCCCCCAAATGCTCATGTTTAAGACTATGCAAAATTTTTCTGAGATGAAAGGACTATATTATGAGAGATATAAACTAATCAGTGGATTGATTGATCATCAATTTCAATGGTTATTTTGAAATGTATTTATTAAACTTCAATATGATCTAGTGCTAGAGAGAAAATCAAGTGGAACCCTGTAAAGATTTTCTTGTGTAATCCAGGCACAGAAAGACAAGTGCTGCATAATACCACTTAGATGAAATATTTCAAATAGTCAAAATTCATATAATAGAAGAATAGAATGGAGGTAATTAGGGACTGGTGGAAAGAGAGAATGAAGTTAGTAATCAATAGGCATAAAGTTCCAGACATTCAAGATTAGTAAACTCTAGAAATCTGCTGTAGAATACTGTACTTACATTCAATGACAATGTATTACACACTTAAAATTTTTAAGAGGGTAAATCTTATATTTTTCTTAAAATAAGATAAAATTTTAAAGGAGAATATACTATAAATACTCCTTTGCTAAAGGTTTTTTTGATAATGTACTACTTACTCTTATTCTTAACAATTGCCATTTCAGTGTAATTCACAGCAGAGGACTACATAATTCTCAAGAATGTTCTTTCGATAATAGTTCCCCAATAAATAAATAGTTTTATGACCATAAGCTATAGATTATGCCTAGCTTTGTATATTATTAAATCTTTGAAAGACTTATTTTTATTTTTACTTTTCAAGAGCAGAATATTCATTCTTTCTGCATTCTACTTAAATAATTTTAAAGTTATTTTAGCATCCTGAAAATTTAATAAAGAAGAAAAAAAGGGGTGTCTGTGGTGGATTAGTTTTTGCAAAAGCACCTAAATAACTATTCTATTGGATGCAATGAAGAAAGGCAGGAGAAAAGTTTACAGGAATCATATCTTTTGATTATGCCTACTCAAGATGAAAGCCAAGATAAATTTCAGTCAAAACAGTGGAGAAGCATAGACATATTTCTGCGGTGTGCTGCAACACAGGGTTGGAGAGACTCTTATGGTTTAGATATAAGGTGTTCCCCCGTAACTCACGTGTGAGATAGTGCAAGAATTTTCAGAAGTGAAATGATTATAAGAGGTGAAACCTGGTTAGTGGATTAATCCAATGATATGGACTAACAGGACAGTAACTGTAGAGAAAATAACCAACGAAATAAAACAGTAACCAGTCAATTTGGGAAAAAATATTTGTAAAATCTATACCTAAAAAAGGGATGAATATTCAAAATTTATGAAGAACTCATTGAACCCAATAGCAGAGATACAACCCAATTAAAAAATGGCAAGGGACCTGAATAGACATTTCTCCAAAGAAGACAAAATGGCCAACACATGTATGAAAGAGTACTCAATATTATTAATCATCACAGAAATGCAAATCAAAATTACAACAAAATACCACTCTATACCTGTTAGGGTAATTTCCATCAAAAGATCAAGAGATAACAAATGCTGGTGAGGGTGTGAGAAAAGGAACCCCTATCCCCATGTTGGTAAGAATATAGATTGGTGGCCTTCTTAGGGAAAATCATATGGAGGTTCTTAAAGAAATTAAGACCTAGCAATCTCTCTTCTGGGTATAGAAAATGGAATCATTGCTTTGTAAAAATAACCATATCCTCAACTATCTATGGCATTATTCATAATGGCCAAGATATGGAAATAACCTAAGTGTCCATCAACAGATGAATTGATAAATTGTGATATGTATGAGTACAAAACAGAATATTATTCATCCTATAATGCAAATGAAACTGGCAGATATTATACTAAGTGAAATAAGCCAGACTGAAAGAAAAATATCGCATGATCTTCCTTACCTAATTTTCATAGTCATATATGTGTGTGTGTATATATATATATGAGAGAGAGAGAGAAAGAGAGAAGGAAGAATAGAACAGTAGTTATGAGGCTAGGGAAAAGTAAATGGGGAGATATAGGAAAGAGGATACAAAGTAGCAGATATGTGTGATGAACAAGTCTATTGTGATATTATGTGGGCCTTAGTTGAGATTCTTGCTAAATGAGTAGATTTAATTGCTTTTGCCATTAATGTGTTTTGTCCTACAGCCCAGATGTGGAATGCCCATAAAAATTTAAATTTAGTATGTAATACATAATTATATACTGACATAATATGTAATGTAATTATATGGTAAGACAATAATAATTTTGATTGATATTATACATGTATGATTTCCAACCTATTTTAATGCACATTTTAATTTTGGTGAAATGTTCACAGAATTGAAAATGTGGGAATAGTATTTTAATACACACACACATACACAAGGGTAACAATGTGAGATGATAGATGTGTTAATTTGATTTACCATACTACTATCTCTGTATATCACATAACATTTTTTGTATACTTAACTATAGATATAATAAAACTTATTTTAAAATTAAAGAAATGTTTATCAAATAAGAAAAAAAATAAGTTTTCAACATGGGTATGTGCATGGATGTGTGTGTGTGTGTTAAAATTTGTGACTGTACCTACAAACACTTTTAAGCAGAATATTATTTACTAAGTCATAAACAAAAAGGTTAATGGATCACTTTCTCCCACTATATGGATTGTGCTTGTAATGAACCTTAGGTAATTTCTATTCATGTTTTTATTTGTGAAAGTTGTAAATGAAATAAAATTTATAGAATATGTTATCCTTTTTGTATTTTTTGTTTGCTAATTCAGAAGACCACATGTTTATATTCTTAAAAAATCATAATTTTAATATTTGGCTATTAAAATGTTTTCATCATACAATGAAAAAGAAAAGAAAGAAATCAAACATTTCATACTGTGTACATGGATAATAAAGGCTTTGGGTGTAATAATATTCTAAAAGTCTGTTATTGCATTTTTAGACTTATATTTACATTACTAAAATTTCAGAGATGTGCTTAGTGTTCTGTACCCATAATTTTAAATTGCTCATTTAATGAGATTTCCAAATTATCCTCACGCAAGGTAGACATGAATTATATATATTTTTTTCCTTGTTTCTTTCTTTCTTTCTTTTTTTTTTTTTGTACTGATGATTGAACCCAGAAGTGCTTAACCACACTGCAACATCTCTGATCCCTTCCCTTTTTAAAATTTTGAGACAGGTTCTTACTAACATACTGAGTTGCTTAGGGCCCTGCTAAGTTGCTGAGTATGGTCTAGAACTTGCCATCCTCCTGTCTCAGCCTCCAGAGTCACTGGAATTACAGGTGTGTGTCACCATGCCCTGCAAGGTAGAAATATTTTTAATGAAAAAATGCGTAGAAAGCAAGAATTGATTTTCATTTTTCTTAGCATTATACAAAGCACCTTGAAAATTAATATTGTTTCTTCTATTAGAATTCTAAAAGAAATACACCATTGGTTACTCTAAAGTCTACTTTTTGTATATCATGTTCTCAAAGTCACTGAACAAATATAAACCTTTAAAAACAAACAAAAATTTTTATTGTTTGTAATATTCTTGGATAGGGAGTAAAAGAGAATTTTTTGGAACAGATGAAACATAGAGTCTGCCTAGAGACTGAGAAGAGGATGCTACAGGACTTTTATTTCTAAGACATATTTTGACTAACTGAACAAAAATATTATAAAACAATTATGTTTAATCCTATGGTTTGAGTTCCAGGTATATTTCAGTCTTTTTTTCAGTTTTACTTTAGTTGAATATGAATGGTTTAAATTATATTCCTGGTACATCTTTATTTTGTGGTCAAATAAATGTCACACAACTTCCTAAGGTTTATTTTGAATATTAAGTATTTAAGCAATATAGGTTGATATAATTTTTCAAACACATAGTACATTCTCCAAGGAAGACATTTATACAGTTACATTTCTATAGGAGTGAATGTGAAAATGAAAGGATAGTACAGTTAAGGTATTATATTTCTTATTTAACTTTGAGCATAATAATATCAAATCTATAAATATAGAGTCTAGCTGACTAGCAGAGTGATTAAGAGATGGGAATTACTAACCCTGAGACTTCAGAAAACAAATTATTTGTAATTCAGTAGTTTTATGTATAAAATTGGAATAAAATTAAATTAAGACCAATATTAGAGAGTTGCCATGATTAAGTTAGCTCTTGAATCAAAAGTGTTAATGGAGAGACTCTCATATTAAATATGCTGTCAATATTACTTTTTAATTTTTAACTACTTTAAAATTAATATTTAAAACCAATTTTGTGGCTGGCGAGACCCGGGGCCCAGGGTTACGCCTCATGCATCCAAAGATGGTGACTGGCAGAGAGCCAGGGGGTGTGCTGAATGTGCCTTGAGAAAAACAGGAAGCGTTTACCATTGGCTGTATGATAATTAGTTCAGCCGCCTAGCACGTGGACAGATATATCTTACATGTATGCTTGAGCTCGTGATCGCTTGACCTTTAATAGGATTGGATGGACATATCTAGTTACAATTGCATATGCATGAGACTGTGTATTTATTGAGGGTGTTACCCAAATAAAGCGGAAACTGCTTCATGAACCTCTGAAGTGTACTTGTCGTTTGTCCCGCGGGTCAGCGGCAAGCAGCAAGTGGCGGCCCCATACCGGGAATGGTGAGCGCTCAGGTAAGTAAAAGACAGTTTCGCTAGCATAATTAACGAGAAGGTTTCCCTATTTGAGGAAACAGTGGCCTTAAGGTTTTAATGGAAGATTCCCCTAGAGAGGGAATGTAATGAAAGACTGTCCCAAGAGACAGCGAAGGACGTCCTATAGTGAATGAATATGTGTAAGGTGTTACCTTTTCTTGTTTCATTTCTGTTTGTTGTTGTTGTGGCGTGTAAGGTGTTATTTGTGTTACCTTTTCTTGTTTCATTTCTGTTTGTTGTTTTTGTGGCGATATGGACATAGTTCGTTTCTGTCTGATTTACAAAAAAACAAAATTTCAAGAACGGTTAAGAGAAGGGGAAAAGATATTAGAAACTGTAAAAGAAGAACAATCAAGTCGAGCTTCTGAAAGAGAAAGTAGATGTTCAGACCTCTGTGCCTCCACCAGAGCAGTGTTAACTCCAGAGATGGGAGTACAACCAATACCAACTTCGGTTGTCAGTCCATTACCTAAAGGAACAGTGGGACTAATTCTGAGGAGGAGTTCTTCTGCTTTAAAAGGATTAAATATTGTCCCTGGAGTTATAGACTCTGATTTTACAGGAGAAATAAAAATCCTTGCTTCTTCACCAAGAGGTGTAGCAATAATAGCTCAGGGTGATTGCATAGCACAATTGTTGGTCTTACCCAGCTGCCATGATCAATATCCATCAAAGAATATTATTAGGGGAAATAAAGGATTAGGTTCTACTGGCCAAAATATGGTCATGTTAACATTGGATTTAAAAGATAGACCTATGACAAAGTTAGTGATAGAAGGCAAAAGTTTTGAGGGCTTCTTAGATACTGGGACTGAAAGAAGTATCATCAAAATTACAGAATGGCCCAAAGCCTGGCCACTTCAACAGGCAGATCAGACTTTAAGGGGATTGAGTATGGCTTTCAATCCTAACAAAAGTGCAGCCATATTAAAATGGAAGGTGGCTAACCAGGAGATATGTTCTGATACTGACCCACGTAATGCAGTTGCAGGCAGTCCTCAATGGAATCTAAACATGCTGACAGGCCAAGGACCATATGAAGGGTAAGGTAATCAGATTAATTTTCACCCCAGTGTGTATCAACAAATTAACCCTCAACTTTTAATCTATCATTATATGGATGATATTTTGCTAGCTCATAAGGAAAAACCTGTCTTAGAGCAATGTTATAATTCCTTACTAAAGTCACTGGAAAGATGGGGTTTACATATTGCCATGGATATGAAAGATAGAGACACAGGCTTCCCCAAATTGCCCTCAGCCCCGGTCATAAAAGTAGTAAAGAATGTATAAACACAGACCTCTCTCATCTTCTGTGACGGCCAGGGGAGCTGACTCGAGAACGAACCTTGCTAACCACAACCCTCCTCTCGGAGGTCAGGACGACTCAGAACTTAAGATAACATGCTTTACAATTGTATATGTTAACTAATTAGGAAGAACACTGTATAACTGCTTGCCTTTCATTATATAAACCCTGCTAACAAGGGCTCGGGGCCTCTGAGCGTCACCGGTTTTCGAGGACGCAGAGGACCAGGTTCGAACTTGCTAATAAATGACTCTTTGTTGCTTGCATTGATCGTGGTCTCTGGTGGTCTTTGCGGGGTCTCGAGTCTTTGGGCACAACAGATAAAGTACAAATGACGGACACCAAAAACTTCCTGGGATCTATCATAAATGCAACTGTGGTTAAACCGATAAAAATTGCCATTCAGGTGGACAAACTTAGAACTTTAAATGATTTTCAAAAGCTTTTGGGTGATATTAATTGGATTACACCTTACCTTCATTTACTCACCTCAAGTTTGGGCCCCCTGTTTGTAATTCTTAAAGGTGACTCTGACCCCCTTTCTAAGCGAGTACTTACCCCTAAGGCTCGAACAGCTCTCAAGCTTGTTGAAACAGCTATGGAAAAGGTTCATCTTTATCGTATTGACCTAGCTAAGCCTTTATCATTCATTGTCTTGGCCACAAATAAGTTACCCACAGGAGTGTTTTGGCAAAAGGGTCCTATTCTATGGGTTCACATGAATTATTCCCCTAACAAGGTCTTATCCTTGTTTTCTGAAACTGTGGCAAAATTAATCCTTAAGGCATTAAAAGTATCCCTTTCCACCTTTGGTATTCAACATGTCACAGGAATTCCCTACAATCCTACTGGACAAAGCATTGTTGAGCGTGCCCATTTAACGCTTAAAAACATGCTTTATAAACAAAAAGGGGGAATAGGGGCATCATACAGATCCCCAAAAGACAAATTATCTGTTGCCTTGTTCATCTTAAATTTTTTAAATCTCGATTCTGAGGGCCAATCGGCTGCTGACCGTCATTCAGAGCCTAATAAAAAACATCTACCTCAAGTGCTCTGGAAGGACATTCTATCAGGACAATGGAAAGGCCCGGATCCAGTGTTAATCTGGACCCGAGGATCTGTTTGTGTTTTCCCACAGGACGCACAATCGCCAATTTGGGTGCCGGAGAGGTTGGTCAAGGCCTCAACAGAGACCCAAAAACAGGAAGAAGATGAGGAGGCTTCTCCTGCTGATGGTGCTGGCGATTTCTCACCAAGTTAATGGAGGAGACTCGCGTGAACTGTGGGGATAGTAAAGACGTGGCCCTATCCTGTACCCCTTACCAACTCTTCTATTCTATATCCTCCTATTTTTACAACAATTGGCCACATTTCTCCAGTCTGCTGTTCAATGGGGAAAAGAATGGTTTGGGTTTTTGTCCGGGGGAGTCTATTGTGTGTTGTATCTGTTCTGTGCATATAGTGTTTATACAAAAAGTGTATACATCGGCGCAGAGAAACAGCCATTATTCACCAAGCTCTCGTCGTAATTGATGCTGGCTCATCCCCCCAAGTCTGATTAAATGTGCTAGACCGGTAGTCAAAGACGGGTAAGATTCATGGGGAGCTCATACCAACCTAAGACAGGAAATGAGGGCTAGAGCCTCATTTTCCGATGACAGGTAAGGATGTTGCTCTGCCATGGACAACCTAAGACAGGCACAGTCTCTTATAAACAGAAAGGGGAAATGTGGCGGACGAGACCCGGGGCCCAGGGTTACGCCACGTGCATCCAAAGATGGCGACTGGCAGAGAGCCAAAGGGCGTGCTGAATGCGCCTTGAGAAAAACAGGAAGCATTTACCATTGGCTGTATGATAATTAGTTCAGCCGCTTAGCGCATGGACAGATATCTTACATGTATGCTTGAGCTCGTGATTGCTTGACCTTTAATAGGATTGAATGGACATATCTGGTTACAATTGCTTATGCATGAGACTGTGTATATATTGAGGGTGTTATCTGAATAAAGCGGAAGCTGCTTCATGAACTTCTGAAGAGTACGTGTCGTTTGTCCCGCGGGTCGACGGCAAGCGACACAATTTTAAATTTGTTTACAATTTATAAAAAAAAACTTTTAATTCTTAAGTAATAATTTTCAGACTGAAACTATTAAGTTTAACATTTTTACTTTTATGGAATTCATATTGCCCTTATTAACCAGCATATTTTATTAATAGGACACTGGTTGTGATGACTAATTTGACTAATTTATATATCAACTTGAATGAACCACATAATGGTCAGTTATCTGATTAAATTTTATTTCTTTGTGTCTTTGAGGGTATTTATGGAGGAATTCAACATTTGTATTTGTGAACTTAGAAAAGAATGAATGCTTCTCCAGGGTATGTGGACAATATACAATTCATTGAAAACTTGAATAAATAAAAAAGATGAAGGTAAAGAAAGTTTGTGTTCTTCTTTCTTCTGTCAGACTGCTTGATAGGAAACAAAGATATTCTTTGGTCCTTGGTACTACTGATTCTTAGACTTTTAGACTTGGACTATAATCCAAACCATCAGTCATCAGTCTCCAGGGCCTTTTAAATACACTACAGGCATTCTTGGGTTTCTAGCCTACACACAGATGATCATGAAAACTTTTATGCTCTATAATTATGTGAGCTGATACTTTGTAATAATCCAATCTTATTTGTTATATTATTCATGTTTCTCTGTAGAACTACTATAAATGCAGATGCGATACTGGGAGTAGTTTTAGAGGAACCAAATTTTAAGGATGTGTTTTCTGAATTAGATTTAGGTTTATATAATTGGATTTAATATCAGAATAGATTTTAAAATGCTATTGACTCAATTTCCAGTAGTAATGACAGTGCTGATAGACTATAACATGAAATGATAAAATATACAAAATATTTGCTGTGAAAATTCTACTCACCCATTTATAAGAAGCAAGGAAGAAGGTAAATATGCTTATTATGCTTTTAACATTTTGGAAAAATATCAAATGTAATGAAATTGACTGGTTGTTCAAATATCACTTGAGAAAGAGGTGGAATGAAGGATATTTCAGGGATTAAAATCAGCATATGAAGTCCTACATAGATAACCGAATAATTCTTTTTATACCATGAAGAGAATTTTATCTCCTATAGTGCTCAGGTTGCTGGTAAAGCAAAACAAAACAAACAACAATCTAAACAAAATTAATGACTCAATTCCATCACTCTGTGATGATATTAATTGCAATATAAGTTGAACCCCCAACCAACCAGCCTCATAGTGAGCCTAATGTTAAAATGAGAACATTAATTGGAAAAGAACCTCATCTTCTAAGTAAGAATGGGAACATATAGCCAGGCATGGTGGGGCATGCCTGTAATCCCAGCGGCTAGGGAGGCTGAGGCAGGAGGATTGCAAGTTCAAGGTTAACCTCAGCAAGAGCAACATACTAAGCAACTCATGAGACTCTGCCTCTAAATAAAATACAAAATAGGGCTCAGGATGATGTTCAGTGGCCAAGTGCCCTGAGTTCAATCCCCAGTTCCAAAAATAAAAAATAATGGGAACATACAAAGATGTCGATGATGGTGGAGGTATTGAGCCACTAAATTTTGTTTAGATTTTATTTGTTTTATTTTGCTTTACCAGTAGAGGGGTTCTCATTAACTCCTGTAGAAGTGAGTTCCATACTCCAAGCAGAAACAGTTTCTCCAACTTAGTGTGTGTAGTGTCCTCTCTATCACTAGCAATTACATCATTAACTCCAGTGATATTAGCCTTTTCATTTTGAAATTCATGAATCAATTTCACATTGCCTGAAGAAACAATAATGATCAACCCTGAGGTAATTGCCATATCAGATAAAATTTATTATACACAGGGCCCCTCTTAACACCCTGTTTTCTTCTGGTCCTGTAATTAGACATTCCAGCAGGGCCCTATAGATGAAATACAAAGTGTGAACAATGAAGAGGTGTGCTGAACAACAAAATAATTCCCTGAGCTTTCAAATTAATGCAAAGAAATCTAGGATGCATATGTATGAATGGATATTGAGAATTTAGGATAATGGTGGAAGGCACATATATTTGAATTGAATCAAACTTATAGATATGGTCTCCCTTAGCACAGATTGTGCAATTAATTTTTTAGTTCAGTGAGTTAGATGGTTTCCTGAGACATGGAATAAAGATTGCCCACAATGTTGAAACTGGTAATGCCTGATTCTTCTTAGTTTCATGTAGATAGATGACTCAGCTTTAGAAAAATAGGAATGTTAAAATGGATTCATCATTTAGTATCTACTAATGCACACTATGAGGATACAGAATATGTACCTTTTACCAATACTTTTAGAAATCTATTTGGGAGATGAAAATTATAGCTTTCTCAAAAAGGTCTATGATTCCTCTTCTCTGTAACCTTAACTGTAAAATGGGAACTAAAGGCACTCATTTTAAAAATATAAATGCAATGAGAGTAAATATGTCCTGGAGACAAAGGAATCAAGAGGTGGCACTCAATCTGAAAATGCAAGGCAGTAAAGTTTGCTGTAATGAACAGCAGAATTAAAGAAACAGAATAGTTTGTGTTTTAGTCATCTTTTTTCTGCTGTGACTAAAAGACTGGAGAACAATAACTTTTATTTATTTTTTAATTATTTTTTTAAAAAGGAAATGTTTATTTCAGGCTCATGTTTCCAGATGTCTCAGTTCACAGAATGCCAGCTCCATTCTTTGGGGCTCAAGGTGAGGCAGAACATCATGGGAGAAGACTGTGGTGGTGGGAAACAGCTCACATGGTGATCAGAAAGAAGACAGACTCCACTCACCAGATACAAAATACGTACCCCAATGTGCAGGGATCCACTTCCTTCATCTACAGCCTACCCACCTTCAGTTACCATTAAGTTAATCCCATCAGGAGGATTAATTCCCTGATTGAGTTAAAACTCTCATAACCCAATAATTTATCCTTGAAACCTTCTTGCATTGTTGCATATAAGAACTTTTGGGGGACACCTCACATTCAAACTTTAACATTCTGCCCCTGGCCCCCCAAACCCATGACCATCTCATAATGCAAAAGATATTTTGTTCCCATAGTCTCAAAATTTCCAAGATTGCCCAAAATTTCAATTCCAAAATCCCCTCTTAGACTCAGGGCAAACTTGCATTATGAGCTCTTATAAGAATCAAAAGCTATTTACAAGTATCCAATATACAAAGATACAGACTAAACATTTTCATTCACAAAAATAGGGGCATAGAAAGAAGGGATGGAACCAAAGCAAGACTGAAATCCAGTTGACAAACAAGTCTGTAGCTTCATGTTCAGCATCTGGGGAACATGGCATAGTGATGTTCTATCCAAAGGGCTTGTGTAGCTCCACCACTATGGCCTTGTTGGTTGCAGTCTAAGGGGCCTTTCTATTGGCTTTTCTCAGGTTGATTCCTGCAGTCTTCCTCAGCAGATGATCAACAGTATTAGCATTTCTTAATTTGAGGGGTTCCCATTGCAGCTTGGGCTTCCTCCTCACATCTCCATGCACTGCCCTCTCAGGAGATGCCTGCAGGAATTATGACCCTGCTGCACTTTGTCTGACCTCCAAGGCCTTCTTTGAAATCTTGGTGGAAGCCTCCATGACCCGCTAACTACAGCATCCCACATTCCTGCAGAACAAGCACCATGTGGTTGATGCCAAGGTCTACTGCCATATTGAGCAGTAGCCACGCCTCCAGGAACCTTGGCTTCAGTGCCTGGGTAGCTGAGCATGTTTTAAGAAGTTCTGAGAACCCTTGTGCAAGAAGGCTACCCCACTGTTCTCTTCTCAAGAGAATTTTTACTTTTACTTTCTGAAGTCTGAAATGCATATGATCTTGCAAGTTACTGAGATACTCTCAAACCATCTTTCTTGTGGTCTCTGGGCAAAGTCTTTAGCATTTCTTTAGTAGTAGTATTGTCTTTAAAAACTGCAACTTCCTTAGTACCAGTTTTATTCCCAGATTTCAAGTTTTTCAAAAATTTCTGCTCTGCTTTCTGCTCCTGAATATCACAACAAATTTGGCTAAGAGTCACCAGCAATATATATGGCACCACCTGAATGCTAGGCTACCTAGATATTTCTTCCACCAGATTAAGAAGTTCATTGCTTTTAAAATCAGCTTCACAGAAAGTCTCAGGACACAGGTAAAATGCAGACAACTTGTCAGCCAAAATACAACACAAATGACCAGTCCAATTACCAATAGTGTGCTCCTTTTCCTCTAAACCCTCTTGAGCCCTGTCTTCACTGTCCACGTTCCTATTGGCATTCTGGTCTTCTGTGCTCCCACCAGAATCAACCATTAAGCTCTGTTTATAATAATCATTTCTAGCTTGCATTGATACACATCTCAAAATTCCTCCAACCAATTCCTGAACCACATGGTCAGGTTATTCACAGCAACAGCCCTACTCCCAATACTGATTTCTGTTTTAGTCAGCTTTTTTTCCTGCTGTAACTAAAAGACCTGATAAGAACAACTATAAAGGAGAAAACGTTTATTTGGGGCTTACAGTTTCAGAGGTTTCATTCCATAGAAGGCCAACTCCATTCTTCAGGGCTTGAGGTAATACTGAACATCATGGGAAAGGAGGGTGGGGAAGGGAAGCAGCTCACATGATGATCAGGAAGCAGGGAGAGGAACTCCAGTCAAAGAACAATTTTAGAGGAGAAAAAGTTTATATGGGAGCTTATGGTTTTAGAGGTCTTTTCCATAGACAGCTGGCTCCATTTCTCTGGGTTCAAGGTAAGTCAGAACATCATGGCACAAGTGTGTGACAGAGGGAAGTGGTTCACATGATAATCCGGAAGCAAAGAGAGACTAAGCTCATCTTTTAGGTAGCAGCTAGCAATGAGCAGTGAAATGCATGGCAAGGTCATAAATAAGTGTTGTTTAAATTACTTAGGGTCTTTTTAAAACTACTTTCAAAGTGGATGAGGAAGCACAGGGTGGTAGTTAATTTGTAGAAAATAAACAGAAGCAAAGGTGCTAATTTGTAAATACACGTAAAGGATTAATGGGATTAAATCTTGACAGGGTCTGTTTAGGTTGGAGTCATGTTAGGAATTATGGTTATAGGTGTTTCCATTTGTCTGGGGAGAAAGTTTCCTTAGTAGCATAGGTGAACTAAGTTAACTTCTGACTGGCTACTGACCCCAATGCCCACATTAACATGGGATTAATTTATAGATGAAGTCCTCTGAATAGAATGACCTCCATGACAGTTCTGGAGAAGACCAACTAAGGTCAAGAACTCCTAATTGGTAAAGAATGCAGAAGGTAGTCCCCAGTTCTCCTGGTAAACATCAAACTGTAATATATTTGGAGACATTTTCTCCTTTGTCATCCTCTGCTCAGAGACAACCCACTCTCTTGAGGAGGTGCTCAGCTTGAACCTTACTTTGCTTTTACTTCACTTTCACATTTATAAAGTTATCTTGAATGGTTTTTAGTGTCTGACTTTAAATTTTCTTTTGTCAAAACACAAGAAATGAGGTTTAGAGTTTCAGCTCTCTGCTTTCCTGTGATAAGCTCACCAAATATATCTACCAAAGGCATGCCAAAAATTACCCACTTCCTCCAGACATATTCTGCCATCCTGCAGTTAATACTCTGTCAATTCCTATCATGAGATTAATTTATTGATTGGGTTATGGCTTTGATAACCCAATCATTTCACCTGAATGTTCTTGCATTGTCTTGCACAAGAGCTTTTGGGGGATACCTGATATCTAAACCATAACAGTCTGATTAGTGTACACCTATGACATTTATTTATTAATTATGGTATTATTATTAGAAGTTAAATATATAAGAAATCTCTCTCCAAGCCTTGCCAAAAAATTCTACAACTTTTTAAAAGTTACTGTTTATCAAGGAAAAAAAGGAATTAATCAGACCCTAATGGAATATTGGAGAGTGACTCTGACACTGATTCCAAGAGACCCAAAATATTACTGTGGACTTCTATCAGCATAAGGCTTATGGAGATCATAACTCTGATTTCAGATGCTGTATCAGATGCAGTTTCATTGTTTGATGATCAATGGATTTTTGTTCTGGTCCATCTCAGTAAATTCATTGGGTCCTCAAACCCAGCCTTTGGTTATTTTTTTTCACTAAATGAATGCATAATTGTCATTGATATGCTTAGCAGATGCTAGGCTCACTACATTATACCCAGAACCAGTATAGTAGATGTTATTATGATGAGGAAATCTAAGCAGAAGACACTAGAACTAATTCTACATAGAAAAAATAATAAGTCCAATGGAACGCTGTATTTCTGGAAGGATTGCAAAAATTGGTGTGACCATCAAAGAGATGAAGGTTGCAGCATGGTGTTCCCATTCCCTCCATTCCACTTGCCTATTTGGCATATGTAGAAGACAGACAGATCCTGGGTAATGACAATTGGTTATCATAAGATTAACCATGTGCTAACTCTGATTGCAGATGCTACATCAGAGGCAGTTTCATTGTTTGAACAAATTATTTGGGATCTGATATGCAGATGCTAATTAGGAAAATGCTTTTTTTCCTCCTGTGTCTTTTAGTTAAGACCACTAAGGGAAGTTTGACTTTGGGTGGTATTACCAGCAATACACTCTTATTTTCCTTTCTCAGAGACATATCACCAGTCTAGCCCATTTGATAATTTAGTTTTCAGCTAACTGAATTGTTTTCTCCTTTCATAAGATATCACCCTGTTTCATTATGTTGATAACTTTATGCTGATTTGATTTAAAAACAACAGGTGAATATGAAAAATTTCAGCTATTCTACACTTATCATTAAGATGTTTTCAAGTAACAGGGTGAGAAATAAATCTGGCAGATATTCATGGGCCTTCTACCTCAGTGAACTTTCTGTGGGTTCATTGGTTTGACGCATATCAAGATGTCACTCCTAAGATGAAGTATAAGTTGTTTCATCTATCATCTATAGCCAGAAAACAAGTTTAATACCTGTTTGTCTATTTAGTAAGAGGCCAGAAAAGCTGCTAGTTTTGAGTGGAGCACAACAGAGTTAACGGCTCTGACAGGCTCTGGCTATTGTTCAAGATATTCTGTCACAAGAGACATATAATCCAGAAAATTAATGGTGCATGAATTTCCAGTGGCAGATAAAGAGACTGAAGCATTTGGCAGGCCGCTATAAGTAAACCACAATGCTGGTCCTCAGGATTTTAGAACAAACCCTGCCATGCTCCACAAACACTGTCCTTTTGAGAAGTAGTCCTTACCTGATGCTGTACCTTAATAGAGACAGAATTATTAATCAACAGCCTCAAAATTATGATGGGGCATAAGCTGTCCTACATGAAATTAATGTTTAGTAGGCATCAGTCTATAAATTAGAACATGCACAGTAACACTTCACCATCAAATTGAAGTTATATTAGAGGCACAAGTAAGTTACATAAAGAAATGACTGAACATCTCATGTCCAATTTCTGCTATAATTCATCTGCTCTTCTAGCGTGCACCTATGTCACTATGGGGAATACTCTATTGTCAGTAGACAGAGGAGGCGAAAACTCAGGCAGGGTTTATTTACAGATGGCTTTGGCTAATAGGGATGCAACACACAAAAGTGAACAGCTGCAGCATTACAACTCCTTGTTTTCACTGAATAAAATCACTGAAGGTAAATATCACAGTGGGCAGGACTTTAAGGAGTGCATCTGGTCCTTCACTTTGATTTGAAGAAGAAATGGCCGGAGGTGTGATTATACATTGATTCGTGTCCTGTGGACACTCATTTGGGTGGATCATCAGACGTGGAAGGAACATGGCTGGAATATTGATGACAAGGACATTTGTTGAAGAGGAATGTGGAGGACCGGGGTTGTGGTTCAGCAGTAGAGCACTTGCCTAGCACATGTGAGGCACTGGGATCAATTCTTAGCACCACATAAAAATAAATAAATAAAATGAATGTGCTGTGTCCACCTATAATTTAAAAAAAAATTAAAAAAAGAAAAATGTTGCTGGGCTCGGTGGTTCACATCTATAATTCCAGCTGCTGGGGAGGCTAAGACAAGAGAATCCCAAGTTCAAAGGCAGCCTCAGCAATTGCAAGGCACTAAGCAACTCAGTGAGACCCTGTCTCTAAATAAAAAGCAAAAATAGGGCTGGGGATGTGGCTCAGTGGTTGAGTGCCCCTGAGTTCAACCCTGGTACCCACCCCCCACAAAAAAGAAGAAGAATGTGGATAGATCTCTCTGAGCCAAAAAATATGAAGAATTTCTGCCTCATACACTAAAGTGTGACTTAATGAATATTTTACTAATGAAGAAGATAGGATGACATATTCTAAAGATACAAGACAACCTCTTTATCCAGGCATTCCAGTTATTGTCCAATGAACTAAATTAACAATGTGACCTTATTGGCAGTGATAGAAGTTATTATTGCACTCAGCAAGATGGAATTTCACTTTCAGTGGCTTACCTAGTTTGGGCCAGTGCTGAGTGCCCAATATGCCAGTTAAAGAGACAAATACTAGGTTTTTCATATGCTATCATTCCTTAAGGTGATCAGCAAAGCTAGTTGGTAGAAGGTTGATTACCTGAGCTACGTCAATCAACAGACAGTGTATTGTTCTAATTCCACTCAATCAGATGCTTTACTGTAAATTTAGATTTGCATTCCATGCTTGCAATCTATTTTCAAACAATCTTTGGACTTATAAAATTTCTTCTCAAAAATCATAGTATTCCACCTACCATTGCATCTGATCAGGGAACTCACTTCACAACAAAAGAAGAGTTGCAATGGATCATGTTCCCCACTGTACTGAAGCAATCGGTTTGATCAAATGGTGAAATGGACTCTTGAAAATTCAGTTACAGTATCAACTGTGTGATAGTACTTTTCAGGGACAAAGTTCTCCAGAAGGCTTTATATGCTCTCAATTAACATCCAGTACATTGAGCTTTCCCTCATGGCCAGGATTCACAAGTCCAGAAATTAAGACATGGAAATAAGAGTGGCACCACTAATTAATACCACCAGTGACTCATTAGCAAAAGTTTCATTTCCCATAACTAGTTCATTATACCTAAATGATTCAGATACAAGAATAAAGGTTCATTCACTACACTAGGAAAATAGTGATGACAAACTTAGGTGTTTGCTAAGAAGACAGGAAAAACAGAATATGTGGTGGAACAAAGTGGTTATAAATACAAGATGACAATGAGGCAAGTTACTTAACTAGGATTATAATGGTCAAAATTACCTTCTTAGCTTTTAAAAAGTACATTCATGTGTGCATATTTTTGTACACCCACATAGCTGATATCTTTTCTTTTTTTCCTTCTCTTACTTCATTATCATGTAGTATAAGCTATATTAACTGTACATCAATGTATTTAAACATTGTTAATTTAAAATCATACAGTTTAAGATAAAGATATTAAGAGGAAGAGTGAATATCACTCAAGGACTTTACTTTCTCTTCTGTGGAATAGGTTATTGTATTTTTTATTGTATACAGGACAACTCTATCACATTAGGCAGGTTTTGGCTTTGCTAATTTCTTTGAAAATTAAGTATCATTTGAGAATGTGTATATAATATTTAAATTGACAAGGGGTGGAATTATGATGGTTAATATTTTGTGTCAACTTCACTTGGCCATATTATACCAGGATAGCTGTTAAAAATTGTCTCTATGTGTTATGGTCTAGATGTGAGGTGTCCCACAAAGCTCATGTGTGAGATAATGCAAGAAGGTTTAGAAGAGAAATGATTGGATCATGAGATTCTTAACCTGATCAATGAATTAATCTTCTGATGGAATTTACTGAGTGGTAGCTGTAGATGGGTAGGGTATAGCTAGAAGAAATAGATCCCTTTGGGGTATATATTTTGTATCTGGTGAGTGAAGTCTCTCTCTTTCCTTCTTGATCATCTTGTAAGGTTCTTCACTATGCCACACTCTTCAGCCATGATGTTCAGCCCCTCCACAAGTCCTGAGTATCATTTAAAAAAAAAGAAAGAAATTAGAAGATCAATGGCCTACCTCAAGCCTTCTGGCAAAATGTTTGGTGAAGGGGAATGACGATAAAATCTTTCCTTTCCCTGAATGTGTTCCTTTCATAGAAAGCACAAGGTATCCTTAGGAGAGACTATCCTATCTACTATGTGTCTGTTAGGCAAATGACTATGTCATCACAATCTAGGTTTATGTTTTTGAACTTGGAGAGTGGGACATACACAAAATGGAATGTATCACTAGAAGTCATACTGATTAAGACCCATCTTAAAGTATATTTACAGACATCTTTGAAAATACCTTTAGGCCTAATGATAATACTCATATGCTCCACTCTTCAACTGTTTCAGTTCACCAGTCATCTAGAAGTCCATATAAAAATTCACCTTAGTGTTATTAATCCATATTATTTTCCTCTTGAATGCCCAAATATTTGGTTCTGCTTTATTTCTGTTCTACTGTAAGTCCTCACTCCCTTTTATACCACATTGGCTTACCACATTCAATTTTAGTTTCATATATTCAGTTTGCATTTTCAAATAAACCATGCTCCTTGAAATGGGATTTCGTATCCATCAACTTTCTTAGATCTTAACAGAATACATTTTGTTAACTTTATTAAGAACTGATTGTCAAGTTCGAAAAGTAAAACTTAGAAGGGGACGTATTATTTTCCAATGCAGATATGTTAGCCTTTAAAAACTACTCAAAACTTAAAGTTTAATAAAAGCACTATTTCCACTACTGTGCTCAGTTAGATGATAAATATTCTTGATAAATTCCTGCTTATATTTTCATGCTGTTAATTTCTACAACTACAAATCAAATTGAATATGAGATTAAAGATCAAAGAAAAAGTAAAATAAACTTTTGATGTTCAGCATCAGAAAAGGTATTTCAGGACTGCAAGCACAGAGGGATGAAATGTAATTAATTCATTTAGTAATTTTTAAATTATTGGAAATTTTAAATCAAGTTTGTTTAGCCAGTTATTATACAATAATTAAGGAGAATATATTTATGGAGATATATATATATATATATATATATATGGAAGGTAGACTTAAAAAAGAAAACATGGCCTTTATATTAAATAACTTAGAAAATTATAGCTAAAATATAACATACATGATTGCTCATAGGTGTTGATGGCCAGTAGATGAGAAATCCTCTGTATTCTGAGACATAAGGAAAGGTCAGTCAATTTTTTTTTATTATTTTGACATTAGGTTACAAGATTGGAAAAGACGGTGGATTAAAATAAGGGTGCACTTCCCTGAAGTCCCTTAGTTCATGATTTAAAAGCCAGGAAGACTGTTCCTCAGCAATATTGGTAAGTAAGGGGTTTCAATGAAATCCAACATTGGACAGTAAAAGAAACCATAAGGACACTAAAAGTTGGAAACATCAGACATAATACAAGAAGTAATATGTTAGAGATATGCCAGCTTGGTGGATAGCATCAGCAGTGGTGGCCACAGTCAAGGCAGCCTCAGTTGTTGAGGACAGAAAAGAAAGTGCAGCCAAAAAAAAAAAAAAAAAGAAGGCTTGGGGGAACCGGTGGAATAAAGAAGGTGGCTAATGTTAACAGACCCAGAGAAACTGGGGAAGTTGTTTAGTGAAAAGAGACCATAATCATTTAGCCCATGGGTGGAGAGTCTGGTGGGAACCAAGATTGCTGATAGCAAAAACCATTTATAAGTGGCTGCACAGAAGTGAGCAGAGGTAGGAAACTGAGAACTCACAGAGGAAGTTGCCAGGCTGACTTAGCAATTGCGTACCTTAGGTCCCAAAGTATATCTGATCCATTATAATTGAAACAGGAGCATAGAGGATTGGGCCAAATTTAGGATACAAGACAGCAGAGGCGGACAGGATCTCAAGTTCTTTGTTGTGGCATCCCGTACAAGATATTAGGAAGACTCCAATAACCAGCTAGACAGGGCTGGGGAGATAGCTCAGTTGGTAGAGTGCTTGCCTCTCAAGCACAAGGCCCTGAGTTCGATCCCCAGTACCGCAAAACAAACAAACAAACAAACAAACAAACCGGCTAGACAGGAATGACTGCATTCCCATTCTGATCTGTAGGGGAAAATGTGAGATCTGTGGAGGTTAATATTCTATACCCTAAGTGTGGATTATACTTCAAAGCCCCTGAGGCCAAGACATTCAGCAGAGATGGCCATCACCCAAACAACAGGGATGTGGATCAAATCAGAAAAACATACTGACAGATTCCTAAAGTTCAGTGAAAACTACATCCCAAACACCGTAACTTCTAATTTAGAATTCTGTACCAGTTGGACCATGTGAGTACATCACTTTTACTGGGAGACAGGAAGCTGAGAGCTACTAAAACCAGCTTTGACTCCTGGCCAAAACAGCTGGCAGTGTGGCCACCACAAAGACTTTAGACTTAACAACTTCCAGCCCTTGAAACATGGTTTACAGGGACCCCAAAATACAAATACAAATAATGGCACACCATCATGAGCAAGGAAGATCTATCCTTGTCAACAGTTCTGACCACCTCAATGGAAAAAATACCTTTATTTATTTCTCATTAATAATTTTTATCTTTTTTTTATATTTTCTGCATTTACTTTTACTTCTTGAATTTTAATTTTTCTATTTTCTATTTAATTTAATTTTACATTTTACTTTTTCCATTCTGCATAAAAGTGTGTATGAGTGTGCTCTCAATGACTGGATAGGTTTGAATATATACATGCATATATATAAAATATATAAATATATAATATATAAAATCTTATATATAAGTATATATATATATATATATATATATATATATATATATATATAAAATCTTTTACTTTCTCTTTAATTGCTTTCTTCTTCACCTGTTTATTATTTAGCCCTAGCTTGATTTTGGCAGGGTAATATTATACCTTGGTTTCGGTTGTTTTGATCTTATATTTACTTGTTTGTTCATATCTTGACTTTTATTCCTCTTGTTACCCCATTTTCATTCTATCCCCACAGTAACAGTCAACTTTTCCTTTTATTCCTTGCTTTTTTTCTTTGTTTTATTACATTTAGCTTTTTTTTTTTTTTTTTTTAACTCCTCGTACTTAATAGCCATCATCTGCTACTTCACTTTTGTGTTCACTTTTTAATATTTCTGATTTTCTCTTGTGTTCCTACCCTATTTTCTCATCACATAAGGAATTGTAATTCTACAATCTGGTAGAATGATAAGATTTATGAAATTTTTACCACATTCACATTCATGTTGGGATTATAAATATAGTGGAAGACAGTAGACACCAGCTTTTTAAATGTTATTCTTTTATTATTATTTTGGTACTGGGGATTGAATCCAGGGGTGCAACCTCTGAGACACATACCCAGCCCTTTTAAAAATAATTTTTTAAAGAATTTAATCTTTTTGTTTTTATTTTTTTTATGTGGTGCTGAGGATCAAACCCATTGCCTCACCTGTGTTAGGCAACCACACTACCACTGAGCCACAACCCCAGTCCTTTTGGTTTTTTTACTTTATGCCTGGGTCTAGGTTGCTGAGAGCCTTGGTAAATTGCCAAGGATGGCTTTGAACTTGCCATCCTCCTGCCTCAGTCTCCCAAGTCACTGGGATTACAGGATGTGCCACCATGCCTGACTGACACCTGATTTTTAGTGTCTAATCTTCACTCCAAACACAATCTAGTACCTCTGGAGCCTTACTAATACTTCAACAAATGGAATCAGGTAGACAAAAAAACCCAAAACAACAACTAGACCCCAAGTAGGAACAACTAGAGAGAAACCTCAGATTCAATTCATGGACATATATTCATGGAACAAAAACTGAAAGAAGTCCTGTGAAAAAAGGTTTTTCTCAACATATGCAAATCATAAATGTAATTCACTGCATAAGTAGAATTAAAGACAAGAATCGCATGATCATCTCAATAGATGCAGAAAAGGCCTTTGATAAAACACAGCACCAATTTATGTAAAATCATGGGAGAAACTAGGGAACATGATCAAGGTTATATACAAGAAACCCAAAGCCAACATTGTACTGAAGATAGAAAGCAATTTCTCTAAAATCAGAAACAAAACAATTATGTCCATTTCACCATTCCTTTTCAATATGATTCTTGAGATTCTAGCCAGAGCAATCAGGCAAGAGAAGGATAGTAAAGGAAACAAATAGAAAAAGAAGTTAAATTAAATCTGTTTATTGATTGCATGATCCTATATCTAGAAGACCCCCCAAAAAACTCTACCAGAAGACTTCTAGAGCTCATAAATACATTCAGCAAAGGAGCAGAACACACGATGGACATTCAGAAATCAATAGTTTTAGTATATTCCAATAGTGATTCAGCTGAGAATGAAAACAAGAAAATTATTCCATTCACAATAACTTAAAAAAACACAAAGGAAGTAATCTAACCAAGGAGGTGAAAGATGTTCCTGGATAGGTGGAATTAACATTGTCAAAATGGACATATTTTTAAAAGTGCTATACAGATTATTATGACCCCCATCAAAATACCAATGATATTCTTCACAGAACAAAAACAAAAACAATTATAAAATTTATTTGGAAAAAGAAGAGAGCCAGAAAAGTCAAAGCAATCCTAACCAAATAAAGCCAGGCTGGTGACATCACAATATCTGATCTGAAATCATACTATAGAGCTACAGTAGTAACAAAAATAAAATATCCTGGAAAATAGATAGGAAGACCAATGAAATAGAATAGATAACACAAAAATACACCCACATATTTACAGTCATCTGATAGCTGACAAATATACAAAAAATTTATGTTGGAGGAAAGACAGTCTTTTTTATAAATGGTGCTAGGAACACTGAATATCCATATGTAAAATATAAAACTTAATACCTATCTCTCACTCCACATAAAAATCAAAACTAAGTGGATCAGACTAGTGAATTAGATGACAAATTTGTAACTACTAGAAATAAAATTAAAATCAACACTCCAACATACTATTATAGGCACCAACTTCCTTAACAAGACCATTTAAAACTCAAGAAATAAAACAAGAAGTGCAATGGCTTCAAATTACCAAGCTTCTGCACAGCAAAGCAGACAAATAAGAGTATAAAGAGCATACATTGCTCTTTTGGAGAAAATCTTTGCCAGCTACTCCTGTAACAGGGAATTAGTATTCAAAACATATAAAGAGCACAAAAAGTTTAACACCAAAAAAGCAAAGGACCCAATAGGAAAATGGACAAACTCAACAAACATTCCTCAAAAGAAGAAATACAAATCACCAACAAATATACGAAAAGATATTAAACATCTCTAGCCATCAGGGATATGTAAATCAAATATGAAATTTTAAATTTTACTCTATGTAAAAATGGTAATTACCAGAAATTATCAGTAATACAAATAAGTGCTGGAGAGGATGTGGGTGACAATGTAAATTCATTAATTGTTGGTGGGAATCCAAATTAGTACAACCACTTTGGAAAGCAGTATGAAAATTCCTCAACAAAATAGGAATGGAACCACAAAAAACATACATGTTGGTATTTTTCCAAAAAACTAAAGTCAGCATACCATAGCAATACCTCCACCCCAATGTTTATAGCACCCAAATTCACAATAACTAAATTATGGAATCAACCCTGATGACCATCAGTAGATGAATGGATTAAGAATATGTGGTGGAGGTTTTCAAGATGGCGGACTAGAGGGCGGCTGCATTTCATGTTGCTCCAGGATGCAGGATTCAAAAGAGGAGATAGTGAGAGACTTGGGACCAACTCAAAGCCGCTGGGTGAGTCTCTCCATTGGGGAGGCATCCCAGATGGGGCGGTAGCCCCGGAACGCAGGGAACTTTGTGAAGTAGAGTTGCTCGCGAGATGCCCCTCCCCCCGGTGGAGCGGTAAACACGGACAACTGGGATCATCGTAGAGGAGGCGGCTCAGCACAGCGCTTGGACTCGGAGCAACCACTGGGGCTCCAGGCGGCTGCCTGAGGAGGAGCTGCGTGGCGAGCTGTTTGGACTCAGAGCGATCGCTTCTGAACACCGGGGGCTTCCCCAGAGGAAGAGGAGAAGCGCAGCGGGTCGCTTGGTCTAGGAGTGACTGCATCAGAGCCACAGGCAGTTGCCAGAGGAGGAGGCGAGTGGTGAGTTGTTTGGACTCAAAGTGACCGCTCCTGAACACCTGTGGCCGGCCTGGAGGAGGATCGTGGTGGGTCGCTTGGTCTCGGAGCGACCCCTCCTGAACACCCGGGGGGCTACCCCAAGGATGAGGAGGAACAGGGTGGGTCACTTGGACTCAGAGTGACTGCCTAGGGCTACGGGCGGTTGGTGGGAGGAGGAGACGCGAAGTGAGTTGCTTGGACTCCTAGTGACTGCGTCGGAACACCGGGCAGCTGTACGGAGGAAGAGGTGTGTGGCGGGTCTCTGGGGCTCGGAGCTATTGTATGGGGCTCCAGGTGGCAGCTCAGAGGAGGGGCCGCATAGCCAGGCGATTAGGTGCAGAGCAGGGTCCCGGGACCTAGGCGGCTTCTTGGTAGAAGGGCCGCACAGAGACACGCCTAGGGGCAGAGCGAAGTTTCCAGGACTGCAGGCAGATTCTCTGAGGAGAGGCAGCCTAAGGAGACTCGTCTGCGAAGGGTGAGGCTCCCAGGCCCAGGAGGTAGGTCCGGGTCCCTGGGAACGTTGCAGAGGAAGACAGCCCAGCCCAGGTGGTAGTTGTAGATTGAGGGGAACCTCTAGGAGGGCAACTGACCAGCGAGACCTCCCCACCAGGTGAGTCTTCCCTGCCGGGTGAGGTTTTCCACAGGGACGGTAAAACCAGAGACACAGGCACAAACAGGCCTTGCCTCAGCCCGCAGCCTAGTTCCCCTTTGGATGACCATTGGTCAACAAGTGGAGGCACCTCTGCCCACTATCAGGGAATATACCCCACCTGAAGGCCACCACCCCTAGAGAGGCAGCTTCCGTGTGGAGCACCGCATTATCAACTTCCTCCAAGATTTCAGGCTACTGAAGGCTAAGAGGAGATATGCTAGAAATCTTCAGGGACATTGTAAGTCAATAGAGGAAATCTGCAATATCTCAGCGACCCACTGATACCTGAAAAATATGAGAAAACAAGGGAAGAAAATGCCCCAAACAAATCTAGATGTTACATCAATAAAATCCAATGACAGCATGGCAGAAGAAATGACAGAAAGGGTGTTCAGAATGTACATAATTAAAATGATCAGGGAAGCAAACGATGAGATGAAAGAGCAAATGCAGGCATTGAATAATGAGATGAAAGAGCAAATGCAGGCATTGAATGATTGCACCAATCGACAGTTAAAAGAGCAAATACAGGAAGCAAAAGATCATTTCAATAAAGAGTTAGAGATATTGAAAAAAAAACAAACAGAAATCCTTGAAATGAAGGAAACAATAAACCAAATTAAGAACTCCATAGAAAGCATAACCAATAGGATAGAACACCTGGAAGACAGAACCTCAGATATTGAAGACAAAATATTTAACCTTGAAAACAAAGTTGAACGAACAGAGAAGATGGTAAGAAATCATGAACAGAATCTGCAAGAACTATGGGATATCATGAAAAGGCCAAATTTCAGAATTATTGGGATTGAGGAAGGCTTAGAGAAACAAACCAAAGGAATGAACAATCTATTAAATGAAATAATATCAGAAAATTTCCCAAATCTGAGGAATGAAATGGAAAATCAAGTTAAAGAGGCTTATAGGACTCCAAATACACAAAATTACAACAGACCCACACCAAAGCACATTATAATGAAAATACCTAACATACAAAGTAAAGACAGAATTTTAAAGGCTGTGAGAGAAAAGAACCAAATTACATTCAGGGGGAAACCAATACAGATATCAGCAGATTTTTCAATCCAGACCCTAAAAGCTAAAGGGCCTGGAACAACATTTTTCAAGCTCTGAAAGAAAATGGATGCCAACCAAGAATCTTATACCCACAAAACTTACCTTCAAATTTGACGATGAAATAAAATCATTCCATGATAATCAAAAGCTAAAAGAATTTACAAAAAGAAATCCAGCATTACAGAACATTCTCAGCAAAATATTCCATGAGGAAGAGATAAAAAACAAAGAAGCAAATCAGCAAAGGGAGGAATTATCCTAAAGGAACTGTCAAATAAAGGAGGAACCAAGGTGTGTCAAAAAATAAATAAATAAATAAAATTTAAAAAATGAACCAAATGACCGGGAATACAAATCATATCTCAATAGTAACCCTGAATGTTAAGGGCCTGAATTCATCAATCAAAAGACACAGACTGGCAGATTGGATTAAAAAGAAAGATCCAACAATATGTCGCCTGCAAGAGACTCACCTCATAGAAAGAGATACCCATAGACTAAAGGTGAAAGGATGGAGAAAAACATACCATGCACATGGACTCAGCAAAAAAGCTGGAGTATCCATCCTCATTTCAGATAATGTGGACTTCAAGCCAAAGTTAGTCAGAAGGGATAAAGAAGGACATTTCATACTGCTTAAGGGAAGCATAAATCAGCAAGATATAACAATCATAAACATCTATGCCTCAAACAGTGGCTCATCCATGTATGTCAAACAAATCCTTCAGAATTTTAGAAACCAAATAGACCGTAACAAAATAATACTAGGTGATTTTAACACGCCTCTCTCACCACTGGACAGATCTTCCAAACAAAAACTGAACAAAGAAACGATAGAACTCAATAACACAATCAATAATTTAGACTTAAACAGACATTTATAAAATATACCATCCAACCAAGAGCAAATACACTTTCTTCTCAGCAGCTCATGGATCCTTCTCTAAAATAGACCATATATTATGCCACAAAGCTAATGTTAGCAAATACAAGAAGATAGAGACACTACCTTGTATTCTATCAGATCATAATGGATTGAAGTTAGAAATAAATGAAAGAGTAAAAACAGAAACTACTCCAACACCTGGAGATTAAACAATATGCTATTATATGATGAATGGATAACAGGAAATATTAGGAAGGAAATTAAAAAATTCTTAGAGGTAAATGAGAACAAAGAAACATCATATCAAAATCTCTGGGACACTATGAAAGCAGTACTTAGAGGAAAATTTATTTCATGGAGCACATTTAATAAAAGAAGTAAAACTCAACAAATCAACGACCTAACACTACAGCTCAAAGCCCTAGAAAAAGAAGAGCAGACCAACACCAAAAGTAGTAGAAGACAGGAAATAGTTAAACTCAGAGCTGAATTCGACGAAATTGAAACAAAAGAAACAATACAAAAAATTGACAAAATAAATAGTTGGTTCTTCGAAAAAATAAACAAAATTGATAAACCTTTACCCACACTAACAAAGAGAAGACAAGAGAAAACCCAAATCACTAAAATTCGGAATGAACAAGGAAATATCACAACAGACACGACTGAAATACAAAACATAATTAGAAACTATTTTGAAAATCTATACTCCAACAAAATAGAAAATTTCAAAGACATCAACAGGTTTCTAGAGACATATGAATTGCCTAAACTGAACGAGGAGGACATACACAATTTAAATAGACCAATTTCAAGTAATGAAATAGAAGAAGTCATCAAAAGCCTACCAACAAAGAAAAGTCCAGGACCAGATGGGTTCTCAGCCGAGTTCTACAAAACCTTTAAAGAAGAGCTCATTCCAATACTTCTCAAAGTATTCCATAAAACAGAAGAGGAGGGAACCCTCCCAAACTCATTCTATGAAGCCAATATTACCCTGATACCTAAATCAGACAGAGATACAACGAGGAAAGAAAATTTCAGACCAGTATCCTTAATGAATATCGACACAAAAATTCTCAACAAAATTTTAGCAAATCGCATACAAAAACATATTAAAAAGATAGTGCACCATGATCAAGTGGGTTTTATCCCAGGGATGCAAGGTTGGTTCAACATCAGGAAAATCAATAAATGTAATTCACCATATCAAAAGACTTAAAATCAAGAATGACGTACATTTCAATAGATGCAGAAAAAGCATTTGATGAAATACAGCACCCCTTCATGCTCAAAACACTAGAAAAAATAGAGATAGTGGGAACATTCCTTAACATTGTAAAGGCCATCTATTCTAAGCCCATGGCTAACATCATTCTAAATGGTGAAAAACTGAAAGCATTCACCCTAAAAGGTGGAACAAGGCAGGGATGCCCTCTTTCACCACTTCTTTTCAATACCGACCTTGAAACTCTAGCCAGAGCAATTAGACAGACCAAAGAAATTAAAGGGATACGAATAGGAAAAGAAGAACTCAAACTATCCCTATTTGCTGATGATATGATTATATACTTAGAGGAACTAGGAAATTCCACCAGAAAACTTTTAGATCTCATAAGTGAATTCAGTAAAGTAGCAGGATATAAGATCAATGCACATAAATCTAATGCATTTTTATACATAAGTGATGAATCTTCAGAAAGAGAAATTAGGAAAACTACCCCATTCACAATAGCTTCGAAAAAAATAAAATACTTGGGAATCAATCTCACAAAAGAGGGGAAAGACCTCTACAATGAGAACTACAGAACACTAAAGAAAGAAATTCAAGAAAACCTTAGAAGATGGAAAGATCTCCCATGTTCTTGGATAGGAAGAATTAACATTGTTCAAAATGGCCATACTACCAAAAGTGCTATACAGATTCAATGCAATTCCAATTAAAATCCCAATGATGTACCTTACAGAAATAGAGCAAGCAATTATGAAATTCATCTGGAAGAATAAAAAACCCAGAATAGCTAAAGCAATCCTTGGCAGAAAGAGTGAAGCAGGGGGTATCGCAATACCAGATCTTCAACTCTACTACAAAGCAATAGTAACAAAAACGGCATGGTATTGGTACCAAAATAGACAGGTAGATCAATGGTACAGAATAGAGGACATGGACACAAACCCAAATAAATACAATTTTCTCATACTAGACAAAGGGGCCAAAAATATGCAATGGAGAAAAGATAGCCTCTTCAACAAATGGTGCTGGGAGAATTGGAAATCCATATGCAACAGAATGAAACTAAACCCATATCTCTCACCATGCACGAAACTAAACTCAAAATGGATTAAGGACCTCGGAATCAGACCAGAGACCTTGCATCTTATAGAAGAAAAAGTAGGTCAAGAGCTTCAACATGTTGGCTTAGGACCAGACTTCCTCAACAGGACTCCCATAGCACAAGAAATAAAAGCAAGAATCAATAACTGGGATAGATTCAAACTAAAAAGTTTTCTCTCAGCAAAGGAAACTATCAGCAATGTGAAGAAAGAGCCTACAGAGTGGGAGAAAATCTTTGCCAATCATACTTCAGATAGAGCACGAATCTGCAGAGTCTATAAAGAACTCAAAAAACTCTACACCAAGAATGCAAATAATCCAATCGACAAATGGGCTAAGGAAATGAATAGACACTTCACTGAAGAAGATCTACAAGCAATCAACAAACATATGGAAAAATGTTCAACATCTCTAGTAATGAGAGAAATGCAAATCAAACCCACCCTAAGATTCCATCTCACCCCAATTAGAATGGCGATTATCAAGAATACAAGCAACAACAGGTGTTGGCGAGGTTGTGGGGAGAAAGGTACACTCATACGTTGCTGGTGGGGCTGCAAATTAGTGCAGCCACTCTGGAAAGCAGTGTGGAGACTCCTTAGAAAACTTGGAATGGAACCACCATTTGACCCAGCTATTCCACTCCTTGGCCTATACCCAAAGGCCTTAAAATCAGCATATTACAGAGATACAGCCACATCAGTGTTCATAGCTGCTCAGTTCACAATAGCCAGATTGTGGAACCAATCTAGATGTCCTTCAATTGATGAATGGATAAAGAAAACGTGGTATATATATACAATGGAATATTACTCAGCCATAAAGAATGATAAAATTATGGCATTTGCAGGCAAATGGATGAAATTGGAGAATATCATGCTATGTGAGATTAGTCAATCTCAAAAAACCAAAGGACCAATTATTTCGCTAATAAGTGGATGATGACACATAATGGGGGGTGGAGGGGTTAGTGTTAGGGTTAGAGTTAGGGTGAGGGAGTGGGTCAAGAATGGAGGAAGGAAGGACTGTATAGAGGGAAAAGCGGGGTGGGAGGGGTGGGGGGAAGGGAAAAAATAACAGAATGAATCAAACAACATTACCCTATGTAAATTTATGATTACACAAATGGTATGCCTTTACGCCATGTACAAACAGAGAAACAACATGTATCCCATTTGTTTACAATAAAAAAAAAAGAATATGTGGTATATATACACAATGGAATTTTACTCAGCCATAAAGAAGAACGGAATTATGGAATTTACTGGTAATGGTAGGGAATAGTAGAACATCATGCTAAATGAAATAAGCTACTTTTTCATATATTTGTTGATTGCCTGTATATCTTCTTCTGTGAAGTGTCTGCCCAGTTCCTTAACCCATTTATTGATTGGGTTCTTTGTATTTTTGATGTAAATTTTTTAAGTTCTTTATAAATTTTGGTGATTAGTGCTCTATTTGAAGTGTGTGTGGAAAATATTTTTTCCAACTCTGTAGGCTCTCTTTTCACATTATTGATTCTTTCCTTTGCTGAGAAAAACCTTTTTAGTTTGAATCTATCTCATTTATTGATTATTGCTTGCTAATCATCTCTAGTAATTAGAGAAATGCAAATCAAAACCACCTTAAGATTTCACCTCATTCCAATTAGACTGAAGACAAACAATAATAAGTGTTCACATGGGTGTGGGGAAAAAGGCACACTCATACATTGCTGGTGGAGTTGCGAATTGGTGCAGCCACTCTGGAAAACAGTATGGACATTTCTCAGAAAACTTGTAATGGACCCAACATTTGACCCAATTAACCCACTCCTCAGTTTATATTCAAAGGACTTAAAATAAGCATACTACAGTAACACAGCCACATCAATGTTTATAGCTGCTCAATTCACAATAGCTAGATTGTGGAACCAACCTAGATACCCTTCAATATATGAATGGATAAAGAAACTGTGGTATGTATACACAATGGAATATTATTCACACATAAAAAAGAATAAAATTATGGCATGTGCAGGTAAATGGATGGAGTTGGAGAATATCATGCTAAGTGAAATAAGCCAGTCCCAAAACACCAAAGGTTGAGTGTTTTCTCTGATAAGTGGATGATGCTACATAATGGGGGTGGTGTGGCAGGGGAGTAAGAGAAGAATAGAGGAACTTTGGTTGTGTAGAGGAAAATGGGGTGGGAGGGGGTGGGGGAAGGAAAGATGGTGGACTGAGACAGACATCATTATCCTGTGTATGTGTATGATTACACAAATGGTGTGAATCTACAGCATGTACCACCATAGAAATGAAAATTTGTACTCCATTTGTGTACAGTGAATCAAAATGCAGTCTGTAAAAATAAAAAATAAAAAAAGTTAATTAATTAAAAAAAAGAAATAAGCCATACTCAGGAAGTCAAGTGTCAAATGCCTTCTCTAATATGTGGAAGGTAGATCAAAAAAAAAAAAAAATGGACTACATGTAAGTATTAAATTTACCACAGTGAAATCTACCTTAATATGTAAGGATCAAGCACCAATCAAAGATAAATACTTAAAAAAGTTTAAAAAAGACTAGTAAAGTTGAGGAGAGAGAATAGGGGGAGGAAGGAGGGAAGGGAAATATGTAGCACAGGGGTCTGGAATAGAGTAAATTATACTCCACGAATGCATCATTTTGTCAAAATTAACTCAACTATTATGAATACCTATTATGAACTAATAAAAAAAGAAAGATTTTATCATGGATATATATAGAATGTGCTCAAATGTATTTTCTGCAACTATTAAGAATATTATGTTGTTAAATTTATTTATTCCTTTAGTAAGGTGATTAATATCATTTGGTTTTCAAATATTGAATAATCCTTACTTTCCAGAAAGAGCCAGATACTTTATGAAGTATTATTCCTTCCACATAGACCTAGACTTGTATGGTTAATTTTATTCAGGATTTTTGCATCTATCTATGCTCTTGAAATATGTTAATGTGTATTTTTCCTTACTTATATTGCTTTTTTCTGGTTTTGTTAGCATGGTGATGCTAACCTTAAAACAGCAACAATAAAAAACTTTGCTATGGTGTCTTTCCTCTTTTTCTATATTCTGGAAGAGATTGTGTAGATTTGATATCATTTCTTCTTCAAACATATAATTGGAATTGCCAGTAAGACTATAGTGGATACTTCTTATTTAGATGATTTTAAATTGATAATTCATTATCTTAAATAGGATTAGGACTGTTTGTATTAGCTCAAAAATTTGTGTGAGTTTTGGTACTTTTTTTTTTTGAAGATTGGTCAATTGATCAAATTCAAGTAGTTAATTTTATGGGCATAGAATTGCTTGTAACTATTTTCTTATCATGTATCTTTTTGTTATTGATTTCTTATGTATTTGTTTATGATCAAAGAATATTTGCTTTTATTTCTATTGTACTAAATTAATATCTGTAGATCATAACGTGGTTTGTAGAACTGAATGTTCATGTATACTTAAAAATTATTCTTTTAATGTCTGAGGTCCTTCTTTATATCTTAATTTTTTGCTAACATTAATATTTTATATTGTTTTAGTCAGATTTTATTGTTTCTGTTACCAAAAGACCTGACAAGAACAATATTGAGGAGGAAAACTTTATGTTGGCTCATGGTTTCAGATATCTCAGTCTAGACAGCTTAGCCTGTAGCTCTGGGTCCAAGGTGAGGCAGAGCATCATGGCTCAACGGCATCACAGAGGAAAGCAGCTCTTGACATGCAACAGAAAGTAGACAGAGAAATCTCCCCACCAGAGAGAGAATATAAACTCCAAGAGTCACCCCCAGTGACCCACTTCTCCAACCACAACCTACCTGCGTACAGGTACCACCCAATTAATACACATTCAGTGGATTGATCCATGATTAGATTATACCTTTCATATTCTAATCATCTCACCTCTGATACTTCTTGCATTGTCTCACACATGTGCTTTGGAGGAACACTGCTTATATAAACCATAATATGTATATTATCCTTTCATCTTTGTTTATCTGATACTTTTAAAACATCTTTTAAAGTATCTGCTAATGATTTCATTGATTTTTGCTTTCTCATCATTTTCATCATTATGGTTTCTTTGGTTTTTATTTGCACTTTTTCATTAACTTCTCACAGAGGGAGCTTAGATTAGTGATTTGGGTCCTTCCCCTTTTCTAATGTTAGCATGTAGAGCTATAAGATTTTTCCTCTAACAAATACTTTTCCTGGCTGACATATTCTATTCAGCCTGCTCCAGTGGTTACCAAGCTGCCTGATGACCAGGATTCCCTGGGAAGCGTTAGATTTTCATGGCAATCCAAAAACTTTGACAAGCAACCTGAGATGATTCTTCCATCGCCAACCCAGTCCTCTTTTGGAATTCGGTAACCACATCTACAACTTGTGTGCTGGTGCATCTGAATGGTGCTTCAAAAATTTATTTCATCTCATATTCTTTCATTTCAAGACATGTAAGAATTTCAGCTAGAGAACTACCTGCACTCTAAAACAGTAAATGAACTAATCAGATATTACCCTGTGCTAAGGTACCTTGTCTAAAATGCACACACCACATCAGCAGAACTTTACCTAACATAACTGATTCTTAAAGGTACCTAGGAAACTCCAGTTGTTTTTATTTAAATAGAGTTAAAGACATCTGATCCACTAGCACTAACTCAGATTATTCCAAATCACCTTGGCTGTTAAGGAAACCTGTCTTGCCACAATGACTGAAAGGACCTGCCTCCTTTTGCTCCCTCCCTATCCTCCTATCCCCCAAATATGAAGTTTGTTTTGTTGAAAAATGATTAACATTTAAGCAGGGTAAAGAAAAGCAGTCTACTAGATTACATTTTAAGAGGATTTTGTTATTTGCTATACAAATATACATTTCAACTTTTACAACATCCACTCCAGTCTGATCTCCTTTTCTATGGAAGAACAAGAAATCAACATTTTGGGTCTCTGACTTCAAGGACAGTATCACAGATACACAAAGATCCACTGAAACCTTTTCCAAGTGACAGGAAGTACTGAAGATGATCAAAGGCTCAGGTGTTAGGATATACTCCCATGTTTTCCACAGCATAAACTCCTTTAAGGAAGAGATTATTGTGTCCAGAGGATGATCCTACTAGCTGATGACCTCGAGTTTACAATAATGTCTGTGGCTGGCAGTGCAGTCACCTGGCTTTGCTATAAAACTTTCCTTTTTTGAATAGCTCTCCTCTGTCTCCAGTCTCCTCTTTTTATGATGTATGACAGAGCCTTCCTCCTCACTGAAAGGCCTGGTCTCTCTCCTGTGACTGAGCCTTGCTTCTGGGTCACATTTGCGTTTACTTGTGGAAGCATCTGTGCTCGCAGCTGGACGCTCAACTCACACGGAAAAGAAATACTCTTTTAACAGAGGGTAACAAAGAAGAGTTTATAACTAGGAAGAGAGCTGACTGATTTCCTGTGAGTTTTGGAATATCTATGGGCGAAAGTTCCATGTGCCATGGGTTCACTGGTGGGTGGACTCACTTCCAAGAAGCTGACTGTGCTTGTGACAGGAAAGCAGAGTGGCGGGAGGAGCTTGAACTGGCTCAGGACAAGGGAGAGAATGCCTACTTTTGTGCCTAATTTTGTCCAAATTTCTAAGGGTGTATAACTGATAGTTATAATAACCAGTCACTTATAGTGAATTCTGTGCAGCCCATTAGCTAATTTTGAGCAGGAAAACAAATACCTGAAGATAAATGTGCACTGCTTAAAAAAATTTTTTTTTGTCATCTGCTTTTTCAGCAAAAAGGGTTTTATGTTAGAAATTCTACTGAAGAAGATTTTAAAAAGCCTTGAGAAAACAGCTTTTGATTGCCAAAAGTTTCAGTATTCTATTTCATTATCTGTGTCTTTCCCTCAGCTGCCTGGACATCTGACTAATGTCAGTAGAACATTACTGAAACCAGGGAGCAGGCGCCTTCTTAGAGCACTTAGGCCCCCAGGGTTGGTTGGCTGCTGCCTCCAATTCGTGGGTGCAATTTGTCCTGAGCCATGAAGTGCAGGGAAGTGCAGGTCTGGGGACTGGGGTGAGCCCTATTCTGTCTGGGTCAAGAACTCTGTAAGCTTCCTCCATGTGCCTTTGTCAAGAAACCTCATTGTAACTTTTCAGTTTACTTCTGTTATCTTGATAAAGTGCTCAGTTTAGCAGAGACTTGTAGGAGTGATCTCTTAGATAGTCTAAAACTCTTGGCTTCTAAGGGAGATGACAAAAGTAGCTGGCGTCAGAACATATCCCAATCTGCTCATACTAACACACGAATTAAGAAATAAATTTCCCCACAAATGTATACTTTGCAGCCCTGCACTGAACAGCATTCTTTCCAGTTCAGTTTGATCCCTGTTCTCAGGTTGTGTCCATCTGTTGGGTCACTGCTCAGACATTGATTACATGATAATTAACAGAAGAACTGCAGCTTACTTCCTTCCTCCCTCCCTCCCTTCCTTTTTTTTCTTCCATCCCTTTTGTGGGAGGAGGGCTACTGGGATCTAACTCAGGACCTCCTATGTCTAGAAGTGCTCTGACATTGCACTACTCCCCTGGTCCCTGCATCTTTTCTAGCAAACAAATCTGTGTCCTATGACAACTTCTCTCAGCTGAGTACATTGTACCTGGCATTAAATTTGAAACTTTCATTTGTTCAAGTTGGTAAAGTATTTGCAGAAACCATTTGGTATGTGGGCTGTGGTCATTCCTGACAGCAGCTATCAGGGCAGTGCCACTGAACATGGTTCATCTTACTGTAAGACAAAGATATCCACCCTGATTCCTTGCATGACAATCGAAGAAAGGGCCCTGTCTTCTTCCAGTATTGGTTACTTCAAAAATTGTTTTGCCACTACAGCTCAAAGCCCTAGAAAAAGAAGAACAGACCAACACGAAAAGTAGTAGAAGACAGGAAATAGTTAAACTGAGAGCTGAAATCAATGAAATTGAAACAAAAGAAACAATACAAAAAATTGACAAAATAAATAGTTGGTTCTTTGAAAAAATAAACAAAACTGATAAACCTTTACCCACACTAACAAAGAGAAGACGAGAGAAAACCCAAATTACTAAAATTCGGAATGAACAAGGAAATATCACAACAGACACGACTGAAATACAAAACATGATTGGAAGCTATTTTGAAAACCTATACTCCAACAAAATAGAAAATTTCAAAGACATCAACAGGTTTCTAGAGACATATGAATTGCCTAAACTGAACGAGGAGGACATACACAATTTAAATAGACCAATTTCAAGTAATGAATAGAAGAAGTCATCAAAAGCCTACCAACAAAGAAAAGTCCAGGACCAGATGGGTTCTCAGCCGAGTTCTACAAAACCTTTAAAGAAGAGCTCATTCCAATACTTAAAGTATTCCATAAAATAGAAGAGGAGGGAACCCTCCCAAACTCATTCTATGAAGCCAATATTACCCTGATACCTAAAACAGACAGAGACACATCGAGGAAAGAAAATTTCAGACCAATATCCTTAATGAACATCGACGCAAAAATTCTAAACAAAATTTTAGCAAATCGCATACAAAAACATATTAAAAAGATAGTGCACCATGATCAAGTGCGTTTCATCCCAGGGATGCAAGGTTGGTTCAACATCAGGAAATCAATAAATGTAATTCACCATATCAATAGACTTAAAGTCAAGAATCACATGATTATTTAGATAGATGCAGAAAAAGCATTTGATAAAATACAGCACCCCTTCATGCTCAAAACACTAGAAAAAACAGAGATAGTGGGAACATTCCTTAACATTGTAAAGGCCATCTACGCTAAGCCTATGGCTAATATCATTCTAAGTGGTGAAAAACTGAAAGCATTCCCTCTAAAAACTGGAACAAGGCAGGGATGCCCTCTTTCACCACTTCTATTCAATATCGTCCTTGAAACTCTAGCCAGAGCAATTAGACGGACCAAAGAAATTAAAGGGATACGAATAGGAAAAGAAGAACTCAAACTATCCCTATTTGCTGATGATATGATTGTATACTTAGAGGAACCAGGAAATTCCACCAGAAAACTTTTAGATCTCATAAGTGAATTCAGTAAAGTAGTGGGATATAAGATCAATGCACATAAATCTAAGGCATTTTTATACATAAGCGATGAATCTTCAGAAAGAGAAATTAGGAAAACTACCCCATTCACAATAGCATCGAAAAAAATAAAATACTTGGGAATCAATCTCACAAAAGAGGGGAAAGACCTCTACAATGAGAACTACAGAACACTAAAGAAAGAAATTCAAGAAAACCTTAGAAGATGGAAAGATCTCCCATGTTCTTGGATAGGAAGAATTAACACTGTCAAAATGGCCATACTACCAAAAGCGCTATACAGATTCAATGCAATTCCAATTAAAATCCCAATGATGTACCTTACAGAAATAGAGCAAGCAATTATGAAATTCATCTGGAAGAATAAAAAACCCAGAATAGCTAAAGCAATCCTTGGCAGAAAGAGTGAAGCAGGGGGTATCGCAATACCAGATCTTCAACTCTACTACAAAGCAATAGTAACAAAACGACATGGTATTGGTACCAAAATAGAAAGGTGGATCAATGGTACAGAATAGAGGACATGGACACAAACCCAAATAAATACAATTTTCTCATACTAGACAAAGGGGCCAAAAATATGCAATGGAGAAAAGATAGCCTCTTCAACAAATGGTGCTGGGAGAATTGGAAATCCATATGCAACAGAATGAAACTAAACCCATATCTCTCACCATGCACGAAACTAAACTCAAAATGGATTAAGGACCTCGGAATCAGACCAGAGACCTTGCATCTTATAGAAGAAAAAGTAGGTCCAGAGCTTCAACATGTTGGCTTAGGACCAGACTTCCTCAACAGGACTCCCATAGCACAAGAAATAAAAGCAAGAATCAATAACTGGGATAGATTCAAACTAAAAAGTTTTCTCTCAGCAAAGGAAACTATCAGCAATGCGAAGAAAGAGCCTACAGAGTGGGAGAAAATCTTTGCCAATCATACTTCAGATAGAGCACTAATCTCCAGAATCTATAAAGAACTCAAAAAACTCTACACCAAGAATGCAAATAATCCAATCGACAAATGGGCTAAGGAAATGAATAGACACTTCACAGAAGAAGATCTACAATCAATCAACAAACATATGGAAAAATGTTCAACATCTCTAGTAATGAGAGAAATGCAAATCAAAACCACCCTAAGATTCCATCTCACCCCAATTAGAATGGCGATTATCAAGAATACAAGCAACAACAGGTGTTGGCAAGGATGTGGGGAGAAAGGTACACTCATACGTTGCTGGTGGGGCTGCAAATTAGTGCAGCCACTCTGGAAAGCAGTGTGGAGACTCCTTAGAAAACTTGGAATGGAACCACCATTTGACCCAGCTATCCCACTCCTTGGCCTATACCCAAAGGACTTAAAATCAGCATATTACAGAGATACAGCCACATCAATGTTCATAGCTGCTCAGTTCACAATAGCCAGATTGTGGAACCAACCTAGATGTCCTTCAATTGATGAATGGATAAAGAAACTGCGGTATATATATACAATGGAATATTACTCAGCCAAAAAGAATGATAAAATTATGGCATATGCAGGCAAATGAATGAAACTGGAGAATATCATGCTAAGTGAGATAAACCAATCTCAAAAAACCAAAGGAAGAATGGTATCGCTAATAAGTGGATGATGACACATAATGGGAGGTGGGAGGGGTTAGTGTTGGGGTTGGAGTTGGGTTTAGGGAGGGGGCAGGAATGGAGGAAGGAAGGACTGTATAGAGGGAAGGGAGGGGTGGGAGGGGTTGGGGGAAAGGGAAAAAATGGCAGAATGAATCAAACAACATTACCCTATGTAAATTTATGATTACACAAATGGTATGCCTTGACTCCATATACAAACAGAGAAACAACATGTATCCCATTTGTTTACAATAAAAAAAATTGTTTTGCTTCTTTGTATATATTTTCTGTAGATCTACTGTGCACAATTTGTTTAGTTATGTGTTTTTTTGAATTATCAGGAGTAAATTTGATAAGTACATGTGAATGACCTCCTGTAAATTAGTTTTATAAGAAAAAGTACTCAATTATTTTCTGAACTTAGTTGTACAGATTAACAAATTTTTCCTGTATCTTTGAGTTTCTCTGCTGTATATTCATAGCTGGGATTTGACAAACAATAGCCCTGTTCTCTTTGTTAAAACCTAAATTTTAAGAGAAAATGACAGAATTAAAAGTAGAAACAAGAAAACTGAAATTAAAAAAAAAAGAAATACTTTTCTATATCCTATCAATTTTTGGTACATTGAATTTTAATTTCTATCCAATAAAAGGAATATTTAAAGGATAGTCTTTATCCCATACACTACTTGGAAGTGTGTTCTTTAATTTCTAAATAATTTGTGATTTTTTCATGTTTCTTTCTATTGTTCATTTCTTATATATTTGGTTATGACTAAAGAACCAATTTGCTAAGATTTTTGTTCTACTAAATTAGCTAATTTAATTAGTGGACTATAATATGACTTGTCTCAATGAATGTTCATGTGCACTTAAAATTATGCGTTTTTCATGTTAAGTAGATTATTGTATAAATACTAATTAGGTGCACTTACTTGAAAAATTTTCCTCTATTCGCTATGTGTTTCTGCTTCCTTGTTCTATCAATTGCTGAGAAGTTAGTTCAAATATAACTGATCTGCCTAGTTCCTTCTCTTTTATCAGTCTTTTTGTCATACATTTTGAAACTTTGTTCTTATTGCATAAACTAGGATCGCTATGCCATATTTGAGAATTGACCTCTTTAATCATTACATAATAGACCTCTTTATTCCTAATTATATTCCTTATTCTAAAATCTAGTCTGATTTAATTTGGTTTCTCCCAATTTATTTTCATTACACTTTTTGTAATATATCTATTTTGGATCTCAAGTTACGCTGTTTATGTCTTCATACTAAAGGTGTTTCTTGGGGGTGTCAGGTAGCACTATTTTACCATCTGACACTAATTGTCTTATAATTAGTATGTTTAAGTAACTCACATTTCTCTGTATATGGGTCAAATTTGATTTCTTTTTTCTGTTACATCTATTTTTCGTTTCCTCATTTGCTTTCTTCTTGAGTTAAGGGAATATTTTCATTATTCCATTTTATCTTCAGCATTAACTTATAACTACACTGTGCATGTGTGTGTGTGTGTGTGCGTGTGTGTGTGTGTGTGTGTGTAGTTTTCCCCTGGAGTTTAAATTATTACATCTTAAATTGAACAGAATCAATCTTCAAATAGCATTTTATAGACCCATGTTTATTGTAAAGACTTTGCCACGATATGTTCCCTATATTATCTCCATTATTTGCACTATTATCACCATAGATTTTACTTTTATATATAAATCATATGTAAAGGTGAAATAAATGACCCAATTTTACTTAAACAGTATATTTATTCATCTTTAAAGAAATTTTATGAGTCATCTTAGTTTTCCCCATTTATTCTATTTTTAGCCCTCTTCATTTATTTGGATATAGCTTCATTCCTTCCTGATTTTATGTTACTTCTGCCTGAAGAATTTATTTAATATTTTTGGTGCAGATTTACTTTTGATGAATTGTCTCTGCTTTTGTTTCAGTTTTTCTGTTTTCCTTTTCGAAAGATATTTTCACTGAATAAAAAATTGGGGATTGACAAAGTGCCTTTTTGTTTTTTGCATTTCACAAACATTATTCTTCTATGACTTACAAGTTTTTTCACATGATGACAACAATTAGATTTTTTTCAGAATGGCTTCTGTCACTTAAACATTTAAACTTTATGGTTTTTCATGGCTTAATAGATTATTTTGTGAAATTAGAAAATAATATTTCATTATGTATAGGGATATACAGCAGACCATTACATATTTTAATGGCTTTATTGAGATATAATTGGCATCCCCTCTAATTCATTCATTAAAAGTATACAATGCAAAGGCTTCTGCTACAGACTCACAGTGTTTTGCATTTATACACATCATCAATTATAGCATATTTTCATTGATGATAACATAAATTTACCATCCCTAAGCCATTACCCACATTCAGTACACATATTCCATCCCTAGGTGATAATTAATGTAGCTTCAGTCTCTAAATATTTACCTACACTGAACATTTCAAATAAAATTTGTCATATGATATGAGATTCTTACTGAATGTTTTTTTCTTTTAATCTAGCATAATGTTTTCAAGGTACATCTATGTTGTAGCATTTATCAGTACTTTATTTCTTTTTATTACTATATAATTTCTGGATAGAAAACCTATTTATCAATTAATCTGATAGTGCACATTTGCAGTTTTATGTTTTTGATTGTTGTGAATAATGTTGATGTCAAAATTCACATACAAGTTTTTGTTTTAAATGTGTTTTCCTTTATCTTGGTAAATATCTTAGAGCAAAAACACTAGGTCATATAGTACCTCAATATTAAACTGTTTTCAAAACTGCTGTACCATTTTTTATTTGTAGTAATTAAAACTTCAAAAATTTCTGAATAATTTCCAATTTTTATTTAAACTATTTCCTTTTGTTAAATTTTAGCTATGAAATATTGTTTTATACCTCCTAGAATTGCTATAAGGAGGGGCAAATGAAGGTACAGGAGTTATTTGGGGGTTAATGAAAATGTTCTGGAAATGAGTATACAAGCTTAAAATATATATACTTAAAATATAACCAACAGAGGAAATGGTTATAAAACTTCATGAATATAGGAAAAAGAAAGCACTAACTTATATATTTTAAACTAGGAGTTTTATAGTATGTGAATTACATATTGACAATGAAAAATGTTTCAGATTTTTCTGGATTATTTTTCTTATTATAAGTTTGGGACTATATTATTCTAAGTTGTTAAATACATTTCAAGTAGGTTTTGTCCTGAACACTCTTGAAACTTCTTGAATACATCTCACTAATGATCATCTTGTTGTTAAATGTAATGATTATATTTTAAATGTTATTTTTTTTCACTTTTCTTTTTTAGTATTCACTTAATGTATAGTAAATATTTGAGAGAATTTCTCTCTTCTTCTTGGATATATTTTTCCTTCATCCCATATACCTCATCACTCACCACATACACATTAACACTTTCTACACACAGTTCCACTTTTCATTTCTCTTATTATTTCCAGTTCTAAATATAAATTCTGTAGTTGTCTGGTCTTTATTCATTGTTTCTTGTTTTTTTCTCTATATATTCTAATATCCTCAGTAGTCTCATTTATTCTTCTGTCTATACAAATGATTAATATTCAAGTAGATTACATTATATCTCTTTTCCAGAAGCCTCTGGTGAGTTCCAAACTCTTCTGCTCAAATTTTGAACTTGCATGTTGAATCTATAGTACCACTTTCACATTTTTTAAAAATGTAATTCTTATTGTTTCCCAACAAATCTGAACTCCTTGTCATCGTCCTCATTTCACTTGATGGAAACACTAAACATTTGGTATCTTATGCCAAAAATATTTGGAAAATTATTGATGTCTGCCTTTTCCTAACACCACATTATATCCTTCAATAAATCCTGTTATGCATATGTTCAAAATATGGCATAAAACCTGTTCCCATTGCCTCTATGATTTCAGTACTAATTTAATTCACAATCCTCTACTGATTGGATTATTGCACTGGTCCTGTATGGTCTCTCAGTTTCTATGTTTGTCCTCTTTGTTCTGTTTTTAACACTACAGAGGGATAGAGCTAATATGAAGTAAGATTACTCTGATCAAATCATGAAAACAGCCTTATTTTACTTAGATAAAAACAAAAGAACTGAAAATGGTCCATGTAGACTTAAATAATCTGGCTACCATTTAACTGTCTGCTTTTTACCTATTGGTCACTTTTCTCTAACCACAACTTACTTCTTTATTGTGAACATATAGACTCCAAACTCAGAGACTTTGTCTAGATTCTTTTCTAGATCTTAATGCTTTCCCTTACATACATATGTAGTTCTTCCCTTCTGCATCTTAAATATTTGACTAAAATTATCTCATAATTAAAGCCTACCCTGAAGAACAATTTTAAAATTATAAACACTCTTCTGAACTTCCAATCTCCCATTCTTTATTCTATTCCCCACACTATGCATTACTTTCAAATGTACTATGTAGTTTTCTGCCTATTTTAGATTTCCTAATTTTTTTTATTATTATATCTTAAGGTGTTCAATGGAACTCTTGTGTGTTTTCTTGTTTGATTTTGTCATTTTTGACTGTTTCATGGATATATCTCAAATGCCTAGAGATGACCTTTGGCACATATTCATAAGAACACAGTAAATACTTCCTGAATGAATAACTCAAAAGGGAAATTTATTAGTTGAATTTAAACAATGAATTAAGTTGTTGATCCTATCACTATATTTATTTCATGCATGCAATATGCATTTTCTAGGTTTTAATTTCCCTTTAAAGCTAATGAAATACTTCTATCTTCTTAGACTATAGAAAGGTGAAAATGTGCCATCTTAAATTTAAATCAGAGTTCATAAGCTGATTAGAGAGAAAAGGTTACAGATCAGCCAATTAGCTTAAAGTCTAAGGAAAAAAGAAGCCCCTTTAAGAAATGGGTAATGAGCATCCATATAGTCAGAAAATGGGAGACGAACAGGGTTACTAAATAAATAAACAAGTAAGAAGAATTCTTCTCTTTCATGCAACAAATTACAACATTAACAATTAATTTTAGCACAAAAATTTAGAGCCCCTGTATGTTTGAAACATTAGTGAAGATTACAACCACATAGTCTCTTATACTCAGAATTCATAGTATGTGCATAAGAAGAATTGTGTAAAGGAGGATCCGTGGAAAAAGTTTTCCTTGTCGTGCAGGCCTAATGCATAAAATAAATCCCTTCTGCAGAAAAAGGAATGAAGATATACCTCTCTTTTCTTTTATGTAACAAAAGCCTTAAACCATTAGGGATGAAAGGAGAAAATTTTCAACTGTAGAGAACAAATGAAAACCCATTGTTCTTCAGAGAAGGGAAGAGGTTTTATATATATATATATATATATATATATATATATATACACACATACACACACGCACACATACACATACACACAATATAATATATATATATATATATATATATACACACATACACACACGCACACATACACATACACACAATATAATAGCTGGTGGTCAATTAGAGGTAAATAAGGAGCAAAAGCAAGTAGAAATACGTATTCCTCCAATGGATAGGTCATCCAGACATGAACTGAGTAAAGACTCTTTAGACCTAAATTAGTATTAATAAAATGAATCTAACAAGTATCTACAGAATATTTCATCCATAGACAACCAAATTCACTTTATTCTCTAGTCCAAATGGAACATTCTCCAAATGTAGCATAGTTGGAACACAAAACAAGTCTTAGAAATTAAGATAAAATGGAGATAATTCTAAGTATCTTATCGGATCTTCTAGAATAAAATTAGAAATAAATAACAAGATAAAAAGCACATAATTTTAACAAAATGAGATTGAATAACATGTTTTTAAATGGGAAATAGGTCATAGAAGAAGTCAGGGGAGAAAAAAATTTATAAACAAGTAAGAACATAGATAAGACATGCCAAAATCTCTGAGACAGTTGGGTGCCATGGTGTACCTGTAATTTCAGTGGCTAGGAAGGCTGAGGAAGAAGTATCTTAAGTTCAAAGACAGCCTCAGCAACTTAGACCCTGTCTCAAAATAAAAAATAAAAAGGGTTGGGGCTAGAACACAATGATTAAGCACCTCTGGATTCAATCCCTGGCACACATACACACACACACATAAAAATCACTTAGAGAGTATGAAGGCAGTTCAGAGAGGAAAGTTTATAGCATTGTTTATATTAACAACAACAAAAAAAGAAAGATCACAAATAATCTAATATTAACTCTCAAGTCCCTAGAAAAGAAAGGAAAAATTAATTCCAGAACTAGTAAAAGACAGGAAATAATTAAATCAGAACTAAAATTAATGAAATTGAGAGTAAGATTAAAAAAAAGATCAATGCAATGAACATTTGGTTCTTTGAAAAGTTAAACGAGATTGATAAACCCTTGGGTAAAACTAGTCAAAAGAGATAAAAGACCCAATTCAATAAAATTAGAGATGAAAAAGGAGGTATCATCAGCAACTATTTTGAAAACTTATATTCCATATAAAAAGAAAATCTACAAGATATTGAAAAAATTTCTACACATATATGAAATAACAAAATTAAATAAAGATTATATAGAAAGCCTAAACACATCAATTTCCGGCAAAGTGATTGAAGCAGGATTAAAATCTTTAAAATAAAAGAAGCCCAGGACCATATGGATTCTCATGAGCTCTTGCAGACTTTCAAAGAGGAACTAATGCCAATGGATCTCATAGTATTTCATGTAATAGGGAGGTAATACTCCCAAATTCATTCCATGAAGTCAGTATCAACCTGATACCAAAAACAGATAAAAACACATTGTGGAAAGAGAATTAGATAGCAATAGCCCTGATGAACATATATGCAAAAATCATTAATAAAATATTAGCAATCCACATTCAAAATCACATTAAGAAAATGACAGCCCATGGTCAAATTGGTTTTACCCAGGAATGCAGGTTGGTTCAACATAAACAAACCAATATATATAATTCATCACAAAAATATAATCAAGGGAAAAGTCATATTGTTATAGATGCAGATAAAACCTTCAAGAAATTCCAGTACTATTCATTATAAAAACACAGAAGAGAATGGGGATGTAAGTAATTTACCTCAATATCATAAAATCTTCATATGACAAATACAAAGCCCATATCATACTGAATTGGAGAAAAACTGAAAGCATTTTTTCTAAAATCAAAAGAAGGACAAGGATGCCAACTCTCACCACTCCTCCTAAGTATAGTTCTTGAAACACTGGCAAGAGCAATCAGGCCAGAAAAGGGAATTAAAAGGATAAAAATAGGAAAAGAAGAAGTAAAATATCTCTACTAGTGACATGACTGTAAATTTAGATGACCCAAAACCTCTACCAGAAAACGAGAACTGATAAATGAATTCAAATAAATAACAGGATAAAAGGTCAATGTATAAAAAATCAATTGCTTTCCTGTATACCAATAATGAATCCACTGAAAAAGAAATCACAAAAATAATTCCATTTGCAATAGACTCAAAGAATTAAAATATTTGGGAATAAATCTAACCAAGAAGCAAAAGACCTCTACAATAAAAATATAGAACATGAATGAAATAAATTGAGATCTTGGAAGATGGAAAGAGCTCCAATGCTATGGCATAGGTAGAATTAATATTGCCAAATGTCCATATTGCCAAAATTGATATACATGTTCAATGTGTTGTTCATCAAAATTCCAATAAAATTCTTTAAGAACCTAAAAAAAAAGTGTAAAATTCTTATGGAACAATTAAAGACCCAGAATTGCCAAAGAAATACTAAGAAATGAGAGTGATGCTGGTAGAATAACAATTTTTGATCTCAAACAGAGTTGTAGTGACAAAAACATCATGGTATTGAAATAAAAAGAGACATGAAGATCAATGAAATAGAACAGAAGAACATGGTCAGTCCACACAAATACGGCCATTTGATCCTTGCCAAAGAAGCAAAAAATATACATTGGAAATAAGATAGCTTTTTAAACAAACAGTGCTGGGAAAGTTGGATATTCATATATTGAAATAAAACCAGTGATCAATAAGTGGGATGGCTTCAGGTTAAAATGTTTCTACACAACAGAAAACACTTAAGAACCTAAAGAGAGAGCCCAGGGAATGGGAAAAAAATATTTTCCAGCTACTCTTCCAAAAGGGAATTAATTTTCAGAACATATAAACATCTCAAAAACTTAGTATCAAAAAAATACCCAATCAATAAATATGGTAAATGAAAATATGAAAAGAGATTTCTCAAAAGAAGAGATACAAATAGTCAATGACTACCTTAAAAAAAGCCCTTCAACATTCTTAGCAATATGGGAAGTCCAAATCAAAATTACATTGAGTTTTTTGTGTTTTATCAATGCATTAAATTTATACATAGTATTTAGGTTCATTTTGAAATAATCATGCATACATGGAATATAATTTGCTCCACTTCAATCCCAGTATTTCCTCTTTTCTTCCCCTCCTTCCTCCTTCTCTTCCTCCCCATATAGACATAAAATTGACCAAATTATGCTATAAATACATGAATATAGCACAGTGACTTTCACCTTTATGTAAATCTATAAGGCACTAATTTGAAAGCTATAAATAAAGAAAGAAGAAAGTATACTAAGACTTTATCTCACTGCAGTTAGAATGGCAATCATCAAGAATACATATAACAGGGGCTGGGATAGTAGCTCAGTAGTGGAGCACTTGCCTAGCAAGTGTTAGGCACTGGGTTTGATCCTTAGCACCACATAAAAATAAATAAATAAAATAAAAGTATTGTGTCCATCTACAACAAAAAAAAAAAATTTAGAAAAAGAATACATATAACAATAAATGCTGGCCAGAATGTGTGAAAAAGGTATACTCATTTTGATGGTTAATCTGAATTGTTAACTTGATTGGATTAAGATATAAGTAAGATTAAGAGGCTTCTAGGTATTCCAATGAGAGTGTTTTTAGGAATGACTGGCATGTGGAACAGCAAACCAAGGTGGAGACACACTCTAAGTGTGGCAGTACAGTTCAATAGGCTAAGGGTTGGATGGAACAAAAAGTTGGAAGAACAAGAAGCAGCAGTAGACAGAAGTTCTGTCCCTCTTGAGTAGGTTCTTGATTGTTATCATGGTCTCCTGGAGATATCAAACTCCTGCTACTTCACTTTTAAATCAGTTTCTGACCAGCGACTCTTCAGGAACTTTCCTGGCCTTAAGCCCCCAGGCTGGGGAGTCATCATTGATCCCTCTTGTTCTGAGGCTCCAGCTTCTTGGACTGAGCAGTTATTGGTTCTTGAAGCTCTCCATCTTGCAGACAGACATTGTGGAACTATCCAGCTTCTGGATATATAAGTCACTCTAATAAATTATATATATATGTATGTATATATGCATGGATCTATACATATGCATCTACATGTATACATACATGTATATATCCTGTTGGTTCTGTTCCTCTAGAGAAACCTGCCTAATGCAGATATTGGTACCAGGAGTGGTTCTAGAGAAAATGAATTGGAAGTATGAATTTCCTTAGTTGATTTTGTGATTTCTGGAGTTTTTTGTATCGGTTAGCCCCAAAGTTGCTAAAGTCTCTACTGCTGGTAGTATGGAAAGTATTCATAATCCATTCCATGAACTGTTCAGAGATTCGTAAAGTAAATGCATTTGATGTTCCCAAATCACCACTTGTAAGAAGAAAGAAGTTTATTGACTCTCTATATATACTTTTGAACATTTCTGAAAAACTAAGATCATGTCAAAGATGGCTTTTGCTTCTGGCTTCAATGGACAAACTAGAAAAGGAGAAGGAACAGCTCCAGATGCACATAAGCAATCCAAAAACTCAGTGTGCACTAAAGGTGGATTTCCTCTCTTGTAGTCAGATAGCTGAGGTTGCCGAAAACCAAACACTAACCCTCATCCTTCGACTGCGTGAATTAATACGTAAGTTTAACTCTCAGTCTCAAAAGGTGTCTGTAGTTAAAGTGAGGGCATGGCTTGGAATAGAATAGGACCCTGAAAACTGGGATGGAGACGTGTGGGAGGACCCTGAAGGGGTGGGGACCCTGAACTTCTAAATTCTGATGAGAGTATTTTGCCGGAAGTTTTTGAGTCCCCATCCATAGCTGTGGCAGAGGCATCCCTACCCCCACCCTCTGTACTATTGGCCTCTCCATGTCCCCTGGAAGAAACTAATCCTGCATTGCCTGTGAAAACACTAATGACCTTTCATGATTCAATTGCTCAGCATGAAAATGATGCTGCTCCTCAGGACTCACCCACTTTGTCTCTAGGTCTATAACTAGATCCATGTCTAAGTAGGCCCCTGGAGGTGAGGTACACAGTGTGGCCCAGGAAGAGGTGTGCTCTACTCCTAAGGAACTTCTGGAGTTTTCCAACTCATAGAAGCAGAAACCTGGGGAACATTTGTGGAAATGGATTTTAAGAGTGTGGAATAACAATGAAAGGAACATAAAATTAGACAAGGCAGATTTTATTGATATGGGCCCATTAAGCAGAGATTCTAGATTTAATGTAGCAGTTCATAGTGTAACAAAGAGATACTAATCATTTGGATGGTTGACTGAAGTATGAGGGGAAAATGACGTACTATGAGTGAGCTGGAAATGCCTGATATCCCTTGGTTTACTGCCCATAAATGGATTTAGAAAGTCAAAGAGATTGCAATACTCGAGTGCAGAAGATCCTTTAGGGCATCTATGAGTATTATTTGTTATTAAAGCCAATGGTATATTACAACAATCTAATCCAGGTAAGTTGACAAATGTCTCAGACCATTTGGGTCACCCAACCAGGTAAACAGCCAAGACCTGCTGAGATGTTTGCTGAAGACAGAGATGAAGGATATGGTTACCCACCAGTCCTCCCATCCTACCCTGAATGATCCCACCACCAAAACTCCTCTCATGACCTGGCCCTGCCCCCTGCCCTCCAAAAGGTCCCACCAAAAATAACTAACTCCTCCCATGGCCTGACTCTGCTAAGGCTACCTATAAATCCCAGACCCTCATGGTGATCCATGGTCATTTTGTCCCAGAAGATGTGCTCCTCAGGTGCTGAATAAAATATTGCTGATCCATGAGGTTTGCCTCCATTTTTCTTTTTCTATTCCCTCCCATGTGCTTTCATTTGGTTCTCTGACAGGGAAATGAGATATTTTGGGGGTTCTTCTTACCCTTCCAAGTTCCAGTGAATCTCTAGTTTTTTTCTATGTCCATGAGACCTCTGGGTCAGGGTCTGTTTTCTGCCCAAGGTGCATGTGTATAGATGCTGCCCATGATAAGGTATGTGTGGGGGAGAATGCCAATCTGTGTTTAGGTTTGCGCAGGTGATCCCACTTCCCCGCTTCCCGCCTCCCTAAAAGCCTCCATTTGTGACCGCCACCCCGGGGGCTCCTAAGTCTGCAGTAGGGAGAGCCATGAACCTGCCAAGGTGAAGCCTGCCCAGAACTGCCTTTTCCTCAGCAGGTGCTCTGTGAATACCACCCCTCCACCTTCTTCTCACCCCACCACCAGAGACTGTGGCCCCTGGCCACCCACCAGTCCCTGAGCACCAGGTTCACCACTGACCCAAGACTCTTGAAAGGGAGCGGGGCTCCGGTGCCCCATCGGGTCACTGATCCTTGCAGGAACTCGGTGCACAGCCTCCAGTCACCACCCAAACACGGGGTCCCTCTTGTCTCTACTTCCTTCGCTGCCCCCAACCCTACCCAAAAGCCCCTGGGCGCCACTACAGCTGCAGGGCTAAGGCTGCTCTGAGGGTCTCCACCACCCATGTGTGAGCCCATCCCACCAGGATAGGGCTCAGGTCATGGGAGAAAGCACACATGCAGGGCTGCACCCCAGGGATGCTTGTGGATGCTGTGACCTGTACTGGGGGCCACAACATCATCTGCCATCCTGCATCAAAAGAATTGGATTGGATTCCCCCTTCACCAGGGGTTGGGAATGTCTGCCCTGACTTGCTTCAGTTTCTTTTCTGTGGGAAAATTTGGTGTGTGGGACGGAAGAAGGCTTGAGACAACTGAAGGCAGCTGGCCAGGGCCACCTCCAATACCACATGAAGATCTCATGTCCAGAATCTGACCCACATTCCTGATAAGTCTGGCAGTTTATTTTGTATTAATCTCATTAGGGTACTCACTGTAAGCTCGGGCGGGTCTCAGCGGGATCAAATGTAAGCTAGGCGGGCTTGGTGGGCTCGGTGGGCACAGTTAGCGGCCAAATAAAATGGGACAGAAAGTGGCCAAAGCAAGCTTTATTGGAATTTGGCTCTCAGGCGAAATTCCCAGACCCCCGGGGGTATAGGGACCCCGAGAAAATCGCACGTGGTGGCCCTGGCTGCCCAGGGTTTTTATAGACTGAGATGGGAGGGGGTCCTGTTGAGTGACAGGTGGGCGTGAAGGGTCAGTGGAACTTTCCATCCACCTTGCTGAGAACTTTCTGGTCACCTTTGGTGGACTGGTCTTTGTTCTGGCTGCTCAGCTTTGCCCCCTACAGTCGCCTAATTTCCGACCTAACACTCATGTCTTTTTGTTTCTCTCAGGAGCACCTACTCCTGAGATGACTTTACAACCTGTTTTTTTTCTGAACCAAGCTTTTGCCATGGACCCCTCTACTGACCCAAGTCTTTCTTAAAAGGAAATCCCAAGCTGCTTTCCCCACATGCCACCTCTCAGCTTGAAGCAACAGGCAAATATTTTCCTTCTGAAGAAAATTTAAAGGCACAACTATACTCCCTTAACTTAAAATAATTATCAAAGTTTAGTATCCTCCGTTCTGAATGAAGACCCAATCCAAGGTCATGGAAAAAGGAGCCCCTACCCTTAGCTTACCTATAAAACAAAAAATTTAACCTGTTTATCACTGAGAGAAAAAAATAATCCTGACCAGAGCAACAGCCAGGGGCATGTCTCAGTAAGGAGCCTCACATAGCATTCTTGTCCTCAAAAGTAATGGGAAACCTAATCTGAACCGGGCCTGATTACCAATGGGGGGCGGGGGGGGGGTAGTTAAAAAATCCTAAACATGAGGCTTTTTTCCCTAGGAGAGACCTTACTGAAGCTTATAGTGGAATGTAAACCAGCAGTCTTGGCAGGGGACCAATCTGAGAGTGAAGAAAGAAAAGGGGAAAAGTTTCAGTTTAACTTCTTGTGAAACCAAAATTATAGATGATCAGGTCAAATTAAGGGCATGGAGGCCAATTTGGATCCTGGAAGTTGGAAACTGCCCCTGGGAGATTGGAATGTCAATGTCTCCAGAGCCCTTTGATCACCAAGGTTACCTTTGATCACCAAGGTTACCCCTCCCAAAAGGCTGTGGGCAAGGAATTGCTAATTAATACCCCCTGGGCATTTAGTCTTCCCCCCACCCATCTGCTTCTCACCTTTTTGCCATCTCACCAGCATCTCATGGGCCTAGTCACTAGGCAGGAAGAAGAGAGATGAGGAGGGAGAGAGCAGGAGAACAAAGGAGACTCTAATCTATAAAAGATGAAGGGCGCTCTCACTTCCTGGTACCAGAATACCAGTCATGGCCCCCTTCTCCCTCCCAGGAGAAGTATGTGTTACTACTTTAAATAAAACCTGCTTTGTATGTTTGCCTCAACATGCTTCTCTAATGTTCAAACTTCAACATTTGAGGAAGCAGAACTTGTCACCATTAACCAGTGGTATCATCTGACTGTAGCACAGGGAGAAAAATGATTTTAGGACTCTCTCTCTCCCACTCTCTGTCTCTCACTCTCTACTACTCTCTCTCCCCCTCTCTCTCTTTTTCGCTCTCTCATACTGCTTTACTAAAATAATTATCAGCCATGTCATTTTTCCTAGGACTCTTATATTTTAAAAATTCTGTATTTTTTTGAGCTCATGATTTTGATCTGGCACGCTTAAGTTAATGTTTTCTGATCAGACCTACTTTACCCAACTATAGAGTTTTTTACACTCCGCTTTCTTCAGAGGTCAATTTACAAGAGTTAACTCTCAATCTAATAGGTTTTTAAAAAGCTACAAAGCCTTTGTTTTATGTATGTGTGTACTGTAAGGGATCCCACGGAAACCACGCCGGACACGGGAAATCACATAAGGGAGTTTATTAAGCAAACAGTGTCTCCCTGCAGGGTAAGAGAGAAAATGAGAGGAAAAGAGAGGAAAAGAGAAAGGGTGCACGCTAGAGAGAGTGTGAAAGCCAGGAGGATAGAGAAAGTGAGGAGGAGAGACAGAAGGATGAGGAAAGATGGTGGGGTAGCTACAGTAAAGCAATTGAATTCCACCGTGCTAACAGGGGACCAATATTGGAGAAGGATACTTGCAAGCTGACTGATGAACCAATAGCTAGCTAGGATGTTCACAGATTGACAAGTGGTTGGGAGGTGGGGAAAATGGCTGCAACAGAATGGGTGGGGGAGCAGCTTTATACATTACATGTACACTGGTGTCTTTTCCTGTCTACATGTGTGTATCAAGATTGGCATATAGATGAGTAAGTTAAAAAAATAAATTAAAATGAAAGAAAAAATGGATCCAAGTGCCTTTGGTTCACATGGTTTGAAAGGTTCAGTTTCCATAGGGTGAACAAATGAGAATGAAGAATGTCTTTAAAGTTACTAACTCACAGGTTTTTCTAGGTGGTCAAACAACTAGTAAAATGTACATGTATATATCCATTGTTTCTAGGATTTTCCTTCAACAAGGAAGAGGTAAATGCTGTTCAATAAACTTGTCTGATACCTTGGTTCTTATAGTTATTAAGTAAATTGGATTGGACTTACAGAGAATTAATCATAAATGTATGTTAGAGACATCTGATTAATTTACAAAGTTACCCTACCCCAACAGTCATGTTAAGTGGCTGATGAGATCTGGGAAGCATCTGGTACCCCCATAGCTTTCTGAGGTCAGGGGCACCCCCAGCCACTGCTCATGTAGCTAAGACTGAATCCCCAGAATGACTGTTTCCCCACCACACCTCCCTCTCCTCACCCTTGCCAGCCTCTCCCCAATCCCTCCAGTTCAGAGACCTCTTTGCCATTTTGTTCCTGTATCCAATATCGGCCTTCTCATTCTCCAAAGAGTTAAGACCCCATCCGGTCTCCAGCAGACAAGTACCCTGCTCTGAGATACCACCTTTTAGCCTTCCTTTTGGCCCACTGGGACCTGAGGGGTCCCCCCACCATTGAGATTGGGGTGAAGACATTCTCCCATTCTCCAGTGGGACCATCCAGTCCAGTGTCAGAAAAAGTTCAGGAGACACTCTGGTCTTGAACTGATACCTCCTGGGCCCTGCTTTTCATGTGGGCAAACTGGTCACTGGGCAAAAGCCCACCTAACCTGGGGCCTCCCTCCAAGCACTGACCCAACTGTGGACAATGGGGAAGGTGGATTGTCCCCAGGGGAAGGACACCCCTCCCCTCAGTACAGACCTGATTCCCAAGACCCATTCACCGAGTTGCTGGAATGAGTGGGCCTGAACCCCATTGCCCCTACCACCTCAGGTGGCACATCTGAGGAACATCGGGTTACAGGAATGGAGAACAACCATGTAGTCTCATTTGTAGTCAACACTGGGGCAAGTCTTTCACTTAACTCAATGGCATGGACACACTTTTTAGATCAAATACCCCAATTATGGAAGTCTCAGTGACCCCTACATATCCACTGCAGAACCCCCTCTTTTTTGCACATTTGGATCCCTTTCATTATCCCATTCTTTTATAGTTGTGCCAAGTTGCCCCATCCCCCTATTGGGTCAAGATCTCCTTCACAAACTAAAAGCCTCCATTATCATTCCCCCTTTAAAGTCCACTACCATCTTTTTAATACATTCTGGCCTATACCTGGTCCCCATGACCCTTAAGTCTCCTGAGTGTTTTTTTTTTTTTTTTTTCTGGCTGGAATTAATCCTACAGTCTGGGATACTTCTCAATCTAAAATAGCTAAACACCATTCCCCTGTTCATATCCAACTGAAAGACCTCACTTGCTATGTTACCCTTCCCCAATATCCTTTAACCCCCTTAACCCTCAAAGGTTTAAAGCCCATATCTCCCATTTATTACAGGTCAAACTCCTCATACCAACTTACTCACCTCATAACTCTCTGTAAGGAGCAAACTAAATGTGTGACATTTTGTGTGGTGTGTACTCTGTAAAACATAAAATAACTTGAGTGCTGTATGCTATGATGATGTAATGATGTAATGTTACCCCAAGATAAGACTGACATTGCTCCAAGTAAGATAGACATGTGACTGACTCCTCCTAACCAAGACCGGCTAGCAAAGTTTGATAAGAAGGATTTATAAGGATTCATGACTAAGCCTTGCTCAGTCTTCAGCTGACATCAATAATGCCAGTTCTGCACCAAGCCTGGAGGAGACTCACTGACTTGCTATGTTGGCCTGCTGGAACATCCGTCATCCCGACTGTGACCAAGACATTCCTGCGGAGGTGACCACAGAGCTTTTTCGCCCTCTTCTTCGACGACAGCGGAGCCGACCCATGTGCATCCTGCCTAAGACGTCTCTGTCCAGCCTGCTGGCTGTGACATCGTTATCTTCCTTCACCTGCCAACTGTCCTCGCTGATCAGGACTCTGGTGGAAGGGCGTTCCCCAGCAAGATCTCCTGGGCTCTCCTCTGGACTGCTCCTTGGGAGTCGCTGCCCTTCAACTTAAGACACATCGCGAAGGAGTAGACCTTAGGAACGGGTCTTAATAAGAAGTGAGTCTTGCTTACTCGGGGCTCATAGTATCCTAACTTAGTGATTAAGTAATGTGTGATATTGGTGTGATTAGAGTTAAGATAATTATAATACTTGTGTGATTAGCATCAAATAAAAGCCAATTGATTTGGACCAAATTTATTCTCATTGACTTGTCCTTGCCGCTCGTGACACTATCCCATTCTCAAAGTAAAGAAATCCAATGGTCAATTTGGCTAATACAAGACCTTAGAAAAATCAATGAGGCAGTAGTTCTCAGTAGTTCGTACATGCCCTGTAGCATCTAATTCCTATGCCCTTTTATCTCATATTTCAGTCTCCACCACACATTTCTCAGTGTTAGATCTGAAAGATGCCTTTTTTACTATCCCCCTCCACCCTGTTTCATGTCAACTATTTGCATTTACCTGGACTGACCCAGACACTAATTGTTCACAGAAGCTAACCTGGACTCCTGTCCCACAAGACTTCAGAGATAGCTCCTACTACTTTGACCAGGCTCTCCCCCTAAACTTATTCCCTATCTGCCTCAAACAGTATATAGATGATGTCCTGCTCTGTGACCCTTCACTAGGTCATTCCACCCATCACATTACCACCTTCCTTTATTCCCTGGCCTCCTGGGGATACTAAGTTTCTCTGCTCCCCTCAGGTACAATATTTAGGCATCCTATTAACCCCCACCTCCTGCACCCTACACCCCAGAGACTCCAAGCTTTAAAAGACATTCCTCACTGCCCACCAAAAGGGACATGTTGTCCCTCTTAGGCCTTTTTAATTATTTTCACATTTGAATACCAAAATTCTCCCTATTTATGAGGCTTACAAGGAGAAATTTTCAGATCCTCTTCCATCTCCCTGTTCTTTTTCCTCTACCATTTCTCAAGGATTCTCTTCTCAAATTCTCAGCTATTTATTTACCAAACTCTGAGACGCCTTTTTTCCTGCCACTTCACTCAGAACATCGACAAGCCTTGGGGATTCTTTACCAGAAGGCAGGGTACCCCCCCACACACACTGCATTCTTATTGAAACAATTAGACTTAATTGATCAAGGTTGGTCACAATGCCTGAAGGTTTTATCAACAGTAGCTCTCCTGATCCCCCAGGCAAGAAAATTCACATTATATCAAACCATTACTGTTCTTACCACACACTCCCTCCCAGATCTTCTCAGTCATCCTTCATTTCTTTCCCTTCCACCAACCAGAGTCCAATTATTGTGTTCACAACTCCTGAGTACCCTAACTACCTTCCAGCAAGACTCTTCATTAAGCCCTGTCACTCTTCTACCAATAAAAATCCTCCATCCCTGTGATTTCTCACTCTTGTCCTGACCCCTTGATTTCTTAATGAACTCCTTTTTCACATATAACTGAAGCTGCTGATCCTCTTGCCCAAAATTCCTAATGTCACATTCTCAGACATCCTTCCACCTTTTCTTAACAACACTCAGAGACAAATTAAATTTATCATATTTACTGCCCCTTCACCTTTCTCCTCCTCAAACACTAGATCTCATTTGAGATCTCTGGCTTCAAGGGACATTCATTGACCTGACCCCCACCCAAATTTTTTTTTTCTCCATATGGTTTCTACATATCATCTTTAACAGCCACAATGAACATGAAACAATGGAGGCAAGAACTGCCTGATTCCTCGTGGTCTTCTCGATTACTCCCCGTTATATCCCCCTTAATATTCATCCTTCACATAATAGATTTTCTTTGCTGTATTCTTTTTTTGTAGATGGACACAATAACTATGTTTTGTTTATTTATTTTTATGTGGTGCTGAGGATCAAACCCAGTACCTCACACATGCTAGGCAAGTGCTCCACCACTGAGTCACAACCCCAGGCACCTGTATTCTTAATTTTATACAGGAACAGCTTCTTACCAAGGTGACCAAGTTAGCCCAAACTCCCAGGAACATCTCAAAGTCATTATCCTCCTGCACTCACAATCTGAGTTCCTGAAACCATAACAAAGAAAGATTGTCTGCGGTTACCTGAATTTCCTTCCATATACACCCCTCTTCATCTCCAACTGCAGGAATCCCCATGTCCTCTCCAAGAATTCTGAAAGGGAGTCTTCCTACTTCACCCTTTTATAGCAGGATGCAGCCAGACATGATATTGATGCCCCTATTCATTATACCCCTTTCAGAGTCTGGAGTGAAGGATATGGGTACCTATCTGTCCTCCCACCCTGCACTAAATGATCCTACAACCAAAACTTCTCCCACGACCTGGCCCTGCCCCCTGCCCGCCAAAAGGGCCCACCAAAAGTAACCAACTCCTCCCATGGGCTGGCTCTGCTGAGGTTGCCTATAAAACCCAGATTCTTATGGTAGCCCATGGACATTTTGACTCCAAAGATGTGACTCTCCAGTGTTGAATAACACTGGTCCATGAGGTTTGCCTCCATTTTTCTTTTTCTTTCTGTATTCCCTCCCATGTACTTTCAAGAGGAAGTACAGAATGGGTAGTAGAAGATAGTTATAAATGACCACTACAACCACATGACCAGTAGCTTATAACTGCCCTTAATATTTTTCTTATTTTGTTAAGAATAAGTTTGTGTATAGCTGCAAATGCATTAAATGGACATGTTTGTTACTCTCCTCTGTTTTTTGTTCTTGAATATTGATTGATTTAACATCAGTAATTAAAGGGATATTAAATCTACATTAGATTAGATTGTGGGATGTCAGAAGAGCAAGCATCGCAACTTTTTTTTCATTTTCTCTTATTCTGCAGAAGGAACAAGTACATTTTTGGTTGTACAAAAGATAGTTATATCACATTAGGTGGAATTATGACCTTGTTATTGTGTTTATTTGGAGATTAAATATGATGGTAAAGAGTCATTCTGAAACTGGTCTTAAAAATCAGAATCCCATCCTCATTCTCCTTGTGTTAAGGATTAAACACCTGAGAAACAAGGAGGCAAGAGCAAAAATTTTAATTTAAAAGATGGAACAGAAAGAGACTCCTTTGGAGAGGAGGGAGTCCAGAACTGGTGCCTGAGGGAGTGGGGGTGCTTACCCCTTTTATAGATTTCAGGTTTCCTTTTTTCTCATGTTCCCTCCTCCCATCATGCCAAAAGGTGACCAAAAGGTGGGAAAGGAGCCATTAAGGGGCTATTCATTAAAAACTCTTTGCAGGGAGAAACAGTTTCTTGGAGGCAGGTAACCTTGGCAATAGGTTGGAGGAGGGGAAAGTGCTCTGGAGGTATTAGCATTTTATTTCCTTTTGAATCAGTCCCCATCTTTCGCACCCAATCATCCATTATCTATACTGATTGTCTGTCCTTTGCTCAATTTCACTGTTTGGGTATCAAGTTGACAAGGGGTGGACTTGTGATGGTTAATCTGAATTGTCAATGTGATTGGATTAAGAAATGTCTAAGACTGAGAGGCTTCTGGATGTATCAATGAGGGTATTTCTGGAATTATTGGCATGTGGGACAGCAAACTGAGGCAGAGATCCACTCTAAGTGTGGGCAGTACAGTCTAATAGGTTGGAGGCTTCGATGGAATAAAAAGTTGGAAAAACAAGGAAACAGCAACAGAAACACAGGTTTGACTCTTGAGTGTATTTTTGATGGCTGCTACAATCTCCTGAAGCTCCTTCACTCTTCCAAAGCATATTCTGACCAGTGATTCTCCAGGGAGTATCTAGGCCTTTGGACCCAAATTGGGATGGAGTCATTGATCCCTCTTGTTGTGAGGCTCCAGTTTCTTGGACTGAGCACTTACTAGTTCCTCCAGCTTTCCAGCTTGCAGACAGCCATTGTGGAACTATCCAACTTCTGGATGTGTAAGCTAGTCTAATAAATCATATCTATCTACCTATCTGTATACATTTGTATATCTATATTCTGTTGTTTCTGTTCCTGTAGACAACCCTGTACAATACACTCATGCACTGTTAGTGGGACTGCAAATTAGTACAACTTCTTTAGAAAATAGTATGGTGTCTAGAGCAGTGACTGAATTATGGGTCTTGAACTGTCCTATGACAGAAGTGATGCCTCTCTTGGGAACTCTTGGTGTGAAGGCATGAATTTGAGACTGCCCAGTTGCTAAGGTGTTGCCCTGATTAATAGGAGGTTCTGTGCCAGCCACAGAGCTATTTAGTTCTTGACCTTGAGGTTCAGATGCCAGGTGCTTGTGGGTAGAAAGTTATGGGCACAAGTTGATAATCATAATCAGGCTGCTCATACTCATTACCTTGGTTATGCTTACTTTGAAGAAATTTTCTCATAATAAATCCTTTTGATGTTTATACCTATATAATAAATGTGCTGCCCTTATGTGTCACTATATCCCTACTAGGGTTGTAGTCAACCATTGAGACCCAGCTTTATCTCTATTTGTGTGTTTGTCTTTTCTCCAACCCCTCATGGTCCTACCTAGGAACTTGAATTAATGGCCATGCAGGTTGTTGTAGTATGAAGATTCCTTGAAGATAAGGAATAGATCCAGAATTTGACCTACTTATTCCACTCCTTGTTATTTGGCCAAAAAAACTAAAATCAACATACTATAGTGAAACATGCAAACCAATATTTATAGCAGCACAATTTACAATACCCTAGTTATTGAACCAGTTCTGGTGCCCATCAACAGTTAAATGAATAATGAAATTGTATATATACAAAATGGATTCAGTCATAAAGAATGAAAATAAGTCATTGAGTATAATGAGAAAGTTTCTGTAAAAAGATTTGATATTTTGATTTGATATTTAAAGGATTTTAATTTGTCAATGTAATGACTAGCATAATAGGAAGAAGTCAAGACAGTGCTATAGGTACAGGTAAATGACATAAGTATCCTATATTGCAATATCACTCACATGATTAAAATCCCTACCAAATTTTTCAAAAATAATTATCAAAAGGAAAAAAGAAAAAAAATGAAAATGCTGGTTCTTATTTATGCATTTTATATATAATATGCTATTGTCATTGCAGATCTCTTAGGATTTTGCTAAATGACACTATTCATCTCAAAGGAAATTTTTACATATATTTTAAGCAGACAAGACAAAAATTTGGGAATATAAATTAAATTATTTATGTGTTCAACAACTTATTAGTTTTCAGATTATTCTGTGAATGTGAAAATTTTCATTTGAAAAGTGCAATTTAATTTGCCTAGTTTGAGACTGTTCTTTAAAGAAATAAATGATCAACAGGTAATTTGTAGCTAATATAAAATTATTTGGAGCTATTTTAAGGGTTGGTACTTATTAATAGAAGTTGACCTTTTCAATTTACCATTTTAACTTTCTGAAAAACTCGTATTAGACCATATAATAATTTGTATCTACCTGAAGAGACATTTTTTGTTATTGTTGATTTTGCAAGGGAAGCACTATTTAGACTCTTTCAGGCTCCAAATATTACTTCAGGAAAAGTACTGTATGAATCCTCATCAATGGTTTGCTGTATTATCTCTATGATAATCATTAGAACTCTTCTTAGAAAATCACAAGAAATATAAATTTTGTGCTTTGTTTTGAAATTACTCTCCAGCTCCAAACTTCTAAGATGTTTTAGATTATAATTTTTAGAGTACTTCACACTAGTATAATTCACATATGGAAACGGAAAACACTTAAAAGTGCTAAAATAATATAATGGGCCATTTTGTCTTTTTTCTGCTTGAATAGCAGGAGTGTTAATATTAACTGTATATGGACAACTATGGTTCAAAGTGTCATTTTTAACTGTGTATGCAAGAACAGAGAGAAAGATTATTTCTAGGTTGTTAGTGGAGTTGTGAGTATGTTACTCCAAGTTAGGAAAACTTTTTTTTTTAAATAAATAAAAAAAAATCAAGTAACAAGAACTATCAGAAAAAAATTCTCAATATTTTGACAAGGGGGAAAGTAAGTCATTTAAACCAAGACCTTTAAGAAATTCATAACAAAAAGTTATGAGGCGTTTGGGGATATAACTCATGGTAGAGTAATTATCTCACATGACCAGGTCTTGGATTTGATGTTCAGCAACACACACACATATAAAAGAAAAAAATATGACAGAAGAAATATCAGTTATGACAGAAAAGTCTTTCTGGCAACTAAAAATTTTGCCCATTGTTATGAACATTCCAAACAAATAAAATAAATAAAATGTGCTTATTTGCTTATACTTATTTGTCATCTGGTAGAATATAAATATTTAATAGAATCAGAAAAAAAGGGAGACACACATTATTGTTTAAAAAGAGCAGACACTGAAAGCAAATATGACCAATGTAATTATGGAGGATAGTAGAGTTTAGGTCAAATGTTAGGACATAAAAGGAAGCTGAAGCTATGAGAAATTAATGTTTTTTATCATATATAATGTGAGCTGCATCTTATTCCTAATTGTAGATGTGTCTATCCAGAATAGCAATGTGAAAGACATAGATATGTAATTAAAAAGAGATATGGTTATACAACATAATTGTATAAGAAATGAGCTTAAATAAAAGCCTAGTATATTAGATGCATGAATTAAATGGATGAATATTATTTTATTAACTTTTAATGATGTGCAAATCAAATAATGAGAATGTGTTGGTAAAAAGCATGCATAACCTGTATTTTATAATTTTAGTTACACATGTTCGCAGGTAATTTCCTACTATGAGTTTATGTCAGTGATTCTCAAATTTAGCATACACAATTACTTCTTGGAGGAGGTTATTAAAATATGGAAATCTGAAATTCAAACTAGAAGATCTATTGCTACAGCAGGTATGGGCTGGAGGCTTTACCATGATTCCAGGTAATATTATCATAAGTGGCTCATAGTACATATATTGAGAAATACAGTTGCATATAGTACATGACAGTGTTGGTTTTTCCTCCTCTGAACTAATTTCTTGTTTGGTTTTTTACCCAAATCATTCAAAGTTAAGAATGATAAAAAATTTTGAATGTTTCCTTTGGGATTTTTAAAGCAACAGATTTTTTGTATGTCTCATTAAACGTCATTGCATTTTACACAAGGTACTCTTGAGGGAAATTTCTAGTCTATGAAATTGATTGAAAATAATAAGAGTATTACAACTAAAATATCATGCAATAAAAGGAGAAAAATATTGCATCATTTCCACTTTTTAAAATATTTACAGAAATGGCACTTTCAACTGATTCAGTGTAGCATTCAAATGCAGTTTTTCAACACCATTTTTTATAACTTCAAATTTAAAACATTCTAGAAAGAGGTTACAAGTAACAGTTCTTAAAATATATTTTATATTTTTAGGATTTTGTTTAACAATATGCTGTTGATAACTTACTCTTGTATGTGGTTGTCAATCCAAAAGTCTCAATTTTCCATGGTAATTTTGCAGATTGGAAATAAAAACCTTACTAACAGAAGTACAATTAATCATATTACAAGTATCCATCATGCATTTCTTATAAGTAGGCCTATCACTCTATTTTGAAAGAAACATAAATTAATTAGATATGATGTGCTTTTTTAGGTCAGGCAGTATTTATTTCATAGTCATCTCTAAAAGCAAAATGAATTGGATCTGTATCATACTTTTTATCTCTCATAAAATATCTTTATTATAATCTTTGAAGCTACGTATTTTTCAATTAGCTTCAAATTTCCATTGAAGAGCCTATCTTATTTTTTACTTCATGTGTTTATTATATATTGTCATAATATAGTTTCATATATATATGAATAAATATATATATATATATATATATATATATATATATATATATATATAAATAATCTTAAGGGTTGGAAATGTAACTCAGTGATAGAGCACTTGCCTAACGTGTGAGACTCTGAGTTTGATTCCAGGCACTGTCAAGCAAGAAGAAGTAGTAGTGGTGTATTTGAACACATTATAAAACCATTAAATCAAGCTAACTATATCTTTCACCACACATTTACAGTTTTTTTCTGATAAGAGTATTTGAAATTTACTATTAGTGATGATTGAAATGCACAGTACTGAATTATTCATTATTCTGGCACTATATCTCAGAGATTCTGATGTGTTTTTCCTTATTTAATTGAAGCTTTGTACCATTGGACTACAGTCTCCCAAATCCTAACAAACCAAGTTTCTGCCAAAAACCATTCTTCTTTCCTGTGAGTTAGCTTCTTTTAGATTTCATATGTAGATGAAAATATGCAGCATTTGTCTTTCTACATTTGGTTTTTGTTTTTGCAAACAATAGATTTTCTTTCTTTAATAAGTTTGAATGGAATCACCCATACTGACTTAAAATCTTTTGGGTAAATGTACAGTAACAGGACTGCTTTATCATATGATAAATATACTTTAAGTTTTTTGAGGAAACTCCATACCATTATTTTAATGACTACTAGCTTCCATAGCCACCAACTGTACACAATGGTTCCCTTTGTGCACCCTACCTGCCTAGGGTGAACACCCAATTAATACATATCAGTGGATTCATCATTAATTACTCTAAAGATTTTATAATCATTTCACCTCTAAATATTCTTGCATTGTCTCACACATGAGCTTTTAGGGGATACATCATATCTAAACTATAGCATCTTCTCAAATAAGTATATCTAATGGAAGAAAGAATAGCAGGGCTTGAAAATTAATGAAGTATCACATTTTGAGAGTAATAAAAAATAAGAATTATCAAAATATGCAAGACACATGAAACATGATTAAAAGACAAAACATACGAATCATAGTTGCAAATGTAGTGGCAAATGTACATACCAAAGGCACAGAAATCTTATTCAATGAATCATAGCAACTTTCCCAAATCTTGGGAAAGATGTGGACATTCACAAACATGAGATTTTTAGAAATCCAAATTGTCATGACCAGCAAGGGCCTCTCCATGTCATAATATAGTTAAAATACCAAAGTTGTAGAACAAATATTCAAAGTTTAAAGACAAAAGTGTCGAGTCAACCCATCATCATAATAGCAGAGTTTTAAACAGAAATTGTAAAGGCCAAAAGAACACAGAATGATATATAAAACCCCAGAAAAAATAAATGCCAATCTAGATTACTATATCCAGCAAAGTTACCCTTTTGAAACTAGGAAATGTAGACCTTCCATGATAAGTATAAACTAAAGATATTCATAAACAACGTTACATAAGATACTTAAAAGAATCCTACATACAAAAGAGGAAGAAAGATAGACACAATTACCAGAGCATGAGACTAGAAAAGAACAATGTAGAAGAAAAAAGTTTACTTCAGGCTCAGTGTTTCAGAGGTTTAGTCCATGGTTGGTCGACTCCATTGCTTTGGGACTGAAGTGAAACAGAACATCATGGCAGAAGATTGTGGCAGAGGAAAGCTTCTCAGCTCATGGCAATCCAGAAGTAGAGAAAGAACAAGGATCCAGAGACAAAATATAATACCTAAGGGCATACCCCCAATAACCTGCTTTCTCCAGCCATGCCCTGCCTGCCTAGTTATAATACAGTAATCCATTCAAATTATTAAACACCAAATGGATTAATTCACCGATTAGGCCAAAGCTTTCATAATCCAATCATTTTATCTCTGAACATTTATACATTTTCTCACATATGAGATATTGGGTGATACTTCATGTCCAAACCTTAATATTCTGCCATGGCTCCCTGAAAATAGTGTCCATTACACAGTGCAGTGTGCATTTACTCAGTTTATAAGAGTTCCCATACTCTTAACCATTCCACACTTGCCAAAAAAGTACATTTCCTCTCAGACTTTGAGCTAAAATTTGACTTGCAGCCTAGGTAAAAAAAAAATAAGAACCTGTCTCAAAACAAAATCATGCAGAATATGATTTCATTCATATTTATTTTTGTTATCTGTTCTTCCATCTGTATATACACATAGAAGTCAAGATATCTGGAATTTTTTAACTTAATATTAGTTTTTTTTTTCTGAAATTTATTTTCTAATTTGTACTTTCTGCATTTTCTGAATGTATGCATTTTTTTTACAAATAAATTTGTTCTTAAAAATTAGCAGTGAATCCCCATAAAGATAAAAGCAAGTCTTATATAGAGAATAAACACTCCTATTCAAAAGGGAGAAAAGGGGCATAGAAAGAAGAGATGGAACCAAAACAAGATAAAAAACCTGATGAGCATAGATCTCTTCTAGGTTTGGTATCTTTATCTGGGGCACATAATGACAAGCTGTAATCTCCAAAGGGCTTAGACATCCCTTCCTCTAAAACCTTGTTGGTTGAAGCCCATGTGGGCTTTCTCTTGCACTGACTTTTTACACAGCAATCAGCTTTCTTTGACAAACATTCCACCTCACTGCTATCTCTTAATCCCTGGGGTCTCCATTCCACCTATGACTTCATCCTTACAGCTTCAAACACCATCCATTCAGGGGATCCTGTCAGGGTTTCTGACCCTACTACACTCCACCTGGGTATTCATGTCTTCCTTTGCAATCTCAGTGGAAATGTCAATGCCCCCCTTAGGGCAGCATTCTACTATAGAACCAGCACCATGTGGAAGACACAAAGGTATGGAACCATTTTGAGCAATAGCTGGGTTCACTTGGACCATGGTTTCACCAGTTTGTGAGTACATAGGTGTAGGTATGGTGAAACAAATCTTGAGAAAACAACTTCCTATGCATCCATGTAGGAGCACTGAGCACCTATAATCCATTGTCAAAGCAGTTTTCACTTTTACCTGCTATAGGGATTGTCTTGTTGATTCCTAAGATGTATCTTTTCTTTTATCTCTACACAAATTATGTATCTTTCCTTTAGTGTTGTTGATCTCTTCAGCCACCACAACTTCCTTAGCTCCAATTATGTGTTCTTTTCAAAGTGCAAGATTTGCAGATCTTTCTTCTCTGATTATTGCTCCTGATTGATTAACATAGCAAACCTGGCTAAAAGCTGCCAGCAATATCCATGTCACCGCCTGAATACTTTGCTGTCTTAAAATTTTCTCTACCAAATTATTGGGTCTATCAGCTTTAAAGTCAACCTCACAAATAGTCTAAAGAATATGGGCAAATTATAGGAAAGTTATTTACCAAAATGGAACATTAATGATCTCTCTGTCAGTCTGCTTTTCCATCATTGTGACCAAAATACCTGACAAGAACAACTTAGAGGAGGAAAAAATTATTTTGGGCTCATAATTTCAGAGGATCCCTCCATACTGACTCCATAGCTCCAGACCTGAGATAAGGTAGAACATCATGGCAGATGGGTGTGGTGGAAGAACGTTGCCCAGATCATGGGAGGCAGGAATCAGAGAGGGAGAGGGAGGAGCTAGCAACAAAGAATGATCCCCAAGAGAAATCCCCAGCAACCTACTTTATCCAGTCATGCCCTACCTGTGGACAGTTACCACCCAGTAATACATTCTAATTATTAATACATTAAATTGATTAATTTGCTGGTTAGGTTACAGCTCTCATAATCTAATAATTTTATCTCTGAACATTCCTGTATTGCCTGACATACTTTTCAGGTTACCTCTCGCATTCAAACCACAAAATCAAACAGTGGTCACTGAAATAAAAAAAGAAAGAATTTTTAAAATCTCTAGAAGTAATTGAAAACAGACACAACATTTCAGAATCTGTGGGATATAGCAAAAGCAGTACCAACAGAGAGGTTTATAACTTTAGGTGTGTGTGTATATATATATATATATATGTGTGTGTATTATATATATATATATATATATATATAGTCTCTCTATATAGTCTTTCTCTCTCTTTCTCTCTCTCTCTCTCTCTCTCTCTCTCTCTATATATATATATATATATATATATGAAACACTGAGATTTCAAATAATTTAATAATGCATCTCAAAGTCTTAGAAAAACAATAAAAAAGCAAAAGCAAAATTAGCATATTGAAAGAAATAACAAAGACCCCATCTGATCTAAGTTAAATGGAGATAAAAAGAATGATTCTAAGTATCAATGAAGCCAAGAGTTGGTAATTTAAAAATAGAAACAAAATTGACACACTCAAAACCAAACTAACCAAAAGTAACAAAGAGAAGACAGATATAGCATTAGTTTTAAAAATTGGGATATTTCAACAGATACCCCTCAAATACAGGTGATCATTAGTGATTATTTTGAGAATTTTATTCCAATAAAATGGAAAATCTAGAAAAAACAGAAATTTCTAGACACATAATATCAAATGAAATTGAACCAAGAAGGTATCAGAAACCTATACAGGTCAACAACAAGTAATGAGACTGAAACCATAATAAAAACACACAACAAAGAAAAGCATATCAATGCAAAAATTTACTGCTCAATTTCAACAATGCTCCTCCAACTATTTTATTAAATAGAAAGGGAAGGAACCTTTCAAAATTCATTCTACAAAGCCAGAACTAACCTGTGTTTTAGTCAGTTTTTTTATTATTGTGACTAAAAGAACCCAACCAGAACAACTATAGAGGAGGGACTCACTCCATTCCTCAGGGCTCAAGGTGAGGCTGAACATCGCGGTGGAAGTGTGTGGCAGACAAAAGCAGCTCACATGATGATCAGTAAGCAGTCAGAGAGACTCCACTTTCCCGACACAAAATACATACCCCCATCACCACACCCCCGATGAACCACTTCTTCCAGCCACACCCATCTGCCTCCAGTTACCACTCAATTAATTACATCAGGGATTAATTTGCTGGTTAGGTTAAGGCTATAACCCAATCGTTTCTCCTCCAAACCTTCTTGCCTCTTCTTGTCTCACACGTGAGCTTTTGGAGGACATCATATCTAAACCGTAACACTCTGTTACCAAACCTGATGACAGAACTAATAAAGAAACTATTGAAAAATATCCTTCCTGAACATAAATGCAAAAATCTTCAATGTGATCATTGCAAATCAAACTCAACAGCGCATTATGAAGATCATGCAACATTATCAAGTTGATTTTATTCCTGGGATGAAAGTATCCTTCAACATACAAAAATTAATAAATGTAATGCAACGCATAAAGAGAATCAATCAAATGAACACCTCAAGAGTTGTAGAAAAAGCCTTTGATGAAATTTGATATTGCTTAATGATGAAAGTTCTGAAGAAAGTAGATGTATAAGAATCATATTCAATACAATAAAGGCTACACACACTCACACACTCACACACACAAACAAAACAAAAACCTGTATGCAACATCATACTGAATTAGGAAAACTTGAAAACATTTCTTCTAGAATGAACAATGAGACAAGCGGGTCCAAGTTCACCACTCTTATTCAATATAGTACTTGAAATTTTATCCAGAGCAATCAGGCAAGGGAAGGAAATAAAAGGGATACCAATAGGAAAGAAACAATTCATATAATCCCTATTTACAGATAGTATGATTCTATATTTAGAAGCCTCGAAGGATTTCACCAAAATATTCTTAGTATAGCTTAACAAATTCAGCAAAGTAGCTGGATAAAAATCAACATAAAGAAATCAGTAGTTTTTCTATACACTAATAAAACCCTCACTGAGAAGGAAATTAAGAAGTCAATCAATCCTTTCCACAGTAGCCTAAAATGTACCTGGAAACAAATATAACCAAGGAGGTAAAGGAATCTACAATGGAAATTATAAAACACTGAATAAAGAAATAAAAAAGACTGGAAGACTGAACATCTCCCATTTTTGTGAATTGAGAAAATTAACATCGTCAAAATGACCATAGTACACCAGTAGCTCCGAAGACTGAATCAGAGGGATAAATTCAAAGCCAGCCTCAACAACTTAGCGAGGCCTTAAGCAACTCAGTTAGACCTTGTCTCTAAATAAGATAAAAAAAAGGGCTGGGGATGTGGCTCAGTGATTAAGTGCCCATGGGTTCAATCCCTTATACCAAAAACAAAAAACAAAAAAGAACATAGTACCAAAAGCAACTTACAGATTTGATGCAACTCCCATTAAAATACCAATGTTGTTTTTCACAGAACTAGGAATAGAATGCCTAAAATTTGTCCAGAACTGTCGGGATCTTAAGCCCCCTTACTCTTCTCCAACAGCGACAAGGGAAGGGGACATTCCCCAACAAGGTCAGACTGGGATAGGTAGGGCCCACTGACTGCCTGCACCCAGCCCTCCGGGTGGAGGACAATCAAATGCATCAGGGAGACCAGTCACAGCAGGAACTCGTTTATTGAGGAAGTCACATGGCTTTTATGTAGGGTGGGGGCTAGGTGGAAACCAATCAGTTTAAAGGTCAGCAAGCAAGGCATGGGGTTCACGCAGGCGAGAGTCCCATAGGACTATATGGCAAGCACGAGCTGATCACGTTCCCGGAACTGTTGTTAACCAATCCCTGACGGTGGTCTGGTTTATCGTCATTAACTATTGAAATCGCCTTTGAGGCCTTGATCTTGCTCACTCACCAGGAAGTAAGGAGTCAGCCTGAGTTAGTTAACGTGTCATTAGTCCCAACACAGAACCACAATGTTCCTCAAATAGACAAAACAATTCTGAAAAGTTCAGTTCTGGAGGCATAACAATTCCTGATTTCAATATATATTACTGATATATTACTGAGTTCTAATACCAAAAATAACATGATATTAGTACAAAAACAGATGAGTGGAATAGAAAAAGTTACCCCCAAATAACCTCATGTATATACTTTCATCTGCATCTTGAAAAAGGTGCCAAAAACTTTTATGGGCGAGAAGATAGTCTCTATAAACAAATAGTGCTCAAAAACCTGGGCATCTGCCTGTAGAAGATTGAAGCTATATCCTTATATTTTACCCTATTAAAATGTATCTCAAAATGGATCAAATGCTGGGTGTGGTGGAGCATGCCTATAATCCCAGAAGCTCTGGAGGATGAGGCAAAAGGATCACAAGTTGAAATCCAGCCTCTGCAATTTAGTGAGGCTCTGAGGAACTTAACTAGACTCCATCTCAAAATTTAAAAAAATTTTAAAAAAGGGCTGGGGATGTGGTTCAGTTGTTAAGTGCCCCCAAATTCAATTCCTAGTACCAAACAAATAAACAAAACACAAAAAGGATCATTTATTTTACCTTCACTGTAAGGTCTGAAACTTCAAGGAAACTTAGAGGTAAACATAGGAAAAACATTTCAAGATATAGGTACTGGTAACTGTCTCCTGAATAGAAGTATTAATAACTCAGAAAATAAAAGAATAGACTATTGGGATTACATTAAATTATTTAAAAAAACTTCTGTCCAGCAAAAAAAATACTTAACAGTATAAAAATATAACCTACAAAATGGGAAAAAATATCTGCTAGCTATTCACCTGACACGAGATAAATATCCAGAATATGTATTGAACCTAAAACATTTAATATCAAAATGACATGTAATAATGAAAAAATAGGCAAATGACCTGAATAGATAGTTCTCAAAAGAAGCACAAATTGTCAATAAAATATATAAGAACATTTTTAATATTTTTAGCCACTAGTAAAATTCACATAAAAAACTCTGAGATTACACCTGTCAGATGTCTATCTATCTATCTATCTATCTATCTATCTATCTATCTATCTATTAAACAAATGCTGACAAGCATATGGAGAAAAAGGAAGTCTTATATACTGTTGGTGAGAATTTAAGTACAGACAGCATGGTGAGCAGCATGGATATTCTGCAACAAACAACAAATAGAACTACCATGTGATCTAGCTACACTAATCCTGTGTGTATATATAAAGGACATGAAGTTAGCATGCCAAAGAGATGCCTGCATACCTATTTTTATTGTGACACTGTTTACAATGGACAAGTTACGGAACCAGCTTAGGTGGTCATCAGGAGATGAATGGATAAAGAAAATCTGATACCTATACACAATGGAATATTATTCAGCCATGAAGAAGAACAATTTCATGTCATTTTTCAGGAAAATGGATGTAACTGGAGGTGATAATGATAAGTGAACTGAATTAAGCCAGGTATAGAAAGCAAAGTACAAAATGTTCTCCCTGATATATGGAAATTAAAGTAACAGATGACCTGAAACTAGAAGAAAAACTATTAAGGGAGGGGAAAGGGAATAGGAGGTTGGTGCAAAAAGGAGAAGACCAGAGATTAGTAGGAGAGTAGATACAATTAAAACATGTATATATGCATAGATAGAAATGTCAAAGTAAAACCCTTTAATTTGTACAATTAATGAGTTAATATTTATAATAAATACATACATAAATATAAATTCAAGAAAAAAACAAAAATAATAAAATTAGTCAGGGGCCTGAATAGATATTTTTAAAAAGAACATATGACAAAGTTCAATGTATAAATGAAAATAATAGGTATCATTAATCTTTAGGGAAATGCAAAATATAGTGAAGTAATACTGCACACCTATTGAAATGAAAAAGATGAAAGATTGCAGGTACTGGTGAGGATATAGTGTCACCAGAAAATAATAAAAAGTAAAATTAGTTAAAAATGAGAAAAAATCAAATGCTAAAATGATGAAAGTGAGAGAAAATCCTACTGAAGTACAATAAATTTTAAAATGTAATATAAAAGGAAAAATGTAATGAAATATATCAAAATATTTGAAGGTAGAATAGATAGAGGAAAAAGAAAGGTATAAAAAGTGAAAAAGAAATAAGAGTCAAAAATTCCTCCTAGGTGTCTATTTGGATTAGAAACACTTCCTTGCAAGCATGTGCATACTCATTTCAGAGGTCATTAATCTGCATACCCATTGCATTGCCAATGCCTGCTCCACAGCAATGCTTTCTAAAAACTTTAACTTCAACATTATGTGGGCTTTGCAGGGAAGATGCATATTTACCTCTATAGACTTCAGTTTGTGCACCACAAATGTGCCAAATGTCCCAGTTGTGGTATACATCAAGGATGCCCCAGGATATTTGGACATTTTCAAATCAGTATATTTTGTCCTGGACACAGGTCATGGAAGCTGAGCATTTTGCCAGCCTCAGTCCCAGCACTCTCAGACTTTGTTCCACACCACATCATCATTGACTGTCCTGACACCTCATTGTAAATGGTGGAACAATCAACCATTGTGTGCTCCTCTGTCTCAGGGTGTATTCTCCACTATTATAACTATTTGGCCATCTTGTGTCCACCTCTGTCCCAGTCACAGCTGTCATGCATGATCATATCCCACCCAGTCAATGCAGTAGAATGTCCGCAGGGACCCCAAATTGATTGCTTTGTGTTTTCTGCTTCTCAGAACAGTCCTGTCCCTAACAATAGGACCCTAAATAAAATAACTTCTGGTTTTAGCAGTCTGAGAGTTTACGGAGAAATACATTGACTTTCTTCTCTAGAGTTAGCTTGTTGTACAGGAGGAGAAAAATCTCAGACCAAATTGCCAAACTGTATATAAAGCTTGCATTAATCATAGAATTCTGCGACGAGGACTACTGGTATCTAGCTATTATTAGGAATAAATACACTCTGCAGCTTACCTTACGCTTGCTGTGTCTGATTCCCATTCCCCCACTAGTGAGATGAGTCATTGTGAGTTGATTTGTAATTTTCTCTGTGTTTAATTATTGATTCTCCATACTGCTCAGATTTCCTGTGGCTTTTCTATTGGTTCTCAGAAAGTTTTCTCCATTCCTCTTCTCAACATAATTTCTCTTTTTCAGTGTCACACAAAGGGAATTTCTGTTCTGCCATCTGACTCATTATTTGAAATGGTGTATATGTTTTCTCTCTATGGAGTTCTTTGACTTTCTTATATATTTTGAATGTTAATCATTTTCCAGGTTAGGTCTTCATATTTTTCCTGAGGTACAGATTGTATCTTCATTCTGATTTTTTTCTTTGTTGTATTCATTTATTCCCATTTGTTTTCTTATAAATTTACATGCACTTTGGGGCCAAATATAAAAATCATCACATAGTTCAATGTAGCTTTGACCTGGTATACTCCAGTTATTTATATTTTTAGGTCATATTTTTAAGTCTTTAATCTATTTTGAGTTTATTTTTGTTTATAGTGTGAAACATGTGCCCAATTTCATTCTTTTGCATGTGGATATTCAATTCCTATACCACCATTTATTGATGATACTCGTTTTTTCCATTTTTTTTTCATGTGTATTCTTGGAATGTATGTTGAAAATCAATTGACTATAGATTAATAGGTTCATTTCTGGAATCTCTTTTCTTTGTTTTTCCCTTTTAATCTTTTTAGGGAGGAAATATATATTTCATAGTCATTATAAAAGTATGTGTTTACTACTGGGATATAAATAAAGTACTTATTTTTGACAATTTATACAATTAAAATATGATTTTCTTCCTGGACTTTTGAATAGGTTTTTGAATAGCTGATGACAGTTCAGTCATTTTTATCAGTAGTTACAGGTTGACTAAATTCCAATGCTTGGATTGAGGATGGGAAGTATACCAAACAGATAACATACTTTGTACATAACAAGAGGATTGGAAACATGGTTAGCATGCTTGTGTAATGGTACAATATTTGTGACTATTTTTGAAGTGTTCAAAGAATGGGAAGCACATCCTCCATGAGTTAGCAGCAATACAAATATTTGCACACTTGTGAGGAATGTAAAATATAGTAAAGAAATATAGGGCTCTAAAAAATGTTCATAAAGCACAGGTACATATCTTGCCAACTTAATGAGTGGGACAATTCAATTTGAATGCCATATTTATAAAATGGATTTTCATAGATTGAAAATCAAACATTTCGCTCATGGAGAAGATGGTAGATTAGAGGAAGTGTGCCCTCTTCATCTCCTCGGCAAAGGGGGTGATTAAGGAAATTCACTGAAATTCAACATTAGACAGTAAAATAATCATAAAGACAAAGAAAGTCAGAAACTTTGAATGTAAAACAAGAAATAATACATTAGAGATGCATTAGTTTTGTTGGTGGCATCAGCATTGCCAGGTCACTGCAGAGGGGAGGGGTAACACAGACAGCAAGAAAGGAAGGCAAGGTAAATAAAATTGGCTTTGACCCAGAGAGGCATCAAATTAAAAAGCTTATGCACAGTAAAGGAAACAATTAAAACGGTGAAGAGACAACCAATAGAATGGGAGAAAATCTTTGCTAGCTACTATTATGGCAGATGATTAATGTCTAGAATATATAAAGAACTCAAAAACCTCAACACCAAAGAATAACCCAATTAATAAATGAGCAAATGAATTAAGCGGACACTTCCTTAAAGAAGAAATACAAATGATCAACAATTGTATGAAAAAAAAAAAGTTCAACATCGTTAGCATTTAGGGAAATGTAAATCAAAAGTACATTGAGATCTCATCTCACACTAGTCAGAATGGCAGTCATCAAGAATTCCCGCCATAATAAATGCTGGAGAGTACGTGAAGAAAAAGAAATACTTTTACACTGTGTTATTATAAATTATTACAATCACTACGCATATCAGTATGGACATTCATCAAAAGACTGGGCATGAAATCACCATATGACCCAGCTATGCCACTTCTTGGTATTTATTATAAAGAATGAAAATCATAATACTATAGTGATACATGTATACCCATGTGTATAGCAGCACAAGCACAATTCACAGTAGCCAAACTATGAATACAGCCTAGATGTCCATCAATGAATGAATGGATAAAGAAAAGGTGGTGTATATATATATATATGTGTGTGTGTGTGTGTGTGTGTGTGTGTGTGTGTGTGTGTTTATATATATATAAATTAGTCACAAAGAAAAATAAAGTTCTGTCGTTTGCAGGAAAATGGACAGAACTAAAGACTACTATGTAAAGTGAAATAAGTAAACTCAGAATGTCAAGACTTATGCTTTCTCTCATATGTGAAAGCTAAAAAGGTAAAGGAAAAGATTAGTTCAGGGGGAGATCTCATGAAAATCAAAGGGAAATAGGTAGAATAGAGGAAAGGTATCAGGGACTGGGAGTATGAGAGGGAGAGGGGAAATGCATGGAATTAATATTGGCCAAATTATATTGTTATATTGTGTGCATGTGTGAATAGGTAACAACAAATTCCATCATTATACACACCTATAATGTTCCAATAAAATTGTGGGAAAAATAAATCAAACAAAGAATGCATAAATATTGATTTATTAATTGTGATAAATATACCATTCTCATATAAGCTGTTAAAAATAAAGGGTTTGGTGTAGGATATAGGAGAATTCAATGTACCTTACTTAAAATAATTCAGTGAACCTGAACTACTTTAAAATAAAAGAGCAAAGTTAAAAACACAAAATAGAACAAAATAAAATTTGACCACACATTAAACTTTACAATACTCATGTAAAATAATTTCCTCATTCAAGGCTTGTGCATAAATGTTCATAGTATCTTTAATTTTAGTTGCCCCACAATGGACATATAGTGATTTTTAAAATGTTAATGAAGGGGCTACTTGTATAGCTCAATGGTAGAACTTTGACTTTGCATATGTAAGACCCATTGTTTATCCCTACCACTACAATAAAAATTGTAAATGAAGAAAAGAAAATGGATAAGGTGTAAATGAAGAAAAGACGAATGGATAAAAAGTGAGGTTTATTTAGCAATGAAAAAATGAGTCAGTAGTGAAAAGAAATAAACTGATATACAACAAAATATAGAAGAATTTCACAATAGTAATGCTAAGGAAAAGAAGTAAACATACTGTACAATTTCATCTATATAAAATTCTAGAACATGCAAACTAATCTATAGTGCCTGAAAGAAAATGAAAGGTCTGAGAAATGGAAAGTGTGGAGAGTTTGGGGAATAAAAAGTGACATTAGGACATTAGCAGTAATGTCCTTTGTCTGCATTGTAATATTGGTACATGAATATATGTCAAAAAATCATCATTATGTAAACTTAAAACATGGAGATATGTATGTGTCAAATATAATTTAAATAAAACTGTGAGGGGATAAATGTAACCGCCTAAAATTTTGGAAAACATTAAGTTAATATTTTAATGCAAGTAACATTAGCTTGAAATTGCCAATTTAAATAACAATGACAGTCAAAGAATTGAAATATAACTGATTTGCTTCAAAAACATTTACTATTGGATAAATGGTATGAGAAGGACCCAGTGTTTTTTTGCTCCATATTCCCTAATTGTCTCTGCTTTGGTTAGGATTCTCCAGAGAAACAGATCTAATAAGGTGTGTGTGTGTGTGTGTGTGTGTGTGTGTGTGTGTGTATAGAAAGAGAGAGAGAGAGAGAGAGAGAGAGAGAGACAGCTAAAGAGAGAAGGAAATGAGAGTGGGGGAATTCATTTTAAGAAATTGATTCATTTGATTATCAGGCTGGCAAGTGCAAGATCTGCAAAGTAGAATCAGGCAGGCAAGAGACTCAGGGAAGAGTTGATGTTTGACATCTGAAAACCTTCATCTGGCAGAATTCCTTCTTACCCAGACATTGTTAGTCTTTGTTATAGTAAGGCTTTTAACTGATTGAGATTCATTCACCCACATTATGAAGGGTACTTTTTTTTAACTGAAAGCCAGTTAATTTAAATACTAATCTCATCCAAGAAACTTTATTCCATAAACAGTTATAATAATGTCTGCTCATCATTGTCCTGTCAAGTTGACACATGAAATGAACTATCAGTTTTTATTATTTTCAAAATTTCTTTGCCTGAAAATGTTTACATATAAGAAAGTGTGCTCTACTGTTTTAACACAAACCAACCAGAAAGAGCAATGATCACAACTGAACAGATGGTTTCAGGATTTCCATTCCACTGTGTGATCATAGACAGCAGTGGTGTTTCAGGTCGGAAAGCATCATTCAACTAGAACATTTAGGCATAATATTTGTGTAATCACATTTCAGTTAACACAATTGTGTTACCTTTCCATTCTGTAACAAATATCTGAACTAGCCAACTTACAAAGACAAAAGTTTATTTTGGCTCACACTTTTGGAGGTTTGAGATTATAATCTGTTGGTCCCATTGCTTTTGGAACTGTGGCAAGATAGCACATTGTGACAGCAGTGCATGGCAGAACAGAGTGTTCACATGAAGAGAAGAGAAAGATAGATCTATTGATCAGGCTGCCACAATATATTTTGAGGAATGTTCGGTGACCCACCACTAGGCCACATGTAAGGTTTGATCAAACACTGTCAAGATGAGGACAAAACCTTTAACATATCGGATTTTGGGAATGATCAATATCCAACTATAGCAAAAACTGTTCAAAAAATATTAATTTAACATCAGGTAAAATCTTCATTTTTTCTTTTACTGCTTTCAGTATTAAAAAACCTTGATAACCGTTGGTTGATGTGTTAGCTTTCAGTATACAACAAAATAAAAATGCCACATTTTTAAATTGGAAGAGATGAAAATCAGAGCAGATTAATGTTTAAAATAATAAGGGAGGAACTTTAGATTACATAGAGGGAAATGAGGGGCAGGGTATGAAAAATGGTGGAATGAGACAGACATTATTACCCTATGTACATGTATGATTACACAAATGGTATGAATCTACATGGTACACAACCACAGAAAAGAAAAGATGTACCTCATTTGTGTACAATGAATCAAAATGCAGTCTGTAAAAATAAAAAAAATTAAAAATTGAAACAAAAAAAAGAATAAGGGAGATTTAGAAATTTGCAGCACCTCAAAATATTTAACTGCTGGTGCTTCTTGCGGTTTTGAGATATAAACAAATATTTAAGGAGCTGTGAATCTCATGTGTTTCCTTATGTAGCATACTTCAATTATGAGAAATTTACAGAAAATTTTTTTCATACTTAAAGAAAATATTTTAAAAATTGATTTTTTAATAAAATGCATTTAGGAATTCTATTATGTGCAAGAAGATCTACCTAAACTTTAAAATAACTTTTATAAAAGTGTTTGCATGTATTTATGCATTAATAATTAAAATACGCTGAAGTTTACTGTGTACTCTCTAACAATAGAAAGTATACTCTGTGAAGCTGGGTGGGAAATAAATTCAGATGGGTTACTGTGGGTAGTTTGTTCTGGGTACAATAATCCACCCATGAGCTATTTTCTTATAACTATACCAGAAAGCATACAAGAAATTGTCTTGTTTTTTTCTCCTTCTTTACAATATCATCCATGTTTTGAGAAATTATTTAAAAATATTTTATTGCATTTTACTTTTAAAGTAAGGATTATTGATGCTTAATTTGAATAAAATTTCCAATATTAATATGTATAATCTTATTGACTTTGATATGTACATGCAAATGTGTTCCATCATAACAAGAAGAAAATATTTTCTCTTCTTTTAGATCTATTGCTTAAAATTTCCTCTGTTCATATTTAGTAATTTCTTGCCTGATTATAATAAATATAGCATGTTTTTTTAAGATAATCACTGTAAAAACCAGTGAGGACTGGTTTTATATATTTTGATTTGAGAATATTATTCTTTCAGGTAAGCATTCATTCATTCAATTTAAATATATAGTGATTATAATATACAAAGTAGAAAATTTTAAGTGAACTATTTTATACTTATTAGCATATAATAGTTATTCTGTGAACTTTTAATAACCAGAGGATAGTTAATATGCCCTGCTATGTCTCTGTGTTAAGGTATTGAAGCCAAATATATTAATCAGTTGAAACTATATATCATAGAAGCCTAGTAGCATTCAATAAATCTAGTCATTTATTTTCTTTATGGTACATTAGTCAATGATGGTTTCTACATGAGGGTAGATTCAGAAATACAAAATGTTCATTAGCCTTTTTTCCATTTAAAACAAAATATCTGTATTGGGTTCCACATTAAAAATGTATATTCTTATAACTTAGATTGCACACTTCATGAGTTTTTTAAATGTCAATGAGAAAACCACTGCTTTATAGTTAATAAAATATTAAAATTTGTAAGTATAAATGATAATGCACATTATAAATACACATTTCTTTTTTTTTAGTATTGAAATTAGAAAGTGACAAGTTGTCTATAGTCTTAAGGCTATAGTTGATCATTACTGTTCCATAACATCTTTTTTTATTTATATGTTTGTTATTATATACTATATTTTATCATAAATTTAACTTAAATATATGCTCTGCTTCATGTGAGGTTATAAAATTCAAAGTAAGAGAGGAATGAGAGACAGAGAAAGATGAAGAGAGAAAGATGGAGAGATGATGTTGAAGAAGAAAGCAGTTTACCTTCTTTTAAAACAGAATCTTTCTAAAATAGAAGGAAATGAGGGGGGTATGAAAGATGGTGGAATGAGACAGACATCACTGCCCTATATACATGTATGATTACACGAATGGTATGAATGTACATCGTGTACAACCACAGAAACGAAATGATGTACCCATTTGTGTACAATAAATCAAAATGCAATCTGTAAAAATTTAAAAGATAAAAAAATTAGTATTGTGAGAAAAAATCATGTGCATTGACAATGTTCACTTTAGAAGACAAAAAATATTCATATTTCCTTTTTGAAATGCTTTGGAAGTGAAAAGATAAAAAAAGATGCTTAAGAAATAAAGGTTCAGTGAATTCACTTTTTATATATTTTTTTAAATAGCTCTTTTGATATTAATGATAACTGTTTGCTAGGAGTATGATTATTTTTACAACTATAACTTTTTGGGTCTTAAAAATTAAAATTGAATTTTTCAAGGAAAGTAAAAGTGAATTCAATATTCTAGCACACACAAATATTTTATCCATGAAATAAGATGACACACTGAAGTAAAAGAATAAGAGCAGGTGTTATGTGTGAATGTGGGAAGATTATAAACTGGAAATGTGTTTTAACTAAAAAATTCTTTACATTAAAATTGACAAATTTCTTAGAAAACAACAACAACAAAAAAGTTTAGTGTCTTAATTAGAGGAAAATAAGCAAAAGGTTAAGATTAGCAACGTAGGAGTTTCAAACATTTGAATAACAAGAGTTCTAAGGAAAGTAGAGAAAACAAAGGTGAGAACATTATTTAAAAATACTATAAGAGTAATATTTTCAGTACTAAATAGCTTAAGTCTATAGATTAATAGTACATATTGAGGGCCTAACAAAATAAAAAAAAATCTCAGCAAACAATGTGATTATATTATGAACAATCAATGCACCCCCCAAAATAAAACCTCACATACCAAGTAAAGAAAAGCAGGATAATATGGGATTTCCCTAGAGCTACATTAAGTAGGAGAAATCAATGAAGCAAAATCTTCACTTTGTATAACTTAGAATTTAAAGCATCCACTTAAAAAAAAAAAACTCTCTGGAATAGTGGTAAAATGTGAATATTTTTAAGCAAGCAAAAACTCACACATTTTGCATTCTGTAAAAATTTTCCTGGTGACTTGGAAGATGGCAGAGCAGGTCTAGGTAGCTACCCTAGATTCCACTTCTGCCGAGAAATAAAGTAGTGAAAGAGCAGCTGACCAAAGAGATGGGTGACAGAGAGAATACTCTAAAAGTCAGTATTGGACTGCTTGAAATTCAGGCTGAGTTTGAAATTTGGTTGCTGAGTTAGAAAGAGAGGGAGAGAGAGAGGAAGAGAGAGAGAGAGAGAGGGAGAGAGAGAGAGAGGAAAAAAAGAAACTCTTTGACTCTAAACACTGACCAAGGTGAAGTCTGGGAAGGGAATAACAAAAAAGAGAGAGGTAAAGTCAGTAAGTTTACTTCCTTAACAACAATTGGGGGGGAAAAAAAAAAAGCAGACAAAGTTAAAACCAGACAGGAAGACAGGAGCAACTAAGACAGGGAAGGAGATTAAGCAGTAATATTCGAATTGTAGGAAGAAAACTGTGTTAGGCACAGCTGCCGTTTTGTAGAGGCCATAGCTAGTCAGCATCTGTAGAAGAAATTAAATCAATACAGCTTGTTCTCACTTAAAGACTGTAACAAATAAAACCAGACACTCCTGTAATAGGTTGTCTTGGTAATGTGTCTAGAAGAAACTTTTAGAGGGAAACTGCTTGCTGAAGGTTACTGAAACCCCTCCCACTGCCTTCAGACAAGGGGAAAGGGGTGGAGCTGACCCAAGAACAAATGACTCCCGTGGAGTGCGAACCCCAACAGAGCACTCCCTAAAGCCTCCACAGGAATTCAGGTGAAGACAGTCCAATTAATACCATACACCCCTCAGAGTGACAGGTAAAATGCTGGTGAGGGTGGAGGCTTGTATGCCACAGCCCACCCACAGAAAACCTGCATTCATGGGCCTCACAGTTACAGTGTCCAAGGTCTATCACTTTAAAGAAGCCCCTGCAGAGGTGAGTGGGCCCTCAGCATTCTACAGCTGTATGCAACAGTCCTGAATCCTATAACCTTTGGCCTCAAACTCAAAAGAAATAGGCAGCAGATGCAGCAGATGCATGCATACTTGGGACTTCTGGGCTAATCACATATTTACCCATGAGAAAACCATAACAAGCATGGTAGTAGCTTCTGTGCCTTAACACAGGAGGATTGTCACGAGCATTTAAAGTATGAGACGTGAGGGTTAGGTAGTTTCTCAAATGCTTGTTTATTCACTGCACACAATCACACATTTTACTTGATCTAACTCTAGTCCTAACCTAACTCTAATCTCACACCCAACATCCCAGTGCTCACCACATGACATGTCTTGAGGCCGGCTTCCCTGGAATTGGATCCTCCGACCCGGAGGGTGTATGGAGAATTCACCGCAGTAGGGAAGCGGAAGCTGGAGACGTCTCATCAGGTCCTTGGCTCCGCATGCCCGGGTTTTCTAGTGACATCTGGTGTCCTCAGCTCTCTGATGTTCGATGCGCCCTTTTCTCAGCTCTCCTCAGTCCAGTCCCCTGCTCTCTGACTTGTCTTCTTATAGTTCTTGTGTCTGTCCAGGTTCCATAAGGTAAATGGCACTTGGGGGTGTGAATTTTCTAAGCTACTTTTGATTGGTTACACCCTTTTTTGGGGGTTCTCTCATTGGTTACACCTTTTTTAGAGTTACATCATTGGGTTTTTGAATAGTCACACATAACACTGCAATTTTCATATAATATTCCATATAGTAAAGTTTCATATAGTAAAATATAACAAAGCAAGATAAAATGATAAAAATTCACATGGCCAAAGCAAAACAAGGCATGCCACTCATAACAAGGGTCCACAGTTGAAAGTCCCAAAGCTGACAGGTAACTCGATTCTCATTCAGACACATGGACCCCCAGAAGGTATTTCCTGAGGATAAGCCAGAACAAGTAGCAGAAAACCTCAGTGCAGACATAACAGTAAACTCCATGAACAGGCTTATGAAGGAGTGTCCCAGAGACACCAGCCACTGTCCACTATGCCCAGATGCAAGACCAATGACATGTGACCTGTGCACTTCAGAGTAGAGAGTAGCCCTACATACCCCCACAGGCCACCCAATGCCATATCAACCAGACAACAATACCTCTATAGTAGACAACTACACCATGCAAACAGAAATATACATGAGGGAGAACAAACTGGATATGACAGAGCTTGGTACATGGAGCTTTTCTTCAGGAGGGCACATAAAACTGCAATCCCTGACACTGAGTAACTTATTGCTAAGTCACAGAAAATTAGGGACTAACTCTTCCGAACAAACCAAAATCTAGCAGTTACATGAACACACCAAATATCAGAGGAAGCCTCACAGAATTTTCTGAGAGAAACTGGTGTGATCACTACTTCCACATTCAGGCAAACATAGAGGTAGAGTTGAAGAATGGTGGGGATCTTCTAAAGATCCCCAAACCTGATGAAATTTAAATCGAACACTCAGTAAGAAATCTCCCCAACTTGGCATAGAATATCATAAATAGCTCTAATGTCAATTTTGATATTAGAGATAATATTTTTCATATTGAATCAATAGATGTTATCTTATTCAATATTGTTTCCCTTAAACCCATGGACTTTATTTATTCTAAAGTTTTAAAGCATTAACTGGTATCACTCTTTATATCTTTGTTTTTCTAGCTCAAATTTACACTTGTGACCCTTGTTTCCCTTTTCTCTATTGTGTTAGTAGTTCCTGCTCCCAAATCCCCTCCCTGCCATCTGTTTCTTCTTTTTATTTTAGATGGTAATATTATTCTCTTTTATTTTCCCTTTCTCATTTTTCACTACCCATGCAGTTTAACAGATTTTTTAGTATGTTTAACAACTAAATTTTCAACCTATTTAAGAACATTACTACAATATTATACTTGGATTGGAGGAATACAGAAGAATATATTAAATATTTCCTCTAAAGTATTTTAGCACATGACTTTGCTCTGAAATGATTGCAGTTAAAAGGGATTAGAATCTTCTCTTCGAGTGGTCCTGGACATTGGGGATAGCAGAAGATACATGTTTAGCAGAATGGTGATATTTTGATATTCCCCAGTCTGGAGCTTCTAAGAGTAAGAATATCACTAAATAGTCCCTTGCATAAACGTAAAAGAGAATCACCCCAGAAGACTGATAGAAATGTAAACAAGGAGAAAAAGCAAGGGACCAATCAAACTAAATAGCTAACAACACTTCAGCAACCAATTTCATAAACACTACAGTGAATGATACGCTGGATAAAAATATATAAAGTTCATAGTTATAATGTTCAATGAACTAAAAGAAGATATAAGGAATGAACTAAGGGAGAAAATATAGCAAGCAAAAGATTATTTCAGTACAGGAATAGAGTTCTCAAGTAGAATCAAACAGAAATCCTGGAAATGAAAGATTCAATAAATCAAACTAAAAATTTAGTTGAAACCATCACCAATAGAGTAGACCACATAGAGGACAGATTCTTGGGTCTCACATACAAAATATACAATATTGAAAATAAATTCAATAATAAAGAAAAGATGTTAAAAGACCATGACTATACTACTCAATATATCTGGGATAATATTAAGATATCAAATCTAAAAGGCATTAGCATAGAAGATATCAAAATATAAGATAAGGGGATACACAACTTTTCAATGAAATAATATCGGAAAACTTTCCAAAGCTCAGGAATGAGATGGATATTCAAATATGAATAGCATTTAGAAGCACAACTAGACAAGATAAAAAATAATATTCTCCAAGACACATTATATTCAAAATGCCTAATATTTAGAAAAATAATATACTTTTTAAAGTTTCAAGAGAAAAAAAAAAGGTGACATTTAAAGGTAAAACAATTAAACTCTCTACTGATGTTTCAGCCCAAACACTAAGAGAAGAGTGGGCTAGGAATAATATATATTAATACCTGAAAGATAATGTGTGCCAACCAAGATGGCTATATCAAATAAATCAATCCTTCAGAACTGAAGATGAAATAAAAACCCTTCAATTAAAAGAAGAAATTAAAAGAACTCATGACTAAGAAACCAAAATTACAAAACCTAGTCAATGAAATATTTCACAGAGAAGAAAGGAAAAATAAATATCAGAGCCAGCATGTAGATAAAGATCACTGAAAGAAGAGTCAATTTAAGGTGAATTGCATCTGAAATCACCATTAAGAAATCAAAATGGCAGGAAATAAATATTGTATCTCAATAATAAGAATGAATGTAAATTGCTTAAATTCTCCAAAGGACACAGATTGGCTGAATGGATTAAAAAAAAATATCTTACCATATATTGTTTACAAGAGACACACCTTATAGGGGAAAAAACTCAAAGGCTAAAGATGAAAGAATGTAAAAAGATATACCATACAAATGAGAGTGAAAGCAAGCAGAAGTAGCTACACTTACAGCTGACAAAGTAGAACTCAAGCCAAAATTAATCAGAAGAGATAAAGAAGGTCATTTTATACTGGTAAGGGAATTATCCAAAAACAAGATATAATGATTGTAAATATCTATGCCCAAACAGGTATATCTAGGTAAATAAAAATACCCTATACAATATAATCAAATAGACCCCACTACAATAACATGGGGTGAATTCAACATACGTCTCTCAACAATAGAGTAGTCATCCAGATATAAACTTTGTGAAGACCCTTCAGACTTAAAAAAATACTATTAATCAAATGTACCTAACAGACATGTATATAATAATTTTTCCATCCACAACTGAATTCACTGTTTTCTCAGGAGTACATGGACTCTTCTATAAAATAGATCATTTTTGATGATGCAAAGCAAACTTTATCAAATATGAAGCATTGTCAGGGACCAAGAAGTTCTCATTCTGAGAACATTCTGACCTTTACAATAAGCAGCAGCGCCCCTCCCCCTCTCCTGGCTGATAATTCTGACAGTATGGCGCCTATGGTGCCGTCCCTGCTTCTCTTCCGGGACTTCACCTTCCCGCCGTTGCGAACCTCACCTTCCCGCCGGCGCGAACTTGCAGCCTATCAGGAGCCCAATAGAAGAACACAACCAACCAGGTTGCACCTCGTCATACCCCTCATTCCCTCAGCATAAATACCCGTGAGAACAATAAAAATTTGCAGCTTGATCAGAATTCCTGTCTTGCTGTCACTCCCTGTGTCTCTTGTCCCTTCATTCCTTCTCTCTTAGGTTTGCCGTCCGCGTTGATGTCCCGCGGGTCGGGACAAAGCATAGAGATTATTCCTTGCATTTTGTCAGACCATTTTGGAATTAAATTAGATATCAATAACAAGATAAAAACAGAAAGCTCTTAAAACTGGAGATTAGATAATATACTTTTGAATGAGTCATAGAAGAAATAAGGGTAAAAATAAAAAAAAAATTCTTGAAACAGATAAGAACAAAGATACAATATATCAAAATCTCTGGAATAGTACATAGGCATTTCTACGAAAAGAGTTTATATCATTGAGAGCCCACCCATCCCCCCATGAAAAGAAAAATGACATCCCAAAGAAATAATATAATGATTTGCCTCATGGTTCTAAAAACAATCTGGCAAAAACTAATTCCAAAATAATTAGAAAACAGAGAATAATTAATATCAGAGCCAAAATTGGTGAAATTGAGAATGAAAATAACATAAAAGTCAATGTAACAATGAGTCAGCTATTTGAAAAGTAAACAAAATGGAGGAACCCTTATCTAAGCTAATCAAGAGAGACAGAAGGCTGGAATTAATAAAATTACAGATGACAAAGAAGATATAACCACAAACACTTTGAAATCCAGAGAGTTATTAGAAGCTATTTGGAAAATACACACTCCAATAAAATGTTAAACATATGACCTACCCAAGTTGAACCATGAAGCTATTGAAAACCCAAACTGACTAATATCAAGCAAGGATATTGAAGCAGCAACAAGAACTTCCAACAAAGAAAAATCCACAACCAGATGGATTCTCACCTGATTTCCATTGGATTTTTAAGGAAGAATTAATGCCAATCTTCCTCAAATTATTCCATGAAATATAGAGGGAGGGAATGCTGCCAAATTCATTCTATGATTGAATTCCCTGACCTCAAAACCAGACAAAGAATCACCAAGGAAAAAAAAAAAACCTACTGACCAACATCCCTGATAAATATAGACACTAATTTTCTTAACAAAATGTAACAAACTGCATTCAAAAGCACACTAAGATAGTACACTATGATGAAGTGGAATTCATCCCAGGAATGTAAAGTTAATTCAACATATACAAATAAATAAATGCAAGTCACCACACAAACAGAATTAAGAACAAGAATCAAATGTTCATCTTAATAGGTGTAGAAAAAGCTTTTAACAAAATCCAGTAACCATTCATGTTAAAAATGCTGGGAAAACTAGAGATAGAAGGAAATTGGACAAACCCAAAGGCAACATCATACTGACAGAGAAAAACTGAAAGCATCACCTCTAAACAGGAACAAGACAAGGATGCCTACTCTCATCACTCATGTTCGATATAGTTCTTAAAACTCTAGCCAGAGTAATCAGATAAAAGAAGGAAATTAAAGGGTATAAATAGTAAAATTGAAAATCATATTATCAATTTGCTGAAGACATGATTCTATATATGAAAGACAAAAAAAATCCACCAGAAAATATACAGAACTCATCTATCAAATCATCAAAGTAGAAGGATATGAGATTAATATATAATAATAAATAGCCTTTCTAAACTTCAATAATGAATTTTCTGAGAAATAAACTGGAAAACTGGTTCACAATAATCTTAAAACTAAATAAATAAATTTTAAAAAATAAAATTTGGGGGAATAATTCTAACTAAGCAGGTGCAAAGACTTCTCTGAGGAAAACTACAGAAAGGTGAAGAACGAGACAACTCTAGATAGCAGGAAAGACTTCCTGTGTTCTTGGATAGGCAGAATTAATATTGTCAAAATGTTTACATTACCAAAAGTGTTATACACATTCAGTGAAATCTCAAATAAAATGCTAAAGACATTCCTAACGGAACTAGAAAAACAATCCTAAAATTCATTTGGAAAAATAAAAGACCCAAAATAACCAAAGCAATATTGAGCAAAAAGAATGACCCTGAAGGCATCACACCACTAGATCTCAAATTATACTACAGAGCTACAGTAACAGAAACAGCATGGTATTGGCACCAAAACAGATATTAAGACCAATAGAGGGCTGGGGAGATAGCTCAGTTGGTAGAGTGCTTGCCTCGCAAGCACAAGGCCCTGTTCAACCCCCAGCACGAAAAAAAAAAAAAAAAAATCCAATAGAATAGAAGACAGAGAGAAAAACCCACATACTTCACAATCATCTAATACATGACAAAGGTGCCAAAAATATACATTGGAGAAAAATAGCCTTTTTAACAAATGGTGCTAGGAAAACTGGATATCCATATGTAGCAGAATAAAACTGAATCACTATCTTTCACCCTGCAGGAAAGTCAACTTGAAGTGGATTAAAAACCTAAGAATTAGACCATAAACTTTGAAACTGCTATAAAAACAAAACAAAACAAAACAACCAGGCTTGAATTTAAGAAATATTTTAACAGACATAAATTTCCTTATCAAGACACCTAAAGCTTAAGAGCTAAATCCATAAGTCAATAAGTGAAATGACATTAAATTAAAAAAAACTTCTTCACAGCAAAGAAAACAATTGAAAACACGAAAATCTTTTCAAATTATTCCTCTAACAGTATATTATTATTCAGAATATAAAAAAAAAAAACTAAAAAATCTTGACATCAGAAAAAATAGCCCAATCAATAAACGGGCAAAAGAACTATGCAGAAATTTATCTCGAAAGTGGAAATACAAATGGTCACAATTACATGAACAAAAAGTTCAACATCTTTCATAATCCGATAAATGTAAGTCAAAAATATATTGAGATTTCATCTTATTCCAGTTAGAATGCAGTCATCAAGATTATCAATAATAGCCAGGCATGGTGGTAATCTCAGTGGCTCAGCAGGCTAAGGCAGGAGGATCTCAAGTTCAAAGCCAGTCTCAGCAACTTAGTGAGGCCCTAAGCAACTCAGTGAGACCCTGTCTCCAAATAAAATACAAAATAGGGCTGGGGATAGGACTCAGTGGTTGAGTGCCCCTGAGTTTAATCCATGGTACCCACTGCAAAAAAAGAGAATATCAATAATAAAAAATGCTGGCAGGCAAGGAAGTGGAGAATAGTGTGCACTCATACATTTTTGGTGGGACTGAAAATTAGTACAATACTTCAGAAACCAGTATGGTGATTCCCCAAAAGGCTAGGAATGGAACCACCATATGACCCAGCTATTTCACTCCTTGTTATTTATCTGAAAGTACTAAAATAGCATACCAGTGAAATAGGCACATCGATGTTTACAGCAGTACAATTCACAATAACAAAGTTATGGAATCAACCCAGGAGCCTATCAACAGATTAATGGATAAGAAAATGTGGTATATATACACAATAGAATTTCACTTAATCATAAAGAAGAATTATAGAATTTGTTGTTAGAAGGAACTGGGGAGCATCATAATTAGTGAAATTAGCCAAACTCAGAAAAGCAAGGGTGAAATATTTTCTCTCACATGCAGAAAGTAGACCAAAGTAAAGGGGGAAAAAGAGGAGGGGGAATACCATAACAGAAGGGAGATAAGTGGAGTGGAGGAAAGAGATTGAGTGGAAGAGAGGAGGTATGCAAAAAGAGAGAGAAAGCAGAATAAAAATGACCAAGTATGCTCTTTTCATATGAATATACCATAATGAATTCTACATTTCCATATATGTATAAAGCACCCACTACAAAATAGACAAATAGAAGGAAGATCAATAAATAAAGGAAGAGGAATAGGAGAAGTTGTGAGGGGAGAGACATAGGAAGTACTGGAGATGGAAATGGAGTTAACTATATTCCTTGCATGTATGATTATATAAAAATGAACCCACTATCATGCATAACTATAAAGCATTAATAACAATATTTTCTCTAAAAAGATACCAAATTCATTTAAAGATCATATTATTCTAAAAAATGCAGGGTAATCAGACACTAGATGTATACAGTGAAACAGGGTACACCACAGCAAGCTCCCAGTTGCTCTTTAGAGAATACTTCAAGGAATGTAAACTTTCTACTCAAGAATGTAATCTAGCAAAATAAGGAAGGAAATCCAGATAGAAAAAGAGATTCTAGGAAAGTGTTCAGTTAGCATCGATTTAACAATTCTTGAAAGAAATTAAAATATGTTGGAGAAGAAAGATAACTACAACTATATATATATATATATATATATATCATTTCATATATTAGAACACCATATAAGCAAGCCATATGTCTATCACAGTTGGATTAATAGTATAAAAATATAATTATTAGTGAACCTTTGGAAATGTATGTAAACCAAAAAGGCAATTACAAACTTCAGAATAAACAAACTTGTTTAAGAAAAGAATGTCAACTAGAATACCAGTATGCACTACCAGGAAAAATGTTTACACATAAAAAAATGAAAAACTAAACATTCTATTACAAAGTTTCTGATATTTATATTTTGAGGACTATACAGAAGTAATATTTTAATATAATGATATCCTGTTCATTATAAAAGAAAAACAATTGATAATGATTAAAATTGATTTGTTAAGAAAGACCTAAAAAAATGAAAGCTTTTCCCTCTGAGAATGAATGTTTCTTAACAATCACAGAATCGAATCAATCTCTCTCTCTCTCTCTCTCTCTCTCTCTCTCTCTCTCTCTCTCTCTCTCACACACACACACACACACACACACACACAAACACACACACAATTATAATTAGGGTAGTAATGTGCTTGTTATGTTTTTGAGATAACTGTAAAGTCACAGGTACTTATAAGAAATAATGTAGAATAGGCCAGTGTGTCATTTATCTAGATGACTCAATGATAAATTTTTAAAACTATAATAAATTGATATTGATACAGTCAAGATAAAAATTACTGTCTCCACAAAGATCCCTCCTGTTTCTCTATTATTTTCCCCTTCTTCCCAACCATGTCTAACACTAAGCAACTATGAATCTGTTCTCTATTTCTAAAATAATTCTTGTAATTTCAAGAATATTATATACATGAGATCATACAGAATATAACCATCTGTGATTGACTTTTTTTACTCAGCATAAATCTCTGGAGATTCATGAAAGTTTCTAAATGTATCAGTAGTTCATTCATTATTTTCTTATTGGAGCTTCATAACTTAACTCTTCAAAATATATATGTGTATTTTCTCTATTTCTTATTTTTCAAATATATGTTGAATCAACCTGTTTATGGTTTTATTCCAAACATTCCAATAAATTTTTTTTCAAGATCATTACCTCTGCATTTCTATGTCTGCTGGTAAATCATCACTTTTTAATCCATAGATCTCAATTTAAACTAGCTTAAGTAAAATTAAAAGGGTATTAATTCCTGAACTCCATCCTTTTTACCATAAATTTAGCTCTCCAGCATGGACTACTGGAATGCATTTGCACACAGTAAATAACTGATTATGAGTGGCTTTGATGTGTAGACCTGAAAACTACAGATAGGGAAAATTTGTGAAATACCATCAGTAAAATGTAAGTGCTTAAAATATGTGCTTTTTTCACATTGGTAACAGACTATTTATAAGCTTTGAGATTTTGGGGAATGGCATATATTTTGCCCGGATTCAAACATACATTTTGGGAGTTAAGGTTCACTTTCTACATGACCTCATGGCCTGTGTTGTATCAACTGAATCCTTCAAATTTTTTGTGGAGCATTTTTCTTTATTTTAAAACAATGACTTAAACAGTGTCAAAAGCAGGTTTTTCACAGTGTCCTTCTAAAAGTGAATATGGTGTTTACCTGAGCTTTTCATTAAATTCATGCTGTGTTCTTTTTCTGCACTCACCCCTTCCCCATCCTGAGAAGTAATAGTATCTTTTAGAATTCAGTTTGTCGAATTGTCTAATGTGAGAAACTGGAGGATTATTTACCACATGAGTACACATTCAATACAGGGAAAATGGGAAGTGTTGTTAGGACAAATTGATACCTTTGTGAAATAAACCTAGCATTTACAAATAACAAACAGGCAATTTTCCAAAGGTTGTAAACCAAGAACACATTTTTCAAATGCACCTTAATAAATGTTGCTTCAAGTTTCTAAAAACATTTTCAATAAGAATAACATATTAAAATTTTAGCAATTTAGATAAACCAGATCCTCACCTCTACTGATTATATGTTCAATGGGAACAAAAGGCCTATTAAAATCATAAATACAGTGCGTCAGAGCAAAATGGTAGATGAATAAAATCCTCTAGTGATCTCTTCCTACAGACACAATCATTTGAATAGGTATTCATGCATCAAATAACCTGTTAAGATGATCAGGTGAAAGACCATAGTGCCTGATTTTAGTGTAACAAAATAAAAAGACTTTGAAAAGACAGAATAGAAAAGTCTGCCCTTGACACTCTTCTTCCAGTTCAGTGCAGAGAAAGGGATCTCCTGCTTTGGTAAAAAGAGAGAATTAAGTCCATGTCTTAGACTTCTAACACAATACCAGGCCTGCCTGGGCTTAGATTGTTGTCTAAAGTGTTTGTACAGAGTTCCATGACTGCATCTGCCAGGTTAAGATCTTCAGATTTTGCCCGAGAACTGGGTGGTTCAGATGGCTCACTACTTCCACCATCTTTCCCTCAAACACAGGTGGCAGAGTGGGGAACAGGACTCCATATACTGAGTAACATGATACAAAACTCCCATAAGATTTTGTTTGAAATCCCAGTGATGAGCCCACAACTATGAGACCAAGCACCCAAAAGAAACTGAAAGACAAATTCACAGACAGAACCCCTAGAACAATTCAGACTTGAGTAAGGGACATGGGTCAGACTTGGGATTTGGCCTCATCAGTCATATCCTTGTATTTTCAGGTTACATACTTCCTACAGCTAAGATATTCATATGCAACCACCCCGCATAGCATCAACTTGTTAACCAAGGGGCTCTCTTTACTATGCATCTCTCAACTTTTCTCAAAACAATTACCTCCAGACCAGTGCTCACCAACAAGGAAAGAGACAACTCATAAAAGTGTGGTCCTTGGTCCTAACCCAGTGTTGTGCTGATTTGGTGGATAGTGGGCTCAGAACTTGGCATAGCTTAATGGATTTGGTAAACATGAGTGAGACTGGATCTGGTCCACTCATGGCAGACTCTCTCTAGAAGTAGAAAAAATCCTAAAGTGTCTGTTCACAGACCAGAAACTGTGAATGAGGCCTCTGGACCCACCTGGTGACAAAGAAAGACTTGTCAGGACAGAGTACTCTTTCTATGTACTCTTGTTTCTTTCTGAAAAATATACCAACAAAATATTTGGGACAAACCTAATCTTAGATTGTTGTGTAGTACTGACATGGTGTTCAGCTAGTTTTTTCATCACTGTGACCCAAAGACCTGATAACAACAACACGGAGAAGGAAAAGTATATTTTGGCTCAGTAATGGACTGATTTTGGAGAATCAGAAAATCAGTCCATAATCAGTTGACTCCACAGCTCTGGGTCCAAATCAGATAGAACATTGTTCTGTCCGGCGGAACTGGCGTGGAGAAAGAAGACACCACCAATCTTTAGTTGACGAGATTTATTGAGTCCTCCCTGTTTTTCTGTCCCCTTTGTTCTGCCCCTATCTCCCTTCTTCTACCCTCTCCCTCTCTCTTCCCCCAGGCTCCTAGCTTATCAGCCAATTATAGCGAAGCTTTCTCTCACGCAGGAGAGAATGCAGAGGAATGTCAGCATAGCACTATATGAATCACGAGCTGTCCACGCGCGGCATGATATTAGATAACCAATCCTAGAGCCTGGTGTTAACGCGTCATAAGTCTCCAAGGAACTAGTAGGCAAGCAACCTTTTTGGGTACTTCCTTATTTTGGTATCCAGTGCCCTTTGGCTCACTGCCAGGCACCATCTTGTCCAAGATGGCCCTCAACAGAACATCATGACAGAATGGCATGGCAAAAGAAAACAGCTCAGGATGGACAGTCAGGAAGCAGACCAAGAGTTTTGCTCACAAAATATGAACCTTGAAAGTACATCCCCAGTAACCTACTTCCTCTATCGGCACCTTGTCTGCCTATAGTTACTGCCCAGTTCATCCACATCAGTGAATTAATCCACTGTTTATTTTAAATCTCTCATAATCTAATTGTTTCACCTCTGAAAATTCTTGCATTTTCTCACATACAAGTTTTGGTGAATATTTCATTTCTAAACCATAACACACAGGAATAATACACTGACACCAGACCCTTGGAAATTTGAAGCTTGGGTACCATCCAGTGCTGAAATGGTATAAATGGCTACTGGCACTAGCTTAGAGTTTCTGAAAAATCAGGCATAAAACTAGATTAAGATAACTGTATAAATATCTTGTCTTTCAAATTTCAGGTGATGTTGCAAGCCAACAAACATCAAGAGCTTTCAGAAAATCAGGACCTCAACTATTACTCAAAAGAAAATGACAGAAAATGGTCAGGCAATAATCAGTATAGGATAACTCTCAAATAAATTAAAACAGCTGTTCTAAAAAAACCCCACTGATCTTGAAGAAAACACAGATAAATATGCAAATACTCAGAAACAAAACAAAGAGACGGAAACACTTTTAGAAATAAAACAAAATACTGAAATGAAAAAATATAGTCAATGAAAGTAAAAATATGATAGAAGGTATCAATAGCAGGGTAGATTAAATAGGATAAATAATCAAACCCCTAAAGATGGACTAGTTGAAAAAACCAGCAAAATCTGTACATAAGGGGGTTTATCAGGACAAAGACTGAAGAATAAAGAAAATGAACTTTATTGCCAGGTCTTAAAATCCAAAAAAAACTTCAGGGAAGACAAGTTGTGTAAATGGAAGTGAAGGGAGGAGGGAGCTGCCTTTTCCTGGTGCAAATCTCACATGTGTATACACATGTGCAAAGCAGTGCTGGTCTGTGGCCTCCTATCCAAAGGAATGGAGATACCCTTTGTCTTTAGCACTTCATTTTCATAAAAATGTTAGCAACATATCTTAAAAAAAAAGAATGAATAAGAATGAATAAAACTTTTGGGAATTTTGGGACATTATCAGAAGAGCAAATATTCAAGTTATTGAAGAGCAATTGAATTTGAGAATGAATCCCAATGGGGTATAAAGTGTATTCATAGAAGTGATAATGGAAACTTCCTAATAAGAATACAAAAGTTCAGGTACAAGAAGGACAATAGTCATAAGTCAAATTTAACTCAATCAAGTCTATTCCAAGATATGATTAAACTTTCACAAGGGAAGGATAGAGAATAGCATCAAGAATGTAAGAGAAAAGCTACAAATAACACATTGGGGTTTCCCAACTCACCTGATACTCAACTTCTCAGCAGAAACTTCAGTGCCATGAGAGAGTGACATGATACTTTCATAGAAATAAGGGTTAAAAAAACTCTCTTAAAGGAGAATACTATACACAGCAAATCTCTCCTTTAGAAATGGTTGATGTTTAAAGATATTCCTAGACAAACAAAAGTTAAGAAAATATATCTCTACCAGACTTGTTCTACTAAAAATTCTAAAGGAAGGTCAAACTGAAACACATATTCATGAGTAAGTATAAAACATTGGACAGATAAATTATACAAATAAATAAGAATGCTCTTAATTTTTAGTATGGTGCATGAAATATGTAATATGAAAATTTTAAAAAATAAACCTATTTAAACTAATAATTACTACATTAATATGTTAAGCAATAAGCCATGAAAAGGTATAAAGTGGGGGCTGGGGATATAGCTCAGTTGGTAGAGTGCTTGCCTCACAAGCACAAGGTCCTTGGTTCTATTCCCAGCACTGAAAAAAAAAAAAAAAAAAACAAACATGTAAAATGGTATATCAAAACTACAGAATGTGGAGAGAAATGCAATTAACTAGATAGATTTCCTTATGAGTAATTTTCTCTTATTCTTTTGATTTTGTTTTTTACCTATGATCATGTAAAGTTGCTAATATTTCAAAATAGCTTGCTGTAATCAAGAGATGTGATTTTGTTCGTAAAGTTATGGTAATCAGAAAGCAAAATTCTATTATAGAACACTTCAAAAACTGTAAGAAATGAATCAAAATACACTGACAGTAATTCAGGTAACCAAAGGGAAAGACTAAAATAAATGGAGAAAAGAATGAAACTGAAACAAACCAGAAAACTAAACAAATGGATACTTAAGTAAGAACTTAATTATCAATAATTACCTTGGATATAGGTGAATTGAATTTTCCAATGAAAAGACATAAAGTGAATGGTTCATAAAAAAGATCCAAGTATATATTGCTTATAAGAAACTTATTTAACTTATGAGAGAACATAAAGACTGAAAGTGAAGAAATGCAATTAGTTCTGACATGCAAATGTGTTATGGTTTGGATGTAAAGTATCCTCCAAAAGCTCACGTGTGACACAGTGCAAGAAAGTTCAGAGGAGAAATGATTGAGTTATAAGAATCTTAACCTAATGAGTGATTTATCCCCCCCCCCCCCAGCATATGGATTTAGTGAGTAGCAACTGAAGTGATAGGCTGTGGCTGGAGGAGGTGGGAATTGGGGCGTGGCTTTGGGTATATATTTGAACTGGCCAGTGGACTCTCTGCTTCCTAATTACCACATAAGCTTCTTCCCTCTGCCACACATGTTCCTGTCTCACCTGGAACCCTAAGGAGTGGAACTGACTGTCTAAGGATCATGAGCCCTCAAATAAATTCTTCCTCCTCTACAGTTGTGTTGGCCAGGTCATTTAGTCACAGCAGCTAAAAAGCTGACTAAAACAAAATGGAAGTCCTGCCCCTCCAAAAAATAGAAAACAAAAACCAAAACAGGAGTAGCCTTGTTTTTATCAGATAAAAGAGAGTAAATCAAAAGCATTAAAAAGAAATGAGGAAGGTCATTGTATAATGATAAAGGGTTCAATTCAGAAATATGTATGCACCCAATATCAGAACACCCAAATATATAAATGAAGTATTAATATATCTAAATATAGAGACAGACTGCAATATAATAATAGTTGGGGTCCTAAACAACTAAGCTATGGCCAGATCATTTAGACAGAAATTTAACAAAGAAACAAAAGACATAAATTGCACCAAAATCCAAATACACCTAGGACATATCTAAAGAACATTATATCCAAAAGTTGCTAAATAAATATACTTCTCATTAGCACATGAAATATTTTCCATGATAGATCATATGACAGCCCACAAAAAGGTTCTGGAAAAACTGTAAAAAATTGAGAACATATTGTTATTTTCTGCCATTATAAAATAAAGCTATAAATTACTAACAAGGAATAAAGCTATAAATTACTATACAAATAAATGTTGAACAAAAGTGAATCAAGGAAGAAATCAAGAAAAAAGTTTAAGAAGTTCTTAAAACAAATAAAACTGAAGACACAACATGTCAAAATTTTGGGGATTCAGTAAAAGTGGTATTAAGACTGAAGCCTATAGATTTTGATAGCCACATTAAGAAAGTTGAAAGAGTTCAGAAGAAAGCACCTATCACTGTGTCTTAAGGAACTAGAAAAACGAAGACAAGCTAAACTCAAAATGAGTAGAAGGATTAACTATAATAAATAAATGAAGAATAAAAATAAAAAAGATCAAATAAACTGTTGTTTCTTTGAAAAATTATACAAAATAGACAGTAGTATTGCTATTTGTCAGTAAGAAATTTTCTCAAGTAGTAATAAAGAAAAAAAATCCCATTTCCAATAGCAACAAAAATATTAAATATGTAGGAATGAATTTAACCAAAGAAGCAAAAGATATGTACATTAAAAAGTATCAAGCTATAATGACAGAAATCAAAGAGGTCACAAAAAATAGAAAAATATTGTGTGTTCATGGCTTTGAGGAATCAGCATTACCCAAATCAATGCATAGATTTAGTGATATTCCTATAAAAATATCAAAGGCATTCTTCAAAGAACTAGAAAAATTCTAAAATTTATGTGGAAACCCAAAAAATCCCAGAGTCAAAACCTTGAGTAAAAAGTACAAAGCAAGAAACATAATGCTACCTGATTTCAAAGCATGCTACAAAGGTTTGCACATCAAACTAGCATAGTATTGACATGAAAACCATACTTCTAGAATAATGGAACAGAATAAAAAGCCTAGAAATAAACTGATGTAGCTACAGTCAACTGACTTGACAAGATTGTTGGAGACACCCATTGACAAAAGGAAAGTCTTTCTAATAAAGTTTCAGGAAAACTGGATATCCACATCCAGAAGAACAAAGCTAAAACCTTATCTCTCATCATTGAAAATGATCAACACAATATGAGTTAAAGACTTAAATGTAAGACTTGAATATATGCAATTACCTAAAGAAAACATAGGGGAAATACTTTTTGGATATTGAAATAGGTAAGTTTTTTGGACACAACCCAAAAGCACAGGGTTAAAAAGCAAAAGTAGTTAAATGTGATTATATCAAATTTAAAACCTCTTCACAGCAAATAAGTACTCAGTTCAGAGAGAACAACTGAATAGGAGAAAATATTTGCAATGTATAAATTGGGCAGGGGATTTATATCTAAAAATGCAATAGCTAAAAAATAACCCAATTAAAATATGAGCAATAAATCTAAAGAGACGTTTCTCTAAAGAAGACATACAAATAGCTAACAGTTACATAAAACATCATGTCACTAATCATCAGGGAAATGCAAATCAAACCACAATAAGAAATCACCTCCCTCCAGTGTAAACACCTAATATTAGAAGGACTAATGGAAACAAATGCTGCTGAGGTTGTGGAGAAAAGAGTACCCTTTTACACTTTTGATAAGAATGTAAATTAGTAAAACAATTATGAAAAATGGTATGCACATTATTTGAAAATTCCAAAATAAAACTATAAAATTAAGCAATTTCATATTTGAGTGTATACTAAGGAAACTAAATCAGCGTGTTAAAAAAAAACCTACATTTCTATGTTCATTGCAACATTATTAATAATTACCAAGACAGACAGACAGTCTAATTGTCCATCATTTGAAGAAAGTGGAAAGAAATGTACATATACATAATGGAATAATATGTAGACATAAAAATAATGCAATCTTATCATTAGCAACAACATAGATGGAACTGGAGATAATTATGTTGAGTAAATTATGTCAGGTGCAGAAAGACAAGTACAATGTGATCTCATTCATATTTATACTCTAAATAATGTTCTCACCGAAGTTAAGAGTAGAATGGTGGTTACCAGAAACTGGGAATAGTATGGGTTAGAAGAGATGGGAAAATGATTATCATTGGGTACTAAATTAGGTAGAAACAAGAAGTTTTGGGGTACTATTGGACAGTATGGTGAATATAAAAAAAATACCATGTACAATTCAAAAATATGGAAGAAAGATAATAAAATATTTCACCATTCAGAAGTGATAAATGTTTAAGGAGATAAATATATTTAACCTGATTTCAATACTATACAATGTATACATCTATTGAACAACACATGATACCCTATTAATATGTACAAATTTTGTTTTGCATATTTTGTACATACTATTAATATGTATAAATTTTATTTTGTTTTATTGGTTATTATTACATAATTACCAATAAAAATAGTGAATATTTGCTTGAGTGCTACAATATGATGGAAATAAGTTCAAAGAAGTGTGGCTTTATTATGTGGTTTGTATTACATGTGTGCTTTATTTTTTTCAGTTTTTTTCTTTAAAGATATTGCCAGCTTTCAATTAGTCTATGATCATAAGGAAAGCAAAAATTAACTAAAATTCTTCAAAACTCCTTTTAAAAACAATGTTATTGAAAGTGCTGGGGAATGATGTTGATCAAATTATATTGTTATATTGTGTTTATGTAAGAATATGTGACAACAAATCTTATTATGTACAATTATGATTCACCAATATAAATGTGGAAAGAGAAAAAATATTTAAAAGACCCACAAAATCATGTTCTTTTCATCAAACTATCATATTACTCCCTTATCCACCTTTTGAAGTGAATGATTAAAATAATTTTCACTTCACCCCTGTATCTGTGATGCAGGTCATGATCAACACTTTCAATGAGCAGTAGTTTATCATGCATAAAAAGCAGCATTTCAGTGTTTCATATTTTTTTCCAAATTGTGTCTTCATAATTCAGTGGCAAAAGGGAAATTACATAACATCTAACAATGTCATATTTTGTAGTTAAGAAAAATGAGCCTAATATATTAAATATTCTATTAAAAATCACATAGAAATAGCATTATGAAACATTCTAGTGTCTTAGGTTAGACAAATATTTTGTATCTTTGTTTCAACTATGTGACTTTGTAAAGAAGTGTGAAGAGTCTTTAGACAAAAGTTTGATTGTATAAAATATATCATTATGAACCATTTATTAAATAGGTTATCTTGAGAAGACTTTTAGGCTAACAGTAAAAATTCATCAGAAAATACTGAGATTTTTCATTCACTCCTGTCCCAACATATTAACAGACTCCCCCACTATTTATGTCCCAAAAATGAGCATTAAATTTGTTACAATCAATTAACCTGCACTGACATATTATTCTCACCTAAATTTCATAAATCCCATTAGGGCTCATTTTTAGTGTTGTATATTCTAAGACTTTTGACAAATGCTTAATAAATTGTGTTCACAACTTTAGTTTTATATAGAGTAGTTTCACTGTCTAAAATGATCTCTGTACTCTTTTTATGCTTACCTACCACCAAACTTCTGGCAATCACTACTCCTTCTACTGCATTCATACAGTTGTTTTGTTTTCTAGAATGACATATAATATGCAGTCTTCACACTGAATTCTTTCAATTATTTATATACATTTAATGTTCTTCCACTTCCTTTCTTGGATTTTTTTTTTATATTCCTGAAATATGTTCCATTATCTCTATATACATTTTTATTTATTCATACATTTACTTAAGCACATCTTGACTGTTTCCAAGTTTTCTCAGTTATTTTGTTTTCTTCTGATTTCCCCAACTTTATTAAATTCACATATATATGTGTGTGTGTGTGTGTATATGTGTGTGTGTGATGTGCAGTATATTTTATGAATATATTTTGAAATTATTAAGTCAAGTTAAATAATATATCCATCAAATCACACCATTTTTTTCTTTGTAGTGAGGTTTTTAAATCTTCTATTGGATTCAGTGAATAGAAATATTGGTTATTTTTGCATATTGGTGTATTCTAAAACTTTCATGAATAGTTTATTAGTTTTAAGATTTTTCTGGCAGAGTCTTTAGGAATTTTTACATACAAGATGATGCCAACATGAACTGAGAAAATTTTATTTCTTCCCTTACAATTTGGTTGCCCTTAAAATGTTTTATTTGACCAATATGTCTAAGACTTTCAATGGAATATAAGTGGTAAGTAATTTTATAATGTGAGGATGTCAAATTCTGTCAGTTTTTTATATGTTGGGATCATAAGATGATTCTATGCTTCATCCTGTTAATGGATAAATCATAATCATTGCTTTGCATATCTTAACATATCTTAAGTCTGTAAGATATGCTAGCATCACAGGTATAAATTTATTTGGTTATGATGGCTGATTATTTTAATGTGATGTTCAATTGGGTGATCTAGTAAAGAAGATGAATGTTTTGTATCTATGTACATTAGAGATAATGGCCTGTGTGTTATCACCTTTCTGTTACTGTAATGAAATAACTGAGAACATTTGTTGCTATGGTTTAGATATGAGGTGTCCCCCAAAAGCTCATGTGTGAGACAATGGAAGAAGGTTTAGAGGAGAAATGATTGAATTATGACAACCTTAACCTATCAGTGAATTAATCCCACGATAGGGATTAACTAAATGGTAACTGAAGGCAAGTAGAGTGTGGCTGGAGGAAGAGGGTCATTGGGGTTGTGCCTTTGGGGCATATATTTTATCCTTGGTGAGTGGCATCTCTCTCTGCTTCCTGATCATCATGTCCTGAGCTGCTTTCCTCTGCCACATACTTCTGCTTCACCTGGAGCCCTGAGGAGTAGAGTTGACTATCTATGAACTGAGACCTCCGAAACTGAACTTCCAAATAAACTTTCCTCCCAAAATTGTTTTCTCAGTTCTTTTAGTCACAACAGTGAAAAAGCTGAGTAAAACACTTATAAAAAGGCAAGTTTTATTTTGACTCACAGAATTAGAGGTTTTAATCCATGACCAATTGGCTCCATTACTTTGGGCCTATGGTGTCACATCACTTCATTATATGAGTACATTTTCGAGGAATCCTGTTCATCATATGGCTGGGTGACAAAGAGAGAAAAAAGGAAGTGATAGTGTCCCCGATACCCATTCCTCCAATAACTGTAAGACTTCCTACTAGTGTTGTATCCCACGGGGGCTCATGTAATGGGGGGTGAAGTGTTACCGCCCATATTTGTTACCGCCTGTAGCAACAATTGCGCGGGTATTTATCAGAGGTGGACTGGAAACTAAGCTACTTCTATTATCTTTCTCTTTAGTGTGCTGCTTTCTTGCTTGCTTGTTTGTTTATACAGGATAGAAGAAATGAGGCTTACTTGCTTTGAGAGTAAGTTTTAGAGAAAGACAGGCTTGCTACGCTTTCTTAAAGGTCTGCTGCTTCTTAGAGGTGCGTCCTGCATCCTGTGAACTAAGGGTGCGTCTATCTGAGGTGCTTCTTTGTGATGCATCCCGCTTACTGCGATCTGCCTATCTGTGATCTAGAGATGTGTTCTCAATTCTGTGCTCTGCGATCTGCCTTCCGCCACTGCCTGCTGCTTCTCTCTGCTAGCTGCTTCTATCTGCTTGCTGCTTCTTCTTCTTCCTTTCTGCTAGCTGCTTCTATCTGCTTGCTGCTTCTTCTTCTTCCTTTCTGCTAGTGGCTTCTCTCTGCTTCTTTCTGCTAGCTGCTGCTGCTCGCCTTCTACCTACTGCCCACTTATATTCCCTCCAGGAGGTGAAGGGCGGGGCCACCCAGTTCAGATCAGGGGAGGAGCCAGCTGCCCAATCATGAGCAGGCACAAGCAGGAGCACTCGGGAACACCTGTGCACGCTACCGCTGATGTGATCAAAACAACTTCTGGCTGGCTGCCAGGTGCCATCTTGGTGGAGTCTGCATGGCATAGCCCCCAACAGTGAAGGGCGCAGTGTCAATAACCACCCAGATACCGGGAGCCAGGTAAGAGCAGGCGAGAGCTGCTGACTCCTTTATTGCAGAAGCTGCTTCTTTTTTTATTAAGTACCTATCCAATCAGCGTATCAATCAGTGTGTCACACCATTCAAAACCACCAATCATTTAATCTCCTAGAACCACCAATTATTTGAGGGTTTTGTATTTTGCACCAATGGGGATATATTACTCCACATTTCCCCCTTTTTCTTTCTTTCTTTTTTTTTTTTTGTGCATTGTTAAGTGTCCTCTGGCCAGGAGTAACACTATAACACCACCAGGTGGCCAACCTGCGTGGATACTGCAGGAGATAGGTGGCTGTGCCTGTCTTAGGTCGTCTCCCTCTGGAGATCTTACCCGTCATTGACTACCAGCCATCATCAATCCCGAGTGTATAGCACATATTATAAAGGTAACATGTTGATGTAGGGGCTTTTGGAGTTTTTTGCTGTTGTTTCTTTTTCTTCCTTTTTAGTTGGTGCACATCATCATATTTCTGGAGGTCATCATCATTATTAGGTGGCTCTGCTCCCTATAATCTTCGATTTGAACCTGTAATGAATTTCCTTAACAACATAGCAAGGTATATCATTAGAAGCATTTTAGTCAAGCACAGGTTTGACATTCCTCACAGGTACCCACACTGGAGTTTTGCTGGTTTCTGGAAAGACACAAGCATAACCCCTACCTTGAGAGAGAAGGGGATGTGGCCCATGCCATTGAGATGATATGGGATCTTTCCACCTAACTAAAGGCAGAGGAGAATGAGCTGGTAAGGAGCCCCAGTGTTTGTATGCAGGGGATATAGTGCTCTCATCAAATGTGAGAAAATTAAGGGAAAAAAGAGCATGGACAAGCACCAAATGAGGGTCGTAACAAGGATGGGTAAGATGTTGTTTAGCAATTGTTCCCTTAAGGGTATGATGAGTTCTTTCAATTATAGCTCGTCCTTGAGGGTTGTAAGGGATTCCTGCTATATGTTTGATGTTCCAAGAACCAACAAATGATTGAAAATCCTGGGACATATAAGCAGGACCGTTATCAATTTTTATTTCCCATGGTACTCTCATCATAAACATAGCAGTTTTTACTACTTTAATAACATGAATAGCCTTTTCACCTGATTGGGCCATAGCAAAAATATATTTAGAGTAAGTATCTATTATGACATGAACATATTTTAACTTCCCAAAAGAGGGAATATGGGAAATGTCCATTTGCCATGGCTTATTAGGTGAAAGCCCTCTAGGGTTGATATCCTTTTGCTGCAATGGCCCAAGAGGGGCAAAAGGAGCATAGGAAGTACATGTGTGGGTAAGATGTTTGCATTGGCTTAAAGAAAGCTCCGGGAAGAGGGCATGTAAATTTTTTGCAGATACATGAAATTTCTGGTGAAGGATACGTGCTTGTTCCAATGGAGTTATGGAGGAACTTCCACAGAAAAGGGATTGATCGATTTGGTCATTACCAGACGCAAGTAGTCCTGGGAGACTAGTATGGGATCTAATGTAGGAAATGAACCAAGGATGTTTTGTTTTCAATTAGGACTTTCAGTAAAAAGATAGCTTGGTCAATGGGAACATTGAAGACCGAAAGGTAGCACAGGCAATGACTTTTGCAAGCTGAACAGTATATTGGCTATCAGAGAAAATATTAAGAGGTGAATCCTGCATTACTGTTAGGATAAGAACAAGTGCCTTTATTTCTCCAAGTTGCACAGATCCTGAGTGCTTCTCGATATGGCAAATGTTCGGCTTGGAGGGTAACTTAATAATAACTCCATATGATACTTTATTGGCATCGGTAAAGGCACATGACTCACAGGGAATGGGGCAGCTTAAAAGGAAGCCATGTAGAGGCTTAGTGATTTGGAGCTCTTTAAGAGATTGAATAATCTTATCTGGGGGTAAATGATTATCAATTTGTCCAGTATAGTCCAGTAGTAATATCTGAAAAAGGTGCTTGATTGCAATAATAAAGAAATTTCTAGTTTGGTAAATGGTAGAATTAATGTATCTGGATCTCTATGTAGGAACCTTTTTGAATAATGGCGGATCTTTAAGGCTAACAGAATAGTGTCTAGTCTACTGGTAATTTTATGATAATCACTCCATGCAGGGTGTACCCATATTAGGGGCCCTGAGGATTGCCAAAGCACACCAAGAGGAAGTCCAAGGGTCTCTAGAACTATTCCCGCCAAAGATTCTGAAAGTGAATGTCTTTGAGTTTGCAAGACATTGAGTTTATTATTTACTAGTTGAAGTACCTCCTTTGCTGCTGGGGATAAAGAGATTTGGGCTGAAAGGCAAGAGCCCTTTTTGAGTAAATCAAAGAGGGGAGTAAAAGAATGTGATGGAATAGCCAGAAAAGTTTTAATCCAATTTAGTTGACCACATAATTGTTGTAGTTGATTAAGACTATAGGAAGGGCAGATATGTAAGGAAGGCTTTAGAGGCAAAATTGAATCAGTAATTTTATAACCAAGAAATTCAAAAGGGGTGAAAGATTGGATTTTATCTTTTGCTATGTTTACCCCAAGAGCATCCAATTTGTTAACAGCAAATGGAGGCATTGGCATAACTGAGAGTCATCCTCATGAGCAAGTAAGATGTCATCCATATAATGAAGAATAAAACAATTGTCCTGCAAAGGCCTAGTAGCATGGGAAACATACTGTTGACACATGGTAGGACTATTTTTCATTCCTTGTGGTAACACTTTCCATTGCTACCTAGTGGCAGGGAGTGCTAAATTGGATTCCCATACAGTAAAGGCAAAAAAAGGTTTGTCCTGAGGGGCTATAGGGATAGAAAAATAACAGTCCTTAATATCTATAGTCACGATATGATGGTTTAAAGGGATACACATAGGGTAAGGTAACCCAGGCTGCATAGAGCCCATTTTCTTCATGTTTATTAATTTCTCTTAAGTCCTGTAGCAAGCGATATTTGCCATTTTTCTTGGGTATCACAAAAATAGGAGTATTATGTGGACTCACTGAGGGCTCAATATGCCCAAGATTTAATTGGTCCAGAACAAATTTTTTGAGTATGGAGAGTTTTGGTTCAAGAATAGGCCATTGATCCACCCAGATTGGTGAAGAGGTATCCCACTCAATGGGGATAGGGGAGGGCAAGGGGATTAAAGGAGCAGTGGCCTCTAGAATTGGGGGTGGTCCCTACCAGAGACACCTATTTTATCATGAACAATGATTTCATCGAAAAAGGCTTAGTCATCCATAATAAGGACCACATCCAATTGTTGGAGGAGGTCTCGTCCCCAGAGCGTATCAGGCACTTCAGCAAATAGTGGACGGAATGCTCCTTTTTCACCATCCATATCTTGCCAAATGACTGAGGAGGCAACCTTACATGAAGGTTGAAGGCCTCCAACACCCGTTATGTTTGGACCTTGCTCCGTTTTCCAAGAGATTTGAGCAGCAGTAACAGCATCAATAATGGTAACATCAGCTCCTGTATCTACTAAACCTTTAACAGGTTTGCCATCTAGAATGAAAGTCATTTTACGCTTAGTAGCTAATATAGATAATGTCCAATGAACCTGAGGAGTAGCAGAAGTCCCTCTTACTTGTGGGGCTGAGGGATGCCCCTTTGAGAGTTTAAAGGTTCCGCAGGAGAAAGGGCAGAAGACCTGCAGTCTTTAGCCCAATGATACCCTTTTTTACACTTGGGACAGGGGGTCTTTGGTCTGGGATTATTCTGTGTTTGGGGTTATTGCGAAGGGGACAGAAGCGTAAGATATGACAGGTTGCTGGCATCCCCAGCAGAGAAGCAGAGAAGCATTCCATGGATGCAGCAAGAGCAGAGATTGGGGCAGAAAAGGAGAGACTGGGGTCAGAAGGAGGTAGTGGAGGAACTTCTCTGGCGGCTTGAATCCATTTAGCTATAGGTTCGGCACAGAGAAGAGCAATGGCATTTTTAACAGTGGTAGTGTCTCCCTCCCAAACAAGTTGTTTAATAAGAATATCCTTAGCGAGCTCATCAGAAATAGTGTGATCAACAGCTGTTGGAATGCGTGTGAGGAAGTCCAGAAACCATTCATGTGGACCTTGAATAAGGTTTCTAAAAAGTTCAGAAGATTTAGGAGTGCTAAGCGATTTAAGGGACTTCAAAGCGAGGTCTTTAACCTGATCATAATAAAGCTGATGGCCCACAGTGGCTTGATTCCTAGGGTGTGTGTAATCACTGTGGCCCAATCAAGGGAGATAGGCTCTCTATTGACAGCACATGTTCTGGCTTGTGAATCAGCCTCCATGTTGCAAATGGCTTTCCATTGTACAAATTGACCAGGAGATAAGTAGGCCTTAAGAATGCTGAACCAGTCAAAAGGGGTCTGTAATTCACTTCCCCATTGTTCTAAAACTTGCATAAAAAAGGGCGAATTAGGGCCAGACTGGGAGGCAGCCTTATGAAGGGCGGTAAGATCCCCAAGCATCATAGGAAGCCAGGGGTTGTCCTCAGCGTCAGGACCAACATTGACAGGGAAGGCATAAGGAGGGGGTGCAGAAGAGGAAGGAGTGGGGCGGGGGAGCGGTAGGGCTCAGCAGTGCAGAAGAAGGAGGAGCAGAAGACATGACCGAGGGGGTAGGAACAGGAAGTTGAGACAGAGAAGCACGTGGGGGCTTAGGGGGAGGAGAAGGAATGGAATGCGGGATGTTAGAAGGGGAAGGTTCAGTGTCTTCCTCAGAATCAGAGGAAGACGGAGAGTCTTTAGAGGACAAAGACAAAGGAAACGAGTGCAAAATCAACTTATCATCATCCACGGAAGCATTCAGTTTTTGAAGTATAGCTTCAGCAGAGGAACCCTGGAGGGATGCGATGATAGCTAGGAGAATAGGACAAAAGGTGGGGGGGGGGTGACCATCATGAACCTCCCTTTTTCGGGCCAAAAGAAGGACCTGCATCCAGATTTGTGGGTCCCAAATATTTTCAGGATTAAGCCAAGGTGCCAGAACTATAGTCTCATCCCAAAACTTATCAAAGTCAGAAGTTTTTACTTTAAGGCCTCTCTGGGACAGAAGAATTTGTAAAGCAGATAATTGAGGCATTTTCTGGGTAGTAAGGAGGTTGCCCATGTTGAGGGGATGCAGAAAGAATAGAGGAAAAAAAGAGAGAGGAAAACAAAGAAGAGGCACGACAGAAGAGAAAAGTGAAAGGAAATCATGAGAGAGAAAGTGAAAGTAAAAAGGGAGACAAAGAAGGGAACCCTAAAAATGTGGTGGATCAATGTAAATGCTTAAGCAGGGGACTTGCGACGTTTTTTAGGCGTTGCCCGTATGCCTGCCACAGTGTCTCGGATTGTTCCCAAGCCAATTCAGGCAAGGGTGGTTCAGCGTTTAGGCGTATCAGCTCAGAAGTAAACGCCCGGAGGAACCGAAAGTGTTGCAGCTCAATGAAACTAGGGAGAATATGACGAGACAAATGAGACAAACAAAAACTGGAGGGGGGGGGGTGGAGAAGGAGCCTATCTTACCCTATAGGTTCCGTATAACACAAAACATAGAAAAAAACCTGAGAGACACATATAGTGTTGAGAGGGGCCCTTACCCAAGAGCCAAAGAATACCACAGGGACTCGTGTGAGAGCCAAAGCAAGGGGCTGACCAGCGGTGGTGGGATGTTGGGCGCCAGATGTTGTATCCCACGAGGGCTCATGTAATGGGGGGTGAAGGGCACAGTGTCAATAACCACAGAAACACTGGGAGCCAGGTAAGAGCAGGCGAGAGCTGCTGACTCCTTTATTGCGGAAGCTGCTTCTTCTTTTATTAAGTACCTATCCAATCAGCGCATCAATCAGCATGTCACACCACTCAAAACCACCAATCATTTAATCTCCTAGGACCACCAATCATTTGAGGGTTTTGTATTTTGCACCAATGGGGATATATTACTCCACATACTAGGACCCACCTCTTATAATTCCTATCACCTACCAATAGCATCAAACTGAAAGCTAAACTTTTTGGTGTTTTGGGGAATTTCCATTTCAAAACTATAGCAAAATGCAATTTATATTTCTGTAAAAAGTGTCCTTGTGTACCTTTGGTCTCTGGATAATGCATACCTTATGAGTTTATGTTTTATACAATTAAAATTTTTGGAATAGTTCACTAATAAAGCTATTTTGGTCTGGGTTTTCTTTCTTGGGAGCTTTATGATTACACTTTGGTGTCATTTTTGCTATAAAGGATCCAAATCACCCTTATAGAAATTTTAATCTGCTCATTTTCTTGTTGCCAGAATCAGCGGACATATACAAAAAATGTGTGTCTAAATACTTGACTCAAGCAAAAAATATTTTTTAATTAAGGAGTTAGTTTAATTAGATCTATATTAAACCATTTACTTGAAAGTTAAATTGTGTCTAACACTAGACCAACACTGCAGAGGACTTTGACCTGAGATTTTTTGAGCCTTGAAATTATATAAATCACTATTTTGCCTTTATTTGAAACTAAATATTTACTGTGTACATTATGCCTTAATAGAAAAAAAAAAGTATCCCTACAAATTTGTACATATTCATTCTATGTTTACTGAAATTCACTTTTTATGTGATCTTAAAATCATCAGTAACTATTAACACATTTGGAAGCAGACTTCTTTTTAACTACATTTATACAAACTGTATTTTCCATCTTTTAGACATTGAAGTACAACAGTAGTTATTTGTGTAATTTGTTTGCTTTCTAATCCTAACAAAGACAAAATCAAGTGAAGTTTAAAAACAAATGAGAGATGATACTACGAGCTAAATTGAAATCATGAAACTGTCACTACCATACTTGCCATACTCAGTGTTTTAATACATAAGTTGAGATATTTAAGTGTAAGCCAGCTGAAGCACTTTTATGCAGTATGAACATTTCTACAGACTAAAAAGAAAGCTTATTATGTAAGCACATAATATTTTATAGATTATGTAGACTTCTCACAAATAATTTCTCTTCTTAATACTGACCCTCCATTAATCAAAAAGGACTGTCAAAAATTTAAGCAAAGAATTAGATACTGATATATCTCCTATACCATTTAATGGTATAGAACTTTAATTGGTACAATGAAAAGGTTGTAGTGATAGAATATAGTGATGGTTCCACAACAATGGTAATATACTTAAAGTTACTGAACTGTACACTTGAAAATTGTTAAAGAGCAAAGATTTCTTATGTATATTTCAGCAAAATGAAACCCCCTAAAACAGTGATGTTAAAAAAAAAAAAGAATGCAGAGAACCCCCTACAGTGTATCCCACTGCCATTATAATGAATAACAAGATTGTGTATAATGAGCCCTACCTGTCATTGTCTTGACAACCTCTATATTTATAATATTCAGTTGAACTGGACTAGTTTAGTTACTCAAAGACACAGCAGTCTCTTTCTGGTGCTTAACACATAAATTTCCTTTATCCTGAAGAGTAAATAAATATCACTTACTCACAGAAAAAAAAAAAAATATATATATATAGGTCCCCTTGACATTGATAAATTTCCAAATAGAAATGGGTAAAATCTATACTAAACATCAAGTTCTATCAATATTAGTGTGGTTCTTTTTTATAGCAATACCTCATTCTTTCAGAGATATTACCTGCCTTGATATGGTATCATAGAGTGAATTGCCTATTAATGTGTCTGCTTTACTTGATAAGCTTAATATTTCCTATTAATTTCCTTCATAATGCATTGATTAATTATTCATGAATACATTCATTGAAAAAATATTCATTGAATGCTTGTATTTCCCAAAAATTCTGATAGGTATTCAGACAGGAGTTAAAATTAAAACAATAATCTTTAACACATATTGTTATTATACTATTTTTGACATTATTATAAACACTTAATAAAAGCATTACATTCTCACAACTCTTTATGTAGGTATGGTGTATTCTTGTTTTTCATATAAGAAATATAGGCACTGAGAAATCAGATGACTTCTTTAAGTTCCCATCTTGTTATGGTTTAGGTATGAGATGTTCACCCAAATCTCATGTATGAGAGAATGCAATAAATTTTGAAGGTGATATGATTAGATTATGAGACATATAACATAATCAGTGGATTAATCTACAAATATAGATTAATTGAGTGATAACTGTAGGCAGGTGGGATGTGGCTAGAGGAATTAGGTCACCTAGAGTGTGTTTTGGGGGTTTCTATTTTGTCCCCTGGTAAGTGGATCTCTTTTTGTGCTTCCTGATTGCATTTCCTCCATCAAGCCCTTCTTCTATGTTCTACTTCACCTTGAGTCCAGAATCAGATAACCATAGACTGAACCTCTGAAACCATGAACTAAAATAAACTTTTACTTTTCTAATAGTGCTTGTCAGATTGTTTGACTATGGGGATGGAAAGTTGATTAAAATAAATGTCTAAAGTTGTATAGTTAAGATTAAAACCAGGTACCTTGGAACAAGAATGCACTCTCTCTGTTATGTTATATAAAGCTCCTCTTTGACATCATAGAGTTTTCAATATGCTGAATGGTAAACAAATCAATTCATTTCTAGTTAGTGTAATAATTAATTTTAAGTTAATAAAAATAAAATTATAGGAAGTATATGTTATATACTTTAGAGTAGGGAATTAAGAAAAACCTAAATAAATTGATACTGAAAATCAAGGTGTCATATTTAAAATTGTGTTGATAAATATATTTTTACACTTGTTTAAAAAAATCAAACTTAGGAATTATATGTCAATATTTCAGTTGTTCCAAATATAAAATTCCATCTTTAAAGCCTTTTATATAAGGTTAAGTAAAATAATCTGAAAATATATTAAGAGGGGCACTTTACGAATGAAAAACACAGAGGATTATCTAATTTAGCTTACTTATAAAATTGTTTAATGCTCAAAATAATAGTAGCTAAAACATGGGATTAATGAAGTTAAATGCTAAAATTACCCAAACATAGTGTTTCATTTTCTGTGTTTAAAATTTAAATAAAATGTGACCATATTAGAATACAAATTATCAATATGGAATTAAGCATTTAACAAAGTGATGTGCTAGAATTGATACTTATCTGAGATTCTTTATGGACAGGTATTCTTACTGAAATAATAGTCATGATTCTTCTGCTACCAAGTCTAAGAATAGAAGATAAAAATTAATAAGATAGTTGAAGATGAAGGACTTGTATTTGGTGAAAAATTTTTTAAAAAATGTTAAATTATAAAGAGACATTTAAAAGCCAAGATTTACAAACTTGCATATATACAAATTTATACTTGATTTTCAAAACTGAGATGTTTAAATTTCATAACTTCTTTATGCTGTTTTTCTTGAACATTCTTTTTATAAAGTCTTAATTATATTTTTTGTTGTTTTTAAATGCACATACCAATTTCATTTATATATGTATATATAACATTAAATTATTCTTTGAGATGAAATCACTCAATGAATGATTTCTGATATGATGCACAACTGCCTACATGTAATTTTATAAATTAATCCTAGGCAAATCAAACACTTCAAAATGTTATCCCATTAAAGTATAATGTTTTGTTTTATTCGCACATTTTTCCTTCAGATGACTTATATACAAGTATTTTATTTTTGAAGTTTCAGAATTTAGACTGTGTTTGTCAGGAATATTAAATTTTACCCAAATGTGTACAATTACTTTGATTTTTTAGGATATACTGATTTAAAGAATCACTTTGCTAATGGTTTTCAGTTTCAATTAAAAAGAGAGAGAGGAAAAACCCACAAATAATCTTCATTAGCAATGGTTGGAATGAAAGTCTGACAAAGTTAGAAAGGAACAGGAGCTGCAAAGACAGTGAAGGAAGTCATTCAATGTGGCCCAAATTTTTGGCAAAACACTATGATGTGAAGGATAGATATTCTGTAGAATGCACAGCTATACATCCTCTATAGAAGACATTAAATCAATATAGCTTCTCCTCCCCTACAGATAGTGACAAATAAAATGATAAGCAATGCCTCCGAAGTGGGTTTTCTTAGTAATCCATCTAGAATGTATTTGTAAAGGGATCTCTGCTAGGTGAATGTTACCAAATCCCCCTACAACAAATCAGAGGTAAGGGGAGTTGGTTGTAATCTGAAAGCCAACCACCTTGATGAACGATAACCATAACCCAGTACTCTCCGTAGCCTCTGCAGGAGTGCAAACAAATGTGGGTTAATGAAAAATGACCCCAGTCTTGAGGATGAATAAATCCTGTGGTGATCTGCAGCAGCCACAAATTACCCAGCATCACTTCGACCAGATGATAGTACTGTCAAAGACTGATACACACAACACATGCTGAAATATACAAAAGGGAAGTTCACAGTGGAAAGATAAATGAATAAAGATAAAGAAATATCTTTAAAAATATTTAAAGAAAGATAAATAAATATAATCTAGTTTTGATCTAACATATTATTTTTAAATTTAATTGATAGATATTACCTTATTGTTCAATATTGCAGTCCTCAATCATATTGACTGTATTTATCCCAATGTTTTAAAGGATTAAATGGGATCATTCTTTATAGCTTTGCTTTTCTAGCTCAGGTTTACACATGTTCCTTTTAGTTTCTCTTTTCCTTTTCCATTACCTGAGTTTACTTCACATCTGCACTCTTCAATTTTAAGTTATTTTATGTTAGTTTTTAGTACTTTTACTCTTCCTATTTCTTTTTCCTTTTTCTTCCCACTTTTCAACACCTATGTATTTTAATAGTTATCTTACTATTTTAATGACTAATTTCTCAACTTATTTAAGAACATTACTCCAATTTATACATGGATTAGAGGAATTATGGGGAATATTTTCCATATTTTTTCCTAAGGTATTTTAGTACTCAGCTTTGCTCTGAAGTGATTGTAGTTAATAAGGTTAGAGTACTGAAAATTGCAGAGGGTACACATTGAGCAGGAGTATCAATATTTACATATTCTCCGAATCTGGAGCACCTAAGAGGAAAAGCTCACTAAATAGTCATTTGCATAAATGTAAAAGAGTTAACAAACAATATGAAAAAGCAAAGGTACAATCGTAAGACACAAGAAAACTTCTAGTAACTTCAGGGGAAGTTCATTTACACTCAGGCTGCAGTATTTTCAGCAAACATGATTGGATAGTGGGGCTGTGCCTTATCTTTTGGTGGAGTGAAAAATTTGAGCCAGTGAAGCAAAATCCTTACAACATAGCAGCTCCTTGCTGATTACAAATAGGCATTTAAAATGTGAATTTGAAATCAAACATCACTTATTACTTTCAGCTGAAATGGCAGCACAGGTGTTTCCTAAGTTTCAGTCTTGGATTAAAAAATACTCTGCTGGTATCTACCATCTCCACCATGAACTCGGTTATGGAGACTTCATTTTTATGTATCTCCCTTTTTTCTCCATCTCCCTGTCCTCTGCACAAGCATACCTTCTTGGCTAAATAATTCAAGCCTATGGCTTTGGAATAATTGAATCGCAAATTTTAAAAAAAGGAATAGAATTAATATTTTCCCAATAGCTTGGCCATCATGAATCTTATAGTTAAAAACAATTAAAATGATTTTTAAAACACATGAGGAAAGCTGGGGGTTGTGGCTCAGTGATGAAGTACTTACCTACCATGTGCAAAGCCCTGGGTTCAATCCCCAGCCCCACACAAAAAACAAACACCTGAGGAGAAAGGAAATACTCTCCACAGCACATGTATAGTTGAAAGGTTTAGATATTTTTCTCAGCAGGTACCAACTGTAAATAAAAAAGAAGTAGGGGCCAAAATGCAGAAGCAAAAATGAAGCAGCTATGTGTAGGTAGTAATTTCTAGATTGACCTGCAACTGAATATTGTGGCTTCCTATGTATTATTTTATATTGTACTTTTTAATTGTTCATGGTTTGCACTTAAATAAGATAAACTCCATAGTTTTTAATATCACAAAAATGAGACTATTTGAACTGTGTATTCTAGAAAGCAATATACTAACTGAAGTGAAAGCTTGTACATATTAATATAGCCTTAAGTCTTTTTCTCTAATACTTTAACTATCAAACAATTAAAACTTTTTAAAAGCATAGGACTATAGTCAGCATGCTAGACTGGGAGGTAAACACTGATACAGTTAGAGCAGGTACTGATGTCAGTGTTTAGCACTATGTGTTCATGCTACAAAAGTGCAATATTAGACACTAGCTAGCTAGTACTGTTGCCTCATGTAACTCCAAAGAGGAAAACAGGATTTAATTAAGTGCACATATTTCTTTGTTACTCATATTGTTCTTTGCTTGGATGCAATGCCATGTAGATTTTTGTGGCTACTATTTTTATTTACTTTTTCTTGCTTTGATTAACACCTTGAATGAAGAGCCAAACCTTGCTCTTTGCCTGACCAGCAATGGTCCTTTAAGGGGAACAGAGGAGGGAGGGGGAAAAGAAACCCAAAATATTTTTGTGTGAAAATTGGCACTTAAGATCATAAAGGTTTTGTACTTGATGTCTTAATATGCTTTCTGCCCAAAGCTCTGTAAGGCTAATATAGTCAGTAATACAACAATACTACTGAGTTTTTGTATAATTGTTTCATTTGATAATAAAATTTGCCCGCTTAAAAGAAAAAAAAAAAAAAAAAAAAAAAGAAAAAGCAAAGGTACAAGTCAACCCAAATAGTCCACACAGTTCAACAACTGATCCCATTGTCAGCATGGTGGAGGAAATGTCAGAAAAAGAATTTACAAACTTCACAATTAAAATGTTAAATGAACTGAAAGGGGATGTAAGAAAAGAACTAAGTGCAGAAAGTTCAGGAGGGGATAGATCATTTCAATAAAGAAACAGAAATTCTGAAGTAGAACCAAACAGAAATCCTGCAAATTAAAGACACAATTAAATTGAATTAAAAATTCAGTTGAGAGACATTCTTCCTCGAGAGTCACCACGGTTTCCTGCTTCAACAGTGCTTGGATGGAAGACGGCGCTTGACACCCACCCCGGCCGGCCCCACAGAACCAGCAGCTCTTCCCCACCTCCTCACAGCGCCCTCGGATCGCCCCGAGGCCTCAGCCCCTGGCCATGACGACCGCCTTCTCCTCGCAGGTACACCAGAACTACCACCAGGACTCGGAGGCTGCCATCAACCGCCAGATCTACTGGAACTCTATGCCTCCTAGATCTACCTGTCCAAGCATGAGGCCCTGGGTTCAATCCCCAGCACCTCAAAAAAAAAAAAAAAAAAAAAAAAAAAAAAAAAAAAAAAAAGCATGTCTTACTATTTTGACCGTGATGATGAGTCCTTGAAGAACTTTGCCAAATACTTTCTTCACCAAACCCATGAGTAGAGGGAACATGCTGAGAAACTGATGAAACTGCAGAACCAAGAAGGTGGCCAAATCTTCCTTCAGGATATCAAGAAACCAGACAGTGACGACTGGGAGAGTGGGCTCCATGCAATGGAATGTGCTTTGCACTTGGAGAAACATGTGAATCAGTTACTTCTGGAACTGCACAAACTGACCACTAACAAAAATGACCCCTGATTGTGTGACTTCATTGAGACTCATGACCTGAATGAGCAGGTGAAATCCATCAAAGAATTGGGTGACCATGTAACCAACTTGTAAAGATGGGAGCCCCAGAATCTGGCATGGCAGAGTATCTCTTTGACAAGCACACTCTGGGAGACAGTGATAATGAGAGCTAAACCTTAGGCTGACTTCCCCATAGCTATGGAAGTGATTTCCCTGGTCACCAAGGCAGTGCATGCATGTTGGGGTTGCCTTCACCTTTTCAATAAATTGTACCAAAACATCCACTTACATTCTTTAATTTGTACTATTCCCTCAAATAAAGAAATTTGGTACCCTCCCCCCAAAAATTCAGTTGAAATCACTAATAGATGAGACTGCATAGAAGATGGATTTTTAGGCCTTTAAGACAGAGAATAAAATCTTTAAAATAGTCAACCATAAAGAAAAGTTGTTAAAAGACCATGACCAGAATATTCAAGATATCTGGATAACAGTAAGATAAGAAATATAAGAATATGCTAAATATAAGAATCTATGACATAGAAGAAGTCATTGAGATACAAACTAAAGGAATCAACAAACTTTTCAGTGAAATAACAGAAAATTTTCCTAATTTAGGAATGAGATAGTAATCAAAATATGAGATGTATTTAAAATCCGATATATACAAGTTAATAAAAATCCACTTGAAGAATCTCTAAATTAAAATAACTCATATATAATACAGGAATAAAAATGTAAAAGCCACAAAATATAAATGGCATGTCACATTTAGATGTTCACATCTCTCAGTTCAGACTCAAGAGGGCAAGGCATAATAAAACAAAACCTTGAATAAAATAGGAGCTGATCAAGATTGCTACATCCAGCAAATGTATCCTTCAGAATTGAAGATAAAAGATAAGCCTTTCCTCTGGAGAGCAGTATGGAGATTCCTCAGAAAGCTTGGAATGGAACCACCATTTGATCCAGCTATCCCACTCCTTGGCCTATACCCAAAAGACTTAAAATCAGCATACTACAGAGATACAGCCACATCAATGTTCATAGCTGCTCAATTCACCATAGCCAGATTGTGGAACCAACCTAGATGTCCTTCAATTGATGAATGGATAAAGAAACTGTGGTATATATATACAATGGAATATTACTCAGCCATAAGGAATGATAAAATTATGGCATTTGCAGGCAAATGGATGAAATTGGAGAATATCATGCTAAGTGAGATAAACCAATCTCAAAAAACCAAAGGAAGAATGATCTCGCTGATAAGCGGATGATGACACATAATGGGGGGTAGGAGGGGTTAGTGTTAGGGTTACAGTTAGGTTTAGGGTTAGGGTTAGGGAGGGTGGCAAGAATGGAAGAAGGAAGGACTGTATAGAGGGAAAAGAGGGGTGGGAGGGGTGGGGGGGAAGGAAAAAAATAACAGAAAGAGTCAGACAACATTACCCTATGTAAATTTATGATTACACAAATGGTATGCCTTGACTCCTGTACAGAGAAACAACATGTATCCCATTTGTTTACAATAAAAAAAAGAAAAAAAGAAGATAAGCCTTTCATGATAAGCAGAAATTAAAAGAATTTATTACCATTAATATAGAACCACAAATTATGTTGAGTTCAATATTACACAAAGAAGGAAATCTAGAAGGTATTGACAAATTTATAGGCACATATGACCTACCACCATTGAAACAGAAAGATATAGAAAATCTGAACAGATGAATATCAAACAATGAAATTGAAACAGTAATTGAAAGATTTCCATCAATGAAAAGCCCAGGACCAGGACAATTCTCTGTTGAGTTCAATCACACATTTAAAGAAGAAATAACAGAAGTATTCCTCAAACTGTTTTTTATAAAATTGAGTCAACCTACACAGACCAATATCTAGCAATGAATTTGAAGCAGCTATGAAAGGACTCACAACAAAAAATCACATGACCAAACATATTCTCAGCTGTTTTCTACAATACCCATGAAGAGAAACTAATGCCAATCATCCTGAAATTATTCTGTGAAAGAGAAAGGGAGGGAACACTCCCAAATTCTTTCTATGAAGCCAAAATCTCACTGGTGCCAAAACCAGACAAAGACATACCAAGTAAGAAAACTTTATATCAGTATTCCTGGTACATATTGTTGCAAAAATGTATAATGTAATATTAACAATCCACATTTGAAAACACATTAAGAATATTGCACATTGTGATCAAATGGGTTTCATACCAGGGTTGCAAGGTTGTTACAACATATACAGATCGATAAATGTAATTCACAATACAAATGGAATTAAAGGCAAGAATTACAATAGTGTATCAAAAAATATAGAGAAAACTTTGACAAATCCAGCAACCAGTCATATTAAAAATGCTGACAAATTAGAGATATAATAAACTTATCTTAACAATATATGTGACAAACTGAAAGCAATATCTTTTACTTAAAAAAGAAAATTTTTAAAAAGTTCTCTAAAATTAAGAATGAGACAAGGGTGCCCATACAATTTGTATTCAACATAGTTTATTTTGAAACTTGAGTGGGACCAATTAATCAAGGGAGGAAAATAAAGGGATGCAAATATGAAAAAAAAATAATTCAAATTAATGTTTACTGATAATATGATCCCATAGGTAGTGACCCAAAAAACACTACCAGAAGAGTTCTAGAGTTGATAAATCAATTCTGAAAAGTAGCAGCATTCAAGGTCAACATACATGAATCAGTTTCCTATATTCCAATAATGAATATTCTGATTAAAAAATCAGAAAAAATTCCCTTATTGATATTCTCAAAAATAACATGAATTACTTGGGAATAACCCTGACCAAGAAGGTAAAAAACTTCTACAATGAAAACTGAATAAAGACTTTTACAGAACACTGAAGAAAGAAATTAAAGAACCTAGAAAATGGAAAGGTCTCCCATGTTCCCAAAAAGGTAAAATTAATAGTGTCAAAACAGCATTATTACCAAAGATCATCACAGATTCAATTCAATCCCCATCAAAACACCAATAAAATTCTTCACAGAACTAGGAAAAAAATAGCTCTAAAATCATTTTGAAGAATAAAAGACCCAGAATATCCAAAATGATCCTGAGTAAGAAGAATGATGCTGGAGGCATTAGAGTATCACACCTCAAATTACACTACAGAGATATAGCAACAAAAAAGACATGCAAACAAATGGAATGAAATAAAAGGCACAGAAGCAAACCAAGATAGTTTTGGTCATCTGATGTTTGATAATAATGGCAAAATATATGTTGGAAGAAAGTCTTTCTAACAAATGGTGCTGGCAAAAATGGATATCCATTCTACTATTTTTCCTCCCCCAAAATCCTCTGCCCTCCCTTCATTCTCCTCTACCTAATCCAAATTAATTATATTCTTCCCTATCCTTCCCCCAATTGTGAATTAGCATCTACATATCAGAGAAAACATTCAGCCTTTGGTGTTTTGGGATTGATTTATTTCACTTAGCATGATATTCTCCAACTCCGTCCATTTACCAGCAAATGCCATGATTTCATTCTTCTTTAAGGCTGAGTAGTATTCCATTGTGTCAAAGTGCATTCTACCATCATGAATAACTAATTAGAACAAATAAAAAATGTATACCCATAAGTAGAAATATAAAAACTATATTCCACTCTTTTACCCTGCACAAAAATCAACTCAGTGAATCAAAGACCTAGGAATTTAACTAGAGACTTTGCAACTGCTTAAAGAAAACAAAGGCTTGAAATTCCAACTTTTTGTTGCTGGCACCAACTTCCTTAACAAGATCCATAATGTTCAAGAAATAAATCCAAGAATCAATTAGTGGGACTCTTTGAAAGTAAAACCATCTGCACAGCAAAAGAAACAATTAAGAGCATAAAGAGAGTGCCTACAGTTTGCAAGAGCATCTTTGCCAGATACTCCTCCAATTGGGATTGAATATCTAGAATTCTAGAATATACAAAGAACTCAAAAACTTATCATCAATAAAATAAATAGCCCGATCAATAAATTGGCAAACTAAACAATCATTGCTCAAAAAGAAGAAATAAAATATGGCCAACAATTTTATGAAAAAATATTTATTTATCATCCTTAGCAATCAGGGAAATGTAAATCAAAACCACATTGAGATCTCATCTCAATCTAACTAAAATGGCAATCATCAAGAGAGAAAATAATAATGAATGCTTGCGAGATGATTTGGAAGAAGGCACACTCACATTTTTGGTGAAACATAAATTAGTACAACCATTTGGAATGAAGTATGGAGTCTCCTCAAAAGATTAGAAATGGGAACACTATTTGACCCAGCTCTCCTACTCCTTTCTACTTTTAACAAAAGAAATAAAATCAGCATATTACAGTGATTCATGCATATCAATGTTTATAGCAGTACAATTGACAATTTCCAAGTTATAGAATAAGCCTAGGTGCCCTTCAACAGAAGAATTTATATAGAAAATATGGTATACATGCACAATAGTTTTACTCAGCCATAAAGAAAAATAAAATTATGACATTTGTTGGTAAATGGATGGAACCAGAAAACATCATGTTAATTGCAATAAACCAGACTCAGAAAGTAAAGGGTTGAATATTTTCTCTCATATGCAGAAACTAAAGTGAAATAAATAAAAATGGAATGGTAAAATTCCAAGAAAATAGAAAGGATATCTATAGCATAGAGTATGGGGATTGATAAATGGAGAGGAAGAACAGGATTAGGGAGGGACTGCATAATAAAATTGATGGAGTTATGCTATGTACATACATGAATATACCACAGTGAATTCCAACTCTATGTAAAGCTATAAAACACCAATTAAAAAACAACAATTAATGAAGAGAAGGAAGACCAGTAGAGGACAGCAACTGCAACAGGGGGAGGGAGTATGCAAAGGAAGATGGAAGTATTGGGGATTGAAATTGAGGAAACTATATTCCATGCATGCATGATTATGGCAAAATAAACCTCACTGTTATGTATAGCTATAATGCATTAATAAAATCATTAAAACAAAAAATCTGCAACTATATTAAATATTTGAATTAATGAAAACATTAATATGTAATATTGTTCTAAAAAATTTTGTAATATATATTATTATCTAGTATACACAGAACATTTGACATATTTCACCATATAGTAGTCTTTAAACATATTTGAACAAATAACAAAGGACTAAAATTATAAATTGCCTATTCTCTTACCTACAACAATGAACATATACTAACGAAACACTTCAAAAAAATACCTAGAAAAACCTTTAATTTTAAACTCAGAAATGGTCCATTTAATAATGTATTAAAGAATAAATTATAATGAATGCTATCAAATACTATTAAAATAAATAAAATTGAAACCCAACATCTTTAAATTTGAGACAGCTAAAATATGTGCATAGAGAAAGTTTTTCAAGGCTAAGAACATTTACTTAGAAAACCAGAGAAAAGCAAACACAATTATCCACTTTAAAATATTAAACATCACTCTTATGACATTAGAAGCAGAACATTAAATTAAATCCTGACAAGGAATAAAAGATAAAGACTAAAATTAATAAACTATCAGAAAAATACACCAGAGATAATCAGACGTGTCTAAATTAGTTTTTTTTTTTTTTCCTTACAAATGAATGAACATGATAATACTGTGGCAAAATTGTTCTGAGAAAAGAAAATACAGAACAAACACATTCAAATTCAGGAACATCACTGCAGAATTTATAGATACCAAAACATTTTAGTAGTATATTACAAAACATTAAATCCAATAGATTTAATTTTTTATATTAACCAGGCATAGTTTTTAAAACAACAAATGTTATCCATAATGAACACATAATACAAAAATTAACATTGACTAAAATATTTTATTTTCAAATGAAATCACTTTCCCAAGTCAAAATACAATCTGTATGGATTGTTTTTCAATTCAATAAAACATAAAAAGTAAAAAAAAACCAAACACAAACATTGTCTAATATTAAAGAAAGAAAATAGTATATCATATATTGTTTCATGAGATCAACATAACATTGATACCAAAACTTGCAAATATTGTTACCACAAAAAATATCGTAGGTCAATCACTTTATTAGGGTTGGTGATATAAATTTTTATATTAATTATAGTAAAATAGAATCTAATGATTAGAAAAAGAATAATATGACAAAGAAGACTTATTTCCAAAAGCAATATTAGTTTCACATGCATCAAGTAACTAACAAGTAGAACAAAAATATACTTTTTGGTTAACCCAATAGATGCAGAAAAGTTATTTGGTGCTACTGAATATCATTTGTCATATAAAATTGTTTTTATGACTAGAAATCAAAATCCTTTATAAGTGTAAAATTTCTAATAAAATCCTACATCACGTTTGATAGAAAAGTGTTAAAGATTTTGATCTATGATAACATAAAGTATCGCGTTCCCTCTGCCCGCAGAGAGAGACACGACAAACGTCTGAAGCTTTGGAAGTTTATTGCGTACAGTCTTCCTTTCTTTCCTTCTTATCTATCCCTTTCTCTCGTGGTCTTTCCCTCTCCTGCACTTCACTCTTCTCCCGCTCGGCTCTCGCCTGCTCCTGCCGCTTCGTTTCTCCTGCTCGACTCACGCCCGCTTGCACGCCTCTACTCCCAGCTTCTACTCCTACTCTCAGTTTCTTCTCTCTTTTCTTTCTCTTGCTCTCTTTCCCTCCGCTTAACTCTCGCCTGCTCCGGCCGCTCCGCTTCTCCGCTTCTACCCCTACTCTCAGCCTCTTCTCTCAGCTTCTGCCCTCAGCTTCTGCTCTTACTCCCAGCTTCTTCCGCTACTTTGCTCTCAGCTTCTTCTGCGACTCTACTCTCAGCTTCTGCCCTCAGCTTCTGCTCCCACTCCCAGCTTCTTCTTCTCCCCGCTTCCGCCTCAGCCGCTCCTTACTCCCCCACCCACCAAGCTTATATACACTTCAACCAATCAGGGGAGAGCACACGAGGTAAACGCGCGGACAGCTGCAGGCATAGAATAGGTACACGAGGGGGGCATGCTCTAATCACATCGTTAACTAGCCAATCATTGGAATTCGCTGGTTGTTTACTGTATAGCTGGCCGCTTTTGGCTCAGCGCCAGGCGCCATCTTGACCGTGCTCAAGGCTGGGGGTCCTGGAAACCCCGACAATAAAGCACATACAAATGTCTGCACATCTCTTACAAAGTGATTATTTATTTCTGTTAGTTAGGGATTGAAGAGTGCCCCAGTACATGTGATTTCTGTGCTAATCCTTGGGAAGTACTGGCAAGCTCAGCTGAGTTGTTCATTATAATTTTATATTTTACAAAAAGTATTGACCAATGGAATAAAGTTCAAAAGAGAATTTATAAGAAATAAATGCAATGACATTACTCGTACAAAACATATTTATCTCTGTAGATTAAAATTGACTTTCTGAATTAAAATGTGGATTTTGTAAATTTTCTTAGACCTGATCAAAATTGTAAGGACAATTTTATTTCTATATATTAGAAATAGTTTAAAAAATTAAAAGCATTCACAAACTCAGAAAAGCTTAAAATATCCAAGATTTCTGCTCAGAGAAGTATAAACTCTAAGTAGAAGTAGAAGATATTGACATATGAATAAATGGAAAAAGATAGCATAGTCATGAACTTGAAGCTTTGCTATTAAAATATTTCATATCTGTCAAAACCAATCTCATCATACAATATAATTTTAAAATAATAACTGCAGTATTTATTTTAAACAAGGAGACAAGTTTAATCCATCACATATCAAGAATTATTATAAAGCAGCCATTATTAAAACTATGTTATCAGTGTGGGGATAGATATCTTGATGAATAAACAGATTAAAAGTGTCCAGAAATAACAGACACACACACTCACACTCACACACTTATTTTATTTTTCATCGAGTTTTAGGAATAGTAATATATTATGGAGACTGATATTTGACTTATAAAGAAAATGGCATTAAAGAGCAGTGAGAAAGACAATTCTATCAGTATTTTTTTCAAATAAGATGGTTATTGTTATTAAAAAAAGATCTTTCTCAAATACCAAACAGAAAACTATTTGACACAGATCAAAGATGCAATACGTGGAGCACAACAGTAAATATTATTTTATATAATAAAATACCTAAATCATATTTTTGAAACAGAATAAAATGAAAGGGGATTATCTATAAGCTTAAACTCAAAGCCATCAAAGGTTCACACTACTAATGTACTGAAAGCATATATAAGCCAGTAGTTACAATAAGACATTATGTAATCATGGACTCAGTGACTAACTTTCCTTGATGACTCACATCTAAGTGAAACACAGAAACCCTAGGCCAGGTAACCTAATGTGCACATTAGTTGCCCATATGAACATGACTGCCACAACTACTAGAAAATATTTGAGTTCAATATATCCAGAAATAGAGGCATTGCAAAATAGTTGGATAATGAAATAATTTGAAATTTCATGAATTGTCCATTACTGAAACAATTAAATTTTTAGGATTTTCACCTTCTTCCTTGCAAAAGACTGTCCTAAATTGTAATTACTCATTTACTATTTTCCTGATTACCAATGTTTTTCATCATCATTTTCCTGACTTACTAGCCATTATAGTATTTCTTTTATGTGAAATGCCTATTCACAACCACTTTCTACTTTTCTACTCACTTATTTTATTTTTCATTGAGTTTTAGGAATAGTAATATATTATGGAGACTGATATTTGATAGTATTCACTAAGTGATATGGAGAATCATAATGATTTATTACTATTTATGTTATAGTTCTTAAAGCGCAGAACATTTTCTTCCAGTCTTTATTTTGATTTTTGTATCCCATATAATTTTAGATAAATATTTTAATTATCACATGGACAGACTAGTACTTCTTTATTTTTTATGAGAGAGTTATGTGTTGGTCATGTTCAACAATTCTTCCTTATACTGTAATTACTGAAATATTTTCCACTTTATAATTCTAAAAACTTTTGACTAAATGTAGTTCCTCAATTCACACACAACGTGTTATCATCTTTACACAAAATATAGAAATTTTACTTTATATTTTGTTCCTCACAAGGATAATTTATATGTTTTCAAATATTAAATAATGAATATGTCCTACTTCCTCTTAATTGTAATGCTACCATTGTCACATATAAACATATATACATGTATATAAGTGTATGAGAACTCTTTATTCTCTTCCAATCTTGTGTTTATTGATTAATGTACTATGACCATATAGTTTTAATCAACATGTTGTCAATAAACTGCACATTGTTCTTATTATTATTCAACAAGTCATGTTTTGTTTTGGACCATCTGCCATCCAGGGAATTTTATTTTTATATTGGATGAATTTCACAAAATTTTTTCTTGCACTGCTTGCAAATGCATTGAATTAAGAGGTAACTATTTGGAGAGATAAAATATCTTTAAATGTGGAGTCTTCCCAATGAAGACCTTTTTATTTCTCTTCAAGTATATGTTATTATTTAGTTCCTTAGACATACCTTTATTCACATTTATTCTGAAGTAACTTCAAGTTCAATTTCTGTTGCAAATGTCATTTTATATTATATATCGTTTATTGAAAGCAGCAGTATATAAAACAAATATTTGGTTTTTTGAATGAGAGGGAAGATGGCAGAACAGAGCTAGGCAGTGAATCCTATCCCTCCACAGGATAGAAATATTGCAGTGAAGAAACAGCTGACTGGAAAGCTTCTTAGGGGACCCAGGAATAGATAGAGTGGATGTGCATGATTTACAGCAGCAGAAAATAAGAGCTTCAGATCCAGGTGGGAAGGTAGTTTCTGCCCCAGGCAACAGAGGGATATGGTTCCTGTGATTTGTTGCAGAATCAGTGGGAATTTGAACAGAAGCAGGAAGCTCTAATCCAGTCAGCAGAGGAGAACAGCACTCACATTTTAAAACTTTTGTCAATGGAAGTTAAAACCCAGGTGAACTGGCTAGATCTCTTTTTACTAGCAGAGACAGTGACCTGGCAATCTATATCGGGAAGATAGATGCTTATGCACCAAAGTCCACCCATAGAGAACTCATAACCAAAGGTCCCATGCTTGGAGATAGCCACTAGGTTCTATGTCACTTTGAAGAGCACACTCTGTGGGTATGTGGGTGTGAAGTGACCCATGTGAATCAGAGTAACAGCCCAGAGCCTTTGTGCCCTGAAATACTACTGCATGCAATAAAAAGAGCCAACAGACACAGTATTGCATCCTCTGATCATCCAGTCTCAGACCATTTGGATGACAAACATGAATCAGCTTATTGGAGGTCCATAGTAATGAATAAATTTGCTTTTGTGCCCCAGCACCTCTGGGGAGAATCAAAGCTGAAGAGTGAGTGACATTCTAGAGGTCTAAAGGTTCCTAATCCTGATGAAATCCAAACCAAGATGTAATAAAAACTTTATAAATCTTTGCATGGTTTACCATAAATAGCTCTAAATTTGAACAAAGAGTGAATTTAGAGCTCTTCATTTGTATTTGACAGTTGTTACCCTAGTATTTGATATTGTGCCCTCAACCCATTTGATTCTATTTCTTCTAATTTTGTAAAGTGTTAATTAGAACCATTCTATCTTTGCTTTCCTAACTCAGAATTACACTAGCTCAGCTTTCCCCATTTTCCCTCTTACATTACCTGGTAATATTATATATAATGTTATAGCAATTTTAATTTATTTAATGGCTAATATTTAATCTATTCCAGAACATTATTGCAAACTTATACTTGGATTAGAGGAACTGTGGAGAACATTATCAAGCTTTCAGGTTTTAATCAGATTGAATAGCACATAGCTTAGCTCTGAAGTGATTGTAATAAATAGGTTTGATTGTAATATTCACAAAGTAGTGCTGATATGGGGAAGAGCAAAGGGCACACATTAAGTGAAAATATCAATACATGGACATTCTCCCATCTTTCTCTAAGAGAAAGGATCTTGCATAAAAGAAGAAGTGGTAATTACACAAATAGATGAGTAGACATACAAGAAGGATGAAAAATAAGGGAACAAACCACCCTAAATAGCCCACAACAATTCAACAACACTGATGGTTTAGATATGAAGTGACCTCAAAAATATTATGTGTAAGACAATGCATGAATCTTAAGAGGTGAAATAATAAGTCTAAGAGGTAAAACCTAATTAATGACTTGATTAACTGATTTAGATAGGGGATCACTGTAGTAGGTAGGGTGTGGATGGAGGAAGTAGGTCACTGAAGATATGATTTGGGGGTATATATTTTGTTCCTGGTAATCAAAATTCACTATTTCCAGGTGGTCATATCCTGAGCTGATTTCCTCCACCATAACATTCTGATTTGACATTCTGCCTCATCTTGGGGCCAGAGCTTTGGAGTTGGTCATCTGAACTGTAAGCACCAAATAAACTTCTTTCTCCTCTAATTATTATTGTCAGGTCTTTTTGTTACAGCAATGAAAAATCTGACTGAAACAAAAATTGGTACTGTGAATGGGGTTATTGTGATTAAACTGAACATGAGGTTCACAAGCTTTTGGAGTTTTTTCTGCGTTTAAGGGAGAAATTTTGAAAAGATTAGATATGCAAGCATCACAAACTTTAAATAGCTGTAAGTAGAGCTTAATGTGTGATTCTGGTGGAAATTCAAAAGACCAGAATGCTAACTGGACTGTGGAAAGTAAAGATTGTACTCTGGGGCTTCAGAGGAGAAGTAGGACTCTATTGGAAATAGGACTAGAAGTCATTCATGTTACATTATGACAAAGAAATTGTTTACATTATGCCTATGTCCTGAGACTTTCTGTGAGACTGAATGTAAAGGTGAATGATTAGTTAATATGGTGGAGGAAATTTCAAAGAGGCACAGAATTCAGGCAGTGACATGAATATTGCTGATTACTTTTATCCAAGTTTACTGTGTGAAAAGATGTGAGAAAAAAGCTGAAGCTGCTGTGGAAACACTTGAGATTAAGAGATGCCAGTAATATGGGATGTCTGATGAAAAAAGTTGCAGGAATCAAGCAGAAACCATTCAAGAGAGAGACTTTGTGAACTGCAACCAGCAAAGTCATAGGGGCAGAGCTATGTCCGGGTCTTAAGTCCCCTTGCTCTTTTTGATCAGCGACAAGGGAAGGGGACACTCCCCAACAAGGTCAGACCGGGATAGGTAAGGCTGACTGACCCCCCGCTCCCAGCCCTCCCGGTGGAGGACAATCAGACGCATCAGGGAGACCAGTCACAGCAGGAACTCGTTTATTGAGGAAGTCACAGCTTTTATGCAGGGTGGAGGCTAGGCAGGACCCAATCAGTTTAAAGGTCAGCAAGGCATGGGGTTCACGCAGGCGAGAGTCCCATTGGACTATATGGCAAGCACGAGCTGATCACGTTCGCGGAACTGTTGTTAACCAATCCCTGACGGTGGTCGGGTTTATCATCATTAACTATTGAAACCACCTTTGAGGCCTTGATCCTGCTCACTCACCAGGAAGTAAGGAGTCAGTCTGAGTTAGTTAAAGTGTCAGTAGTCCCAACACATCCCCCTTTTTTGTTTTATATTAAGGGTGTGTCTGTCTTAGGTTGCCCCTGGGAGGGTCTTACCCATCAGGGAACATCACCTTAGCAGTTTGTGGGTCCGCCTTACTCGAAGGTGTGCCTGTCTTACGTTGTCCACGGCAGAGTAACATCCTTACCCATCATTGGACAATGAGGCTCTAGCCCTCATTTCCTGTCTTAGGTCAGTATGAGCTCCCCATGAATCTTACCCGTCTTTGACTACCACCTTAGCACTTCAGGCGGGCCCCTCAGGAGGAGCAAGACTTAAGGGAGAGACACTTAGACCCCAGTGTCCTGATACGAGTGATCCATGATCCTATAGGGCTCCCAATCATCAATATGAAGGGCAGTATAATGCTGTCGGACCACCATGAGCTGCACAGACTTAGCCTGGCTTTTCAGTAAATGGATAAGCTTATTGATTATGCAAGGCCCAAAGGTGAACACAAGGATAATGGTGATTAGCGGTCCCCTAAGCGGGAGGCAGTAGGGGAGCCACCCGTGTAACCCAGACTAGAGGAAATTAGAGTGGAGCTGGCTCCTACGACGTTCCAGATCTTCTTGTAGGTTTTTGATTTTATCTTGTACAATGCTAGAGCGGTTGGCGTAGAAACAGCACTTCTCACCAAGGAACAGGCAAAGCCTTCCTTCCTTTGCCATTAGCAGATCCAAACCACAACGATTTTGCAGGACAACAGTGGCCAAGGAATCAAGTTGAGCCTGTAGATCTAAGATGGTAGAACTGCAAAGTGCAATGTTAGGAGCTCTGTGTAGCTCTCAAGGAAGTCCACTGTCCAAAGTTATGAGATCAGAGACCCTAATCTTAATCACTGTTGTCCCATTTTGGTACTGCGCATTACACTCTTTTTAAATGTCATTTTAAGCAGTTTACATATATTGACTCCTGAGTCTATATGAACATTAGTTAACACAATTTAACATTATATCTAAAACATGAATTAAAGAAAGGCTGAGAGAGCTTTTAACTTTCCTTTTGTGTGGCAAAATGTTTTTATGTTTCACAATATTAACCTTTAAACAAATTAGGCTCTAACCTTTAGAAATATATTTACACTTAAAATTTTCTCAGTGTAATAAGTAACAAATTTTACATATATCCTATCCTATAATAGAACATTAAATGATAGAAATAAATCCCCAATAAAATTTACTCTATATAAGTTTAAAATTACCATTACAGACAAGTTTAATCTGGAGAATAGCAGCTTGATAAATTCCCTGCTTTAAAAACTTGTATACCTGGAAAATATGAACACATTTAATATACAAAGAGTAGTACAATACTCTAACAGTTGTTTAACCATAATTGTATACTCCAATGTTTCTGAATTTAGATAAATTACTCTATTTTAACAAGATTAAATATTTTGTTATTTATAGTACTCTAATTGAAACAGTTGAAACTTTTGCTACCCTTCGTATATAGAATTGTATCTGTTAGGACATAACTCTTAGTAACCTTGTTTTTAGTTTAGTGATGACACAAAACAATTTTCTCTACAAACACATTTGAGTAATCCCATGCATGTCAATTCTAATTCACTTATTTTCTTAAAAAAAAAAAACAAGATATTAGACAAGTGTCCTGAACAGTATTTTCCAGCTTTTTCTTGTTGGAGGAAAGTCCTAGAAAAATTGATGTTAGACATTTTATAAACATCAACATTATATTAGTTTGACCACCTAGAGACTTGCAAGTTATTTTCAAGACATTTTACTTCTATTAGTTTACCCAATTTAAATTGAACCTCTTTAAATCACGTGAATTAAAAATATTTGGATCCATTTTTAAATTTTAATTTTAGGAGCGCTCAGTTTTGATACAGACAAAACATGACACCAGACAGCACGACATACACATAACACAAAATCAAAGGCCTTGAAACTTCATAGGTGAATCTCCATTGCAATGTAACAGATGTTCAAAAACTAGTTGAATAAAAAAAATAGAACTGATCAAAAAAGTCATGAGCTCAAAAAAAAAAATGTAGAATTCAAAAAAAACAAGAGTCCTGGAAAAATGATACGGCCGTTAATTACTTTAGTAAAGCACCATAAAATTTACTTTTGCTGGAGTTCAGGTAAGACTTTTTGCTCTTTTTTTTTTTTTTCTTGGGTTTGAGACCTGTCTCCTACTGAGTCTTCAGGCTTTCTCTATTTACATTTCAATGTAAGCCTTGACTGAGATCTGGATCTGAAAGGGGCTAAAATGTTCCAGCAGAAACTTGATGCCTAGGGCATTTTAACCCTTATTCCTGGTTAGTAATCAATTCAGGTTTGGACACAGAAAATTTGAAACAATTATCTCCCAATACTTGTGGGGACTGGGGCTACTATATCATACTCCTTACTAGGACATGCCACTGATGGTTGCTCCCTCCACACTGGTGTATGTAGGACCTCATGGCAGGAGGACTAGGTGGGCTGGGCTGGGGAATGGAAGCAGAAACAGCTGAGTCGAAGTTGGAGGAGGAGGAGGGATTTTAGAATACTTTCGGTAAACATACCTCAAGAGGGTGTGCTCTTGGGTGAATTATATTGTTCTGGTTGATGGTATTTGAGGTTCCTGGCGGGCACCCAGATAGGGTTTGGTTCTCCAATTGGGAATACACATCCAAAACCTCTGCCACCACTTATTAGTGGATCAGGACCACGGCAGCATCCAGTTAAAGGATCTTTCCATTCAACTTCAACTTTCAGGTAAGGCACCTGATTGGCCTAGTGTCGTTGGAAGGCAGTTAAAGGCTGATTTTTTTGAGAAATTTAAAATATTTAATGTAAGCATTGCTGTTCTTAATTGATCATGGGGGTTATTTTCCCCTTTTTGTTTTATTACTTGATTTTTTAAAGTTTTATTATGTCTTTCAATTATGGCTTGTCCTTTTGGATTATATGGGATTCCTGTAGTGTGTTTAATATGCCAATTGTTGAAAAATTCTTGTAATGATTTACTTATAAAACAGGGTCCATTATCCATTTTGATTTGTTGAGGCAAGCCTAAAATGGCAAAACATTGTAAGAAATGGCTTTCAGCGTGCTTGGCCTTTTCACCAGAGTGAGCAATGACCCAGCAGGCTTGGGAGTAAGTATCAATAGACATGAATATATATTTTAATTTTCCAAATGGTGTATAATGAGTTACATCAGTTTGCCAGATAATGTTAGGTTTTAGACCTCTGGGGTTTACCCCAGGGGATTGGAGAGGTGGAACCTGTAAGAAAGGTAGGCAAGATTTTCAGGTTCTTACAATCTTTTTAAGTCCTTTGCGGAGACCAAAGGAAACTTATGATGTAACCCTCTCCAATTTAAATGAGTCAGGACATGAAGGCCTTGGGCTAGTTGTAAGTCCTGTTGAGGTTGGGCCGTAGCTATTGAAGTCCCTGATGCGGCTAACTGGTCGGCCACAGCATTGCCTTGTGCAAGGGAGCCGGGTAGATTTTGATGTCCTCTTAGATGCTGTAAGAATATGGGTTCAACATGCTCCTTTAACAAGGACCGTACCTGGATCATCAAGGGAGTAATAGGATTTTTATCTAACTTGATATATAAAGAGACCAATGTAGGTAGCAGGTTTACCACATATAGGCTGTCTGAGAAAAGATTCATGGGTTCTTGTACTTGAGTTAGGGCCATAGCAATTGCATATAACTCCTTAAATTGTGCTGATCCAATAACTGGTTCAAAATGGGTAATTACTTCCTGTTTCTCTAATCTGGGAGAGGGGGGGTAAATTACAACAGCAGATCCCTCTTTTCCTCCATCTGTGAATACATTTACAGCTTTAGGGAAGGGTTTAGTGGAAAAAAGTATAGGGGGTGCCCATTTTAGTTTTGAAAATGAGGACACCCATTTGGTTGACCCATAATGGCAATCAATCTTCCCTAAGAAACCCTCCAATGCACAGGATACTCTATTGTTATTCCTTTGAACCCATTCAAAATCTGACAGGCGATAGGGCACTGTCAAAACATTAGGCTTTTTTTCCATAGTTGCCTAAGGGCAGTATCTCTGCCTTTAATTATAAGGTCAGCCAATTGGTCTAGGTGAGCGTAGACCCTAGAAGCCGCCCCTATGACTACGTATATCCATTGTAGGGGCTCTCCCCGATGAGTTATGGCTGCAGTGGACAGCTGAGAACCGGGGAGAATCCAGAGGCTAAGGCAGTCTTCAGGCCGGTATTGAGCCAACCGGGTAGAGTTAAGGGCTGCTTGTATATTTTGGAGTATATGTTGATGGTCTTGAGTTAGGGTAATAATGTTTGTTGGATCTTTGTCCCATAGCAGGTCAAAGAGAGGGAGGATGTCCTCTGTAGAGATAGGAAGCCATGGTCTCAACCAATTAAGTTCCTCTAATAATTTTTGTAAATCAACCAAGGAATAGGAGGATTGGAGGAGTAATTGAGGTTTAAGGGGACAAACAGAATCCAATTTAAGCTCAGTTCCCAGTATCTTGAAGGGAGGGACAGTTTGGACCTTATCATTAGATATATGTAGTCCTCCTTTCTCCAGAAGGCCTTGGAGTTCTTTGTATGCTGAGCTTAGTTGTAGGGCATTAGTGGCTCCTATAATAATGTCATCCATGTAAATATACAAAGTAATTTGTGGCCTTTTTCATAGGGGTTGAAGGAGCTCAGAAACAAAATGTTGACAAAATGCAGGACTGTTTGCCATGCCTTGGGGTAGAACCACCCATTCATAATGTTCATCTGGTCCTTGGTAATTGGTAGAGGGCACTGAGAAAGCAAACTTCTCACAATCGTCTGGGTGGAGTGGTATTGAGAGGAAACAATCTTTGATATCAATAACAAGAAGTAAGAGATCTCTTGGGATAGAGGGGATCCAGGGAAGACCCCTTAAAGGGGTTCCCACTGGAACCATGCAACTATTAATTTTCCTGAGATCCTGAAGCATCCTCCATTTTCCTGATGTTTTTTGGATGACAAAAACTGGACTATTCCAGGGGCTTAGAGATGGTCTGATATGACCTAAGGTTAGTTGTTCTTGTACAATATTTCTTAAATGTTGGAGCTTATTTTGGGGTAATGGCCACTGTTCCACCCATATTGGGGCATCTGGGAGTCATTGAATGACTGGCGTTATTGGAAGAGTGGCCCTTAGGATTGGGGGTGAGGCTTTACCTGTGTAGCTGGGACCTTCTGCCTAGATGCCTCAAAAAGAGGGTCTCCTCTGTAATTGCTAAAAGGGCCAGATAGATTAAATTGTTGTTCATATTCCTCTTGCTCAAGGAGGTCATCATACACTGCCTTGTGATCAGTTGTTATATAGACCTCTGCTTCCCCTAAGGTATCCTGTCCTAGTAAATTTGCAGTAAGACCTGAGGCCACGAGAGGGCGCACATCTCCCTGGGCACCGTCCACATCCCACCATTTGAGCCAATCTTTGGTCTCTTCTCCTACCCCAAGCAACTGGGGGCCAGGAATCAACCTCCATTGAGGTGGAACTTCCTCCTTTCTTAACACAGTCCTATCTGCTCCAGTGTCGATGAGACAGCGGAATTTCTTTCCTGCTATAAAAATGTCCAATTTTGGCCTGACTCCGGGGACAATGGGAACAGTCCAATGTGCCTTAGGGGGGCTATTGGGGGAGAAACCTCCTTTGTGTGACAAGGCTGGAGGGTGACCCCTGATTAGTTTAAAGGTTTCCCCTCAATGTCAAATTTAGATTTGCAATCCTTCTGCCAATGGAATCCCTTTCTGCATCTTGGGCAAGGTGTTTTGGGGGTGGTCAGCCTTTGAGCTGAACTGGTCGGACTTTGAGCTGAACCCCTAGAGCGTCCGCACAGAACCTCAGAACTCACCCGACCAGTGGGGCAATCCCTCTTGAAGTGGCCTGGTTGCCCGCAGCCATAACATACTCCTTTGCCCTTAGCTGCGACTGGTGACAAGGCTGCCATGATAGACTCAGCAAGTGAGGCAGTTTGGGCCTGTAGGGCTGCAACCAAGGATTGAGACTGATGCACTTGCATGCCAATATCTTTGGTAGCCACTATCCACCTTCCCGTGGAGCGATCTTTCATCCCTGCACAGGCCAATTTGTGATCGGTAGTCATTCCTTCCCAAACTAACATTTTAACAAATTGATCTCTTAGGGGCCCCGGAGGAAATTTTCTCTGAAGGCTTCTTTCTACCCTTTCAATGAAGGTTGCTAGGTCCTCAGTTGCCTTCTGGGTAATTCCTGCGATGGGGGGTTCTGAGGGACCCTCCTCTAGCTTTTTCCATGCTGCCAACCCTAGGGTTCTTACTTGTTCTTGATATGGGGCCGGAATGGCAACCTGTAAGAGGCCAGTAGAGAATTGGTCACTGGATCCCGAGAGCATCCCATAAGTAACTGGGATGGGAGGGTTAGCGGCCTGGTTCCGTTCAGCCGGAGCATGACATTCTTCATTAAAAAAGGCACACCACTTTAGATATAAAGGACCAGGAAGGACAGCTTTAGTTAGGTTCTTCCAATCCTGAGTGGTGCACCGCTGGTGGGCGAGGCCCTGGAGGATGGTTTCAGCCCAAGGGTAATTGGGCCCATCCTCTGAAACAGCTTTCTTTAGTTCCTTTAAATCTTGTGCCTCCCATGGGTACCATATAGCAGGCCGGTTACCCCCTGGGTTAGCATTTACCGGGAAGGCCATATAGGGAGGGGGGAGGGTAGAGTCAGTGCGTTCTCCCCCAGTATCATAAAATGGCCGCTGGGAAGATTTCCCGCCATCCGGACAAGATGGTGGCAATGAGCCTCCCCGGGGAGGAAGTGGGCCCTCCCTATGTGTAGAGGCTGGCTGCCCTCATGGTTCCTCAACCTCGGGAGGAGCAGATGGAGATGGATTGGGCTCCTCATTAAAGGTCTCCCAACGTTGTTTACTATGTGGCAAGTTTCTGGAAGGAGATGCAACAGGAGGAGCTGGCTGGGAGCCCCCTTTGGGAGGTCCTGGAGAGAAGCAGGCCTTAAGGGTGGATAATGTAGGGTAGACTCCCAATGGGGGACCCTCCCCTAAACCAATTTCCCTCTTCCTAACAAGTTGTTCTACACGATCCCATGTGGACCAGTCAAAAAGATTAGCAGCAGGAAGCCAAGGAGCCACCCGAGTAAAGGTGTCCCAGGCTTTTTCTGCCTGTGTATCAGACAACTCAAGGCCCCTACTCTTCAGCATGAGTCTAAGAGCTGAGAGCGCAGGGTCACCAAGTGTGGTGTGTTTGCCCCATCTTTTCAGGGATGCCTTACCTCGGAACTCACTTGGCCTGATCTGCCGGTACTTTCGGTTTCAAAACTGCCTCTTCACTTTGGCTGCGGTTCAGCCTTGAGAGGCCCGACGTTGGGCACCAGATGTTGGGGTCTTAAGCCCCCCTGCTCTTCTCGACCAGTGACAAGGGAAGGGGACACTCCCCAACAAGGTCAGACCGGGAAAGGTAGGGCTGACTGACCACCCGCACCCAGCCCTCCAGCCGGAGGACAAACAGACGTGTCAGGGAGACCCGTCACAGCAGGAACTCGTTTATTGAGGACGTCATACAGCTTTTATGTAGGGTGGGGGCTAGGCAGGACCCAATCAGTTTAAAGGTCAGCAAGGCAGGGGGGGTTCATGCAGGCAAGAGTCCCATTGGACTATATGGCAAGCACAAGCTGATCACGTTCACGGAACTGTTGTTAACCAATCCCTGACGGTGGTCCGGTTTATCGTCATTAACTATTGAAACCGCCTTTGTGGCCTTGATCCTGCTCACTCACCAGGAAGTAAGGAGTCAGTCTGAGTTAGTTAAAGTGTCATTCGTCCCAACAGAGCTATATAAGCATTTTGGGAAAAAAAAAAAAGCATCATGTTGCCATGTTCCCCAAGATGCCAGACAAAAAGCTATAGAACTTTTTTTCTTAGTTGGATTTCAGTCTTTCTTTGGTCCCATCCCTCTTTTCAATGCTCTTATGTCTAGCTTTAGGAAGAGAAATATTTTATGTATATATTGATTTTTATAGACACTCACACAAGAGATTGCCTTGAGTCTCAGGTGATGTCAGACTTGAACATTTTGGCAGTGTTGAACAGTAAGGTTTTGGGGACTCTTGCAAATGGATTAAATATATTTTGCTTTTGAGATAGGCGTGAAATTCTAGGGACAATGGCAGAACATTATTGTTTAAATGTGAGGTATCTGACAAAAAACCACATATGAGACAATGCATGAACATTCAGGGTGAAATAATTAGATTATGAAAGATGTAACAACCACCAGAAGTGGTAACTGGGGGCATGATTTTTGCATATGTATTTTGTCTCTAGTGAGCACGTTGAAGATAGATATTTAGGTCTTGACATAAAAATATATCATCTTGAAAATAAGCAATTGATATGCAAAAATTTGTAGCTAAAATGTTCAAGGAGCTAAAGAAGATGTAAAAGGTGAAATTAGAGAGAAAACACAGAAAGTGAAAGATCATCTTAATAAAGAGAATTCTGAAAAGGAAAGAGAAATTCTAGAAATGAAGTACTCAATAAACTAAATTAAAAATTGGAAAGCATCACCAATAGACTAGACCACTTGAAGACAGATTTATAGACCTTGAAGACAAATAGATAATCTTGAAATTAAATTGGCAATAAAGAAAAGATGGTAGGACCACAATATTCAAGAAATCTGGCATAACCTCAAATAACCAAATTTAAGAATCATTGGGTTATAAGAAGACTTCAAAACAAAAACTAAAGGAACACACAATATTTTCAGTGGAATAATAGAAAATTGCCCAAAACTTAGTAACAAGATGAAAATCCAAATACAAAAAGCATATATATCTCCAAATAGGCAATATCAAAAAGATCCTCTCTAAGGCAAATTATAGTGCAAATGTATATCGTACCGAATAGGAATGGAATTTTAAAAACTTTAAGAGAAAAAGAATAGGTCACGATTTGTGGTAAACACATTCACATTTCAACAGATTTCTCAGCGCATACCTTCAAAGCAAGCAGGATTTAGAATAATGTATACCAAGTTCTGAAAGAAAATTGGTGCCAAGATTACAATACCAAGCAATATCATCCTTCAAAATTGATGTAAAATAAAAACCATCCATGTGAAACAGAAACTAAAAGGATCCATAACCACTAAGCCTGCACTACAAAACATATTCAATAAAATATTTCTGCAGAAGAAATAATGAAAACCAGCATAATGATGAGCTTCACTAGAATAGTCAATTAAAGGAGAATCAAGTCTAAATTAAACAGTAGAAAGAAAATAGCAGGACATAAAAATTCCTCCTGTATAATGGCATTGCATATAAACAGTGTAACCTCTTCAATTAAAAAGAAATAATTTGGAGGATTGGATTAAAAGTAAGATATAACAATGTATTGTTTATAAGACACTCATACAGACTAAGACATTCATAGACTAAAGGTGAAAGGATGGGAAAAAATATTCCATGCAAATGGAAAACAAAGATAAGCAGGGAGAGCAACTCTCATAAAAGACAGACTTCAAGACAAAATTAATCAGAAGAGAAAAAGAAGGTTGCTTCATATTTGTTAAGGGAATCATACAGCAATAAGATATAATGCTTGTAACCATTTACAGGCTGAAATATGGTGCTTCTATGTACATTAAAAAAAACTCAAGATAAAGAATCAAATAGGACACTATACAATAATACTGTGTTACTTCAATACACCTCTCTCGCAATTATACATCACTGAGACAAACTAAGTAAAGATTCTTCAGAATTAAAACAAATGCTATTAATCAAATGGCCCTAACAGATATCTATAGAATATATCATGAATTTGTTTTCTCATGAGCAGCACATGAGACTTTCTCTAATCTGTCACATTTACAGGGAAACCAGACCACAGCTCAGCTGATTTTTCAACCCACACCCTCAAACCTTGGAAGTCTTAAAATAATATATACAAAGCTATGAAAGAAAATTGATGTCATACAAGAATATCATGTCCTGAAAAATTAAGCTTCAGTTTTGACAATAAAATAAAAACCTTTCAAGATAAACAAAAGTTAAGAGTTCACAACTAGAAAGACTGTTCTAAAAACCATACTCAATAAAATATTTCATGAAGGAGAGATGAAAACTATAACTGAAAGTAAACAAAGGGAGGAACTACAGTGGAAGAATAGTCAATCACAGGAGAAACTAATTCAAATTAAAAACCTGGAATTAATCAAAATGACAGGTTATAAAAATCATATCTCACTAATAACATTGAATGTAAATGGTCTAAACCCATCAGTCAAAAGTCAAAGAATGAAAGACTAAATTAAAAAACAAGACCCCACAATATGCTGTCTCCAAGACACTCACCTCATAGGCACAGACTAAACATAAAAGGATGAGAAAAAACATCATTCACATGGATCTTGAAATTAGGCAGGGATTTCTATTCTCATATCAGATAAAATGGACTTCAAGTCAAACAAATAGAATATCTACAATAGAGTATCTACATTCATCAAACAAACCCTTCCAAATTTCAACAACAAAATAGATCACAACACAATAATCCTGGATAACATCTACATGCCTATCTCATCACTGGATAGACCCTACAAGCAAAAACTAAATAAAGAAGCTAGAGAACTAAAAAATACAATTAATGATTTAGACTTAACAGGTGGATATAGGATATATCCTCTGTCAATGACTGAATAAAATTTCTTCTCAGCAGCACACAGATCCTTCTCTAAATAGACTAAATTATAGGCCACCAAGCAACATTTAGCAAATAAAAAAATAGAACTAATACCGTGCATTTTATCAGATAATAATAGAATGAATTTAGAAATCAATAATAAAATTAAAAAATAGATGCTACTCTAACAACTAGAGAATAAATGTGCAATTAAATGAACAATGGATAGCAGAAGAAGTCAGGGATGAAATAAAAAATACTTAGAAGTAAATGAGAATAGTGACACAACATATGAAAATCTCTGGGACACTATGAAGGCAGTTCTAAGAAGAAAGTTCATTGCATTGAGCTAATAATACCTTAAAAGAATAGAAAGCCACTAAATAAACAACCTAATTTTACATCTCAAAACCCTAGAAAAAGAAGAACAAATCAAAATAAAAGCAGTAGAAGACAGGAAATAATTAAAAACAAACCTGAAATTAATGAAATTAAAACAAAACAAAATTCAAAAACTCAACAAATGTTGGTTCTTTAAAAAATTAAGTAATATTGATAAACAATTAGCCAAGTTAATGAAGCAAAAGGAAGAGAAGACTCGAATTACTAAAATTCTTGATGAAAAAGGAAATATTACCATGAACACTACCAAAATATAGATGATAATCAGAAATTTCTTTGAAAATCTATACTTCAATAAAATGGAAAATATTAAAGACATTGACAAATTTCTAGAGACATATGACCTACACAAATTTAATCAGCATGAAATAGAATATTTAAACAGATCAATTTCAAGCAATGAAATTGAAGACACCATCAAAAAAAAAACTACCAACAAACAAAAGCCCAAAACAAGATGGATTCTCAGCTGATTTCTACCACACTTTCAAAGAAGAACTAACACAAATCCCCTTCAAATTATTCCATGAATTAGAAATGGAGGAAACCCTTCCAAACTCATTCTACAAAGCTGGTGTCACTATGATACCAAAACAAAGACAAAGACACATCAAGGAAAGAAAACTTCCCAACAATATCCCTGATGAACATAGACACAAAAATTCCTTATACAATACTGTCAAATTACATACAAAACATATTTAAAAGATAGTGTACCATAATCAGCTAGGGTTCATCGAAGGGATGCAAGGTTGCTTTAACATATGGAAATCAGTAGATGTCATTCATCACATAAATAAACTTAAAAAAACTAGGGATAATAGAAACAAACTTCAATACTGGAAATGCTAAATATGTTAAACCCAAAGTCAACATCAGTCTAAATGGAGAAAAATTGAAAGCAGTCCCTATAAAAACTGGAACAAGGTAAGGATACGATCTTTCACCACTTCTATTCGACATAGTCCTGAAAATTCTAGCCAGAGCAATTAGACAGAGGAAATAAATTAAAGTGATATAAATAGGAAAAGAAGAACTCAAACTATCCCTATTTGCTGACAACATGATTCTCTATTTAGAAGACCCCAGAAAACCACCAGAAAAATTCTAGAAATCAAAATGAATTCATCCAAGTAGCAGGATATAAAATTAACACCTATAAATCAATTTCATTCATATACATCAGTGATGAATCAACTGAAAGAGAAATTGGGAAACCTATCCCATTCATGATAGCCTTAAAAAATTATTAAGAATCAATCTAACAAAAGAGGTGGAATACCTCTACAGTGACAACTAGAAAACACAAAAAAGAAATTGAAGAAGACTTTAAAGAATGGAAAGATCTCCCATGTTCTTGGATAGGCAGAATTAATATTGCAAAAATGTACATATTACCAAAAGTGCTATACAGATATAATGAAATTCCTATTAAAATTCCAATTATGTTCTTCACAGAAATAGAAAAAGAAATCATGAAATTCATTTTGAAAAATTAGAGGCCAAGAATTGTCAGAGCAATCTATATTGAGAAGCAGGAGGCATCACGATACCATACTTTAAAATATACTACAGCGCTATAGTAACAAAAACGTCATGGTATTAGCACAAATACAGACATTAAGATCAATGGAACAGAATAGAAGATACAGACATAAACTCACATAAATATAGTTATCTCATACTAGATGAAGGTACCATAAACATATATTGGAAAAAAGCCTCTTCAACAAAGGTACTGGAAAAACTGGAAATCCATATGCATTAGAATGTAATTGAATGCTTATCTCTCACCTTGAAAAAAACTCAACTCAAAGTGGAACACAGATTTAGGCATTAGACCAGAGACCCTGCACCTACTAGCAGAAAATTTTGGCCCAACTCTCCATCATGTTAGCTTTGGAACTGAGTTCCTTAACACGACTCCTAAAGTGCAAGAAATAAAATCTAGAATCAATAAATGGGATGGTATCAAACTAAAAGGCTTCTTCACAGCAAAGAAAACAATCAAGAATGTGAACAGAGACCATACAGAATGGGAGAAAATCTTTGCCAAATACACCTTGGATAGAGCATTAATCTACATGATACATAAAGAACTCAAAAATCTTGGCACCAAAGAAACAAATAACCCAATCAATAAAAGGTCAAAGAAATTTTATAAGCACTTCACAGAAGAAGAAATACAAATGTTCAAAAAATATATAAAAAATGTTCAACACCTCTAGCAATCAGAGAAATGCAAATTAAAACTACACTGAGATTCCATCTCACTCCAGTCAGAATGGCACTTATCAAGAACACAAGTAACAATAAATATTGGTGAGGATGTCAGGAAAAAGGTACACACATATGTTTCTGGTGGGACTGCAAATTGGTGCAACCAGTATGGAAAGCAGCATATAGATTCCTCAGGAGACTTGGAATGCAACCACCCTTTGACCCAGTTATCCCTCTCCTTGGCATACACACAAAGGACTTAAAATCAGCATACTACAGTGAGGCAACCATAACAATTTTTATAGCACCTCAATTCACAATAGCCAAACTATGGAACCAACCTAGGTTTCTTTCAGCAGATGAATGGATAAAGAAAATGTTCTTTATATGTGCAAGGATTATTACTCAGCCATAAAGAACAAAATTATGGCATGTGCCGGTAAGTGTTTATAACTGAACATTGTCATGCTAAGTGAAATAAGCCAATCTCAAGAAAAAAAAAAAGTCAAAATTTTCTTTCTGATATGTGGATGCTAACACATAATAATGGTGGGTTAGGGAAGAAATGAATTTCATTGGATTAGACAAAAGGAAATGTAGGGAAGGGGAGTGGGAATAGGAAAGACAGTAGAATGAGTTGGACATAATTTTTCTATGCTAATTTTTGGGACTAATGACATGTTAACTAACTTAGACTGACTCCTTACTCCCTGGCGGGTGAGCAAGATCAAGGCCTCAAAGGGGGTTTCAAAGGTTAATGACGATAAATCGGACCACCATCAGGGATTGGTTAACAACAGTTCTGCGAACGTGATCAGCTCTCGTGCTTGCCATATAGTCTTATGGGCTCTTGCCTGCCCAGCCCCCGCCTTGCTGACCTTTAAGCTGATTGGTTCCTGCCTAGCCTCCACCCTACATAAAAGCTGTGTGACTTCCTCAATAAACGAGTTCCTGCTGTGACTGGTCTCCCTGATGCATCTGATTGTCCTCTGCCCGGAGGGCTGGTGCGGTCGGTCAGTGGGCCCTACCTTTCCCGTTCTGACTTTGTTGGGGAGTGAAACCGTCCCTTGCCGCTGGTTGAGAAGAGCAAGGGGGCTTAAGACCCCGATAGTTAATGAAGAATACTCAAGTGAAACTACACATCATGCTCAACTGCAAGAATGGGATCTTAACTAAAATAATTTATATTCCATGTATATACAATATGTCCAAACAGACTCTACTGTCATGTATATTTAAAAAGAATAAATAGATATAAAAATAAATTTAAAATAAAGACAGGAAGAAAATAAGTATACCACTTTCCCCACTCCCATTAAACATAATCATTGAAGCTGTAGCCACAGTAATCAGGCAAGAGAAATTGAAGGGATACAAATAGGAAAATAGTGAGTGAAATTATCTGTTTGTTGATGACATAATCCTATAATTAGGATACCAAGAAAACTCTACCAGTAAACTTCTAGAGGTGATACATTTATTTAGCAATGTAGTAGAACAAAATATCAACCACATACAAATAAAAAATCTTCCTATACTTCAGTAATATATCCGTTGAAATAAAATTAAGAAATATGTTACACTCAAAGTAACCTCAAAAATAAAAAACTCAGAAATAAATCTAACAAAATAGGTGAAAGACCTCTACAATGAAAGTTATACGACACTGAAGGAATTTAAAAGGACCTTAGTAATAGGAAAGACCTCCCATGTTCTTGCAAAGGCAGAACAGAATTAATATTTCTGAAATATTTATGCTACCACAATTATATAGATACAATTTCCATCAAAATACCAAAACTATTATTCCTAGAACTAAACAGCAACAGTGCAACAGTAGCAAAACACACCTTGAATTAATTTGGATGAAAAAGAGATCCAGAATAGCCAAAGCAATCCTGAGCAAGTTGAGTAATCACAATACAAGACCTGAAGTTATAAACAGAACTGTAATACCAAAAACAGCTTGGTATTGGCATCAAAACAGGCATGAAGATCAAAGAGAGAATAGAAGACACAGAGTCAAACCCACATAGATACAGTTATCCAATACTTTACAAATGTTTTAAAAATACATGTTGGAAAAGATAGCCTTTTTAACAAATGTTGCTAGAAGAACTAGAGATCCATATGTAGAAGAATAAATTTGGATCCCTTTTTCTCACTCTGCACAGAAGTCAACTCAAAATGGATTGAAGAACTATTAAATGTTAGAAAAGAAGCTCTGCAACTACTAGAAGAAAATGTGTGCTTAACTGTCCAAAATATAGGCATAGGCATTGACTTCCTTAACAAGACTTCTAAAGCACAAGAAATATAACCAAGAAACATTAAGTGGGATGGCATCAAATTAAACACTTCTGCACAGCAAAGGAAACAAGAGCATGAAGTGAGAGCCTACAGAATGGAAGATTTTTTGCCACCTGTTCCTCTGATAGGGGATTAATGTCCATAATATTTAGTGAACTTAAAAAAATATAACACTAGCAACCCAAACAATTCAATCAATTAACGGACAAAAAAATAGACACTTTTCAAAAGAAGAAACAGAAAAGGCCACTAATTATATGAAAAAAATAGTCAACATCTCTAGTGATTAGGGAAACACAAATCAAAATATTAGTCAGGCAGGTTGGTGTACACCTATAATCCCAGTGGCTCAAGGGCCTGAGGCAGGAAAATTGCAAGTTCAAAGCCAGACTCAGTAACTTAGTGAGGCCCTAAGCAAATTAGTGAGACCCCCCATTTAAAAATTAAAAAGGCTTGGAATGTGGCTCAGTGGTTAATTGGTTAAGTGCCCCTGGGTTCAATCCATGGAACACACCTCCCCACAAAATAAATAAATAAATAAATAACTACATTGAGATCTCATTCTAATTAGAATGTCAATTATCAAAAATCCAAATAATAATGAATGTTGGCAAGGGTGTGGGAAAAAAAGTGTGAACTCATACATTTTTGGTGGAACTGCAAATGAGTACAGTCATTCTGGAAAACAGAATGGAGATTCCTCAGAACTAAGAATGGAGGTACCCTATGACTAGCTATCCCTCTCCTTAGTATATGCTCAATAGATGAAATGAGCATACTATATAGATGCTGCTACATCAATGTTTATATTAGTATAAATCACATTACACAAGTCATGGGATCAGCCTGGGTGCTCATCAATAGACAAACGGATGAAAAAATGTGGTATATGTGCACAATGCATTTTTTTTAGCCATACTGATGAATGAAATTATGATTGTTAACAGTATAATGGATGGAACTTGAGGACATCATGATAAGTGAAATAAGGTCAAATCCAGAAATTTGAGTGTCAAATATCTCTCACATGTGGAAACTAGATCAAAATAAGGGAAAGAAAAAAGGAAAAAGTGCAGAGGATATTCCATTAAAATAAAAAAATATGTCAGTGGAATAGATAAATGGAATTGAGGAGGAAGGAGGAGGAATGGTAAAAAGGGAGAAAGGGAAAATGAATCTGAACAAACTTTCTTTTATTTTTCTTTCACGGTGCATGGGATTGAATCCAGGGTCTTGTGTTGTGAGGCAAGCACTCTACCAACTGAGCTATATTCCCAGCCCTCTGAACAAACTTTCTACGTACATGCATAAATACACCATAGTAAATTTCACCTTCATGTATATCCCTAATGCCCTAATTTTTTAAAAAAGTGAATAATAGAAGAACAGTAGAGTAGAATAAAGGGATCAGGTAGAAGGAACAGGAGAGAAAAAGGAGAAGTAACGGGGACTGAATTTGAGCAAATTATATTCCATTCTCTATAATTACATCTAAATGAAGTTCAATATTATATATAATTACAATTAACTAATTAAAATAGCAGTATACAAAATAACCCTAATGTACCTTTTGTTTCTACAGTTGTCTTTTCCTCAATAAAAATATAAACATAATTTTACTTAACACACGTGATTATAGAGAATGAACGAATGAACTTGAGCCTAAGGTTTTTTTTTTTTTTTGGTATTATTGCCATTTAAAAATAATTCTCATCATCTCTATTGGGAATTCTTTTTCAAGTTCATCTCTGTTCATATAAAATACATATGCATAATCTTTTCCTCCATTCATGTTTATTCAAATCACTCTTCTTACCAAAGATGTAAAATGGGGGTGGGAGTCTATGAAAATAAAAGTGAGATCAGTGGAGCAAAGGAAGTATAAATACCAGTTAGAATGGCAATCATGAAAAATGCAAATAATAATAAATACTAGCATAAATGTGGAGAAAAATGTGCAGTAACACATTGTTGGTAGACTATAAATTAGTACAATCACTTTGAAAAACAACAAATACATTAAAAAATCAAAATTAATTATAGTGAAATTTTATCTCAGTGAAATTTTATAAAAGATTCTTCATTTTGAAAATGTCATTGTATGTGAATTATTTTTATGATATTAGTGCATTATAGTTTTACATACTAGTGGTTTATTTTGACATAAACATACAAGCACATTTATGCTAGTATTTACTATTATTTGCATTTTGCATGATTGCCATTCTAACTGATCTGAGATAAAATTTCACTGTAATTAATTTTGGTTTGTATTTCACTGATTGGTAGGGATGCTGGAGATTTTTTAATGCATTTGTTGGTCATTTGTATTTCTTCTTTTGAGAAATATCTGTTTAGTTCTTTTGCCTGTTTATTAATTGGAGTATTTATTTTTTATAATAAGTTTTGTTTTTTTTTTTGCAAATTCTGTATTTTGATATATTTTAATTAGTTTTTGTTGGTATATATGGGTAAAGTTGTTTTGTTTTCTTGCATTGGACCTATATCCAGCAACAAACATTACTGAACTCTTGTTTATAATTTCTACCTATTCCTTTGGTTTCCCTGTGTAAGTAGTTATATCATCTTAAGAATGGTGACAGTATTGATCTCACTTTCCAAACTCTTAGGGTTTTGTGTGTGTTGTGCATAAATTGTTAGTATAATCAGGTTACTTTTGTATATGTTTGTGAATAACAGACATTCTTCTCTTATTCCTTATATGTACTATGTTATTAGTAAATTAAATCATTGACTATCTTTTGATGAAATTGTATTTGATATACTTGAAGAAGTTTTTTAAAAAGAATTCCTAAAATAGATATAACATGGTGGCGCTGAGCCGAGGCAGCAGAGCGGAGCAGGGCCAGGCTCTGTTCAACGGGGGCATGGAGTAGGAGGCTGGCGCTGTGGCCTCTTCGACTGCGGATCTGGCCATTCCCGAGGAGATATTGATCACAAATATCTAAAAATGAGATCAGATGTTGAGAGTGACCAGTCTTCTGGGAAGTCATCTGATGAAGTCCGGTCACCTACAGTATAGATGAAGATGTGGTATTGCGATTCCCCCTGCTTCACTCTTCCTGCTAAGGATTGCTTCAGCTATTCTGGGTTTCTTATTCTTCCAGATGAATTTCATGATTGCTTGTTCTATTTCTATAAGGTACATCATTGGGATTTTAATTGGAATTGCATTGAATCTGTATAGCACTTTTGGTAGTATGGTCATAGACTTCCTTAACAGGATTCCCATAGCACAAGAAATAAAAGCAAGAATCAACAAGTGGGATAGATTCAAACTAAAAAGCTTTCTCTCAGCAAAGGAAACTATCAGAAATGTGAAGAGAGAGCCTACAGAGTGGGAGAAAATCTTTGCCACTCATACTTCAGATAGAGAACTAATCTCCAGAATATATAAAGAACTCAAAAAACTCTACACGAAGAATACAAATAATCCAATCAACAAATGGGCTAAGGAAATGAACAGACACTTCACAGAAGAAGATCTACAAGCAATCAACAAACATATGGAAAAATGTTCAACATCTCCAGTAATAAGAGAAATGCAAATCAAAACTACACTAAGATTCCATCTCACCCCAATTAGAATGGTGATTATCAAAAATACAAGCAACAATAGGTGTTGGCGAGGATGTGGGGAAAAATGTACACTCATACATTGCTGGTGGGGCTGCAAATTAGTGCAGCCACTCTGGAAAGCAGTGTGGAGATTCCTTAGAAAGCTTGGAATGGAAACACCATTTGACCCAGCTATCCCACTCCTTGGCCTATACCCAAAGGACTTAAAGTCAGCATACTACAGAGATGCAGCCACATCAATGTTTATAGCTAGTTAGTTCACAATAGCCAGATTGTGGACCCAAACTAGATGCCCTTCAATTGATGAATGGATAAAGAAACTGTGGTATATTTATACAATGAGATATTACTCAGCCATAAAGAAGAATAAAATTATGGCATTTTCAGGCAAATGGATGAAATTGGAGAATATCATGCTAAGTGAGATAAGCCAATCTCAAAAAAAACAAAGAAAGAATGATCTCACTGATAAGTAGATGATGACACATAATGGGGGTAGGAGGGGGCAAGAATGGAGGAAGGAGTGACTCTATAGAGGGAAAAGAGGGGTGGAATGGGTGGGGGGAAGGGAAAAGATACCAGACTGAATCAAAAACCATTACGCTAAGTAAATGTATGATTACACAAATGGTAGGCCATCACTCCATGTACAAACAGAGAAACAAGATGTATCCCATTTGTTTACAATAAAAATAAATTTAAAAAATAAATAAATAAAATAAAAAAGGGAAATTAAAGATTAAAAAATTCCTAAAATAGTTTCAAAATGTGTACACAAACTTTATAAAATGACTTATATGTAAAAATTATATATGTAAACCAATTTAAATTTTGAAATGTAAATATCCAATAATTCTCTGAATTACAAGTAAAATATTTTTATAAATTTTAATCTGTGTTCATAAGTGTTATTCATCTAATATTTCTCACATTTAAATTTCACTGTTCTGTTTTTGCTGTCATGCTTATACTAACATCAAAACTAAATTATACACTAGGACTAACTAGAAAAAATAACTTGCCTAATGTGCTTGAGGCCCTGGTTTCAATTTGCAGCAACACATGTACATACATAAATAGAATTATGAATTGTTCCTTATAGTTTTAGTTTTCTGATATAAAATGATAGTCTTCATTAAAATTTATTAAAGTTTTCTTCTAAAAATGTTCAAGGCTCTTGTTTGACATAGAAAGAGAATATTGATTGCTATCTATTTAACCTATTAAATGGATAAATATTTATGATTTCTCACATTTCCTGTGAAATTTTGTAAATTCTGCATTCATTTAAAAAATTATTCTTTTTACTTACCAACATGTGTGCTATTCATAGTATTCTTTCCATATCTAAAACTTATGATCTGGATTAATATTTGTATTCTTCTATTTTGCAACTTGTATATTGTTATTTTTTTCTTCATGCAGTTTTGAGTATAAATAGTAGGATTTATTCAAGTTAAAGGAAAGAGACAGAGCTCCCAAAGGGTGATAGGCAATCAAATAAGGGTTGCCCTCTCTCTGAATTTTAACAAAGTAATTTTAATTTCATATTTTATTAGTCTGTTCAAAGCATTAACTTTGTTTTTTTTTTATCATCTATTTATTGTTTCTTCTCTTAAAATTACTATGTATTTTTCAATTTTCTTAAACATAAACATTTATCCATTTAATAGATTAATTAAATAGATAGCAAATTATATCATTATCCTCTACCATCTTGAATTGTATGCAAAGTTTATTTCTCATTTGCTATTACAAACATTGCACATGCATTTATATTGATATATTTTTACCTAAACTCTACAAATTTTATATGTATTAATTTCATTATCATTCAATCTGAAGTATTTAAATCTTTCTATTATGTTCATTTATTTGACTTATGCTATTATATTTACTTGACTCATGTAGAACTTGAAAATATGCTTTTAAATTTTTTAAAGCTTTTTAATTTATTTATCTCATACTTATTTCTCTCAAAATGGCATTAGTCAGAGAACAATATATATGGCACATACAAACAAAACTATCAGATTTATGTGACTGTAATTAGAAATTCTTATTTGAGTATTATAGGTGCTTCTCACTCTCTCCTTCCAAGATGGTGTCCTATTTCTTCATCCTCATATGCAAGAAGGGCTTAACAACTGTATAAAATGCTCCCTCAATCCCTTTTACAAAGGCACTGATCCTATTCAATCCTGTTCTTCAGGGAAGAGTCCATATGATCAAATCACTGCTTAAAATCCCTACCTCTTAATACCACTGTATTGGGAATTAATTTTCACCCTATATTTTGGGGGAACACAAACATTCAAACCATAGTAGTCTCTTATATAACCCCCTCAGGAAGGTCATGAATATACATATAAAAGAGTATTATCCTAACATATTTTCAATATATTTCAATAAATTCCAACACTTTTCATATGAATAAACAGTGAAGTCATTATACTTTAAGTAGTTATACAGTCACAAAAGAACAAAACCTATTATTTTATTTGTGGCTCATGGAGTGGTTAAATTCATAGAGATAGTTGGGTGCAGTGGGGCATGCATGTAATCCAAGTGAATCGGGATGCTAAAGCAGGAGGATCATGAGTTTGAAGCCAGCATCAGCATCTTAGTGAGGCCTTAGCAACTCAGTGAGACCCTGTCTCTAAATAAAATATAAAAAAGGACTGGGGTGTGGGTCAGTGGTTCAGTGACCCTGAGTTCAATCCATGGTACCAATAAATAAATAAATAAATAAAATGGTGATTGCCATATGCCAGAGGGAAGAAGAAATGAGGAGCTATTTCATGTGTAAGAAGTTCATTTAAAGTTGAAAAGATAGAAACATTGTGAAAATGGATGATGCTACTGGATATACACAAAAATAATGTATTTCATACCATTAAACAGTATCCTTAAGATGATCAAAATGTAAATGTTCTTGTGCATAATTTATGGCAAAATAAGTCAATCAGTTCTCTTAATTGTTTATATTTCAAAGATCTTTAGCTATTATTTCAAACTTATTTTCTAAGATATTTATAATACTTATACATAGTTTTTGCTTTATCATTTTAGGTAGAAAAAAAATTTTAAAAAGGATTCTCTTCTGATGATCCCCTAATTTCATTGATACTGATCTTAAACTTCTGGACTCTAGAAGTGTAAGACAATGAATTTCTGTTTTAAACCACCAACTGTTATCATTTATTTCAACAGCCACACTAAAATAACATAGTTATTAGTAACTGAAATTGCTGTGTTGCTCTAATAAGCAACCCCAGAATTGGAAAATTTTAGGCTTGGAGAATTTTGAGAGCACAATAGATTAAGCTTTTCTTCCTTTAAACAGACTATAGGTAGAGTTATTTACATTAAAGGACTGATGATGAAGAGTCAGAAGGAAATAACAAGGATGGAACCAAAATTATGCATTATCTAGGAGAAAACATATCATAAATGCAATGGTTGTTACTATATCAATGTTGACACTTTTGATGATGGACTAGTAGTAAAAGCAATGTTATGGAAACTGAAAGAAAGGAAACCCTTATTATATAGTGAGAGAATGCTTTGCTAAATTTGTCATATAACCACGTAAAAAGCAGAACTCATAAGCAATGAAATTGGAGTTTTGGCTAAGATTTCCAAGTGGCATATTGAAGGAGTGACCTGGTTAATTCTTTTTTCCTTTGCTGAAAGATAGAAGAGATAAATTTAAGGAAGATCTGTTAAGAAAAATACAAATTAGAACTCTGTGATTTGGGATATTCTCCCTCTATGTTCATTGGAAAAGATGCTAAAGTTAGAATAATCACCGTTAAGAATATGTTTATCTGGAAAGAAGGATAATGTCAAGGCTTGAAATCACTTTGCTAGTGCTGAAGAAATTAGGCATCTAAGGCATGGATCTGTTTAGCCATTTCAGTATAAGCCAGTACTATATGTGGTATTACCCAGGAAATATGTGTGGAAAACCTTCTTGCTTAATGGCATAAATCTCTGGTTTGAATACAGAAGATACACAAGATTTAATTAAACTTGTCTATCAGCAGAAATATTATGAACTTGTCCAAAAGGGACAAAGAGAGGAGGAAATAAAAGATGTCTGCAGGATGGTGAAAGGTGGCAGGTTCTACATCCTTCACAACTTAGGAAAAACATCAAGAGAATAGCTACTCAGTATGGTGTGTGTCAGAGTTTATGCAGTAGACGCCTTTAGACTATCAGAGATAAGACTCAGAAATCCTGGTTACTTGAATAGAATAGAACAAACTCGCTAGCCCCAAACCTCCCACAACATTAGGTCAAGTCTTGGAGAAGGAGTAAAATCAGAAGAGAAAAAGAAAAAGGCAAAACTGAAAAACTTCCTGAAAAGAGTGGTAGAAGAGAAATACAGAATTAAGTATATTCCCACAAAGTGAGCTGATATGTGAGAAATATTCTCCTTTCTTAATTTCTTGGTGGAAACCTGTCAGAAAGTCATTTTGTAAATATCTACCTGAGCTGGTACATCTAAAAATGAATAATTACTTCACAGCTTCATTCCACATAGATATGCCAGCAAATATTTTCATGGGGAACACATTTGAACTAGGCAATCTAATGAACTTCTATAGTAGGATCATTGTGAACTTAAAGTTACCAAGCCCTGCTCCCACTGACAATGGAAGAGTGCAGCAGGTGGAGAAGAGCAGGGTGTGGTGAAAGGTTACCCAGAAATGGACATTATTAGAGTGGAGTGCAGAAATTGTCTTGGTGTGGTGTCTTCACCATATATATATATATATATATATATATATATATATATATATATATATATCAAGGCAAAAAACAGTTTAATATCTCTGGGGATTGAAGAAAATCAGGTCACAGGATTTATCCCATAAGTAATTACCCCCAAGCACACACAGAAGTTCACACTCTCCAGTAACTAAAGTCATATATGTTGAAATGGGGGAAAAGTTGATTGTTAAAACGGTCAATGAATTGAACGAAGAGATAAGGAATAAACAAAGGAAGAAAATAAAGGATTTGAAGGAGTTTTTCAATAAATAGAAATTATGAATAAGAACCAAACAGAAACTTCTTAAAGCAAATAAACCACAGTTAATAAAATAAAAGCTCAGTGAAGAGTCTCCATACCAGACTACATCAAGAAGAAGAAAGATTATCAGAGATTTAAGAAAGGGTATATGGAATGAGACAGACATCATTACCCTATGTACATGTATGATTACATGAATGATATCAGTCTACATTGTGTACAACCATAGAAATGAAATGAATCAAAATGCAGTCTGTAAAAAATTAAAAGATAAATAAAAAAATAATAAAAGAGAAAGGGTATATGAACTGGAACACTTGGACAGAAAAAAATAAATAAGAAACTATGTAGATAATACACAAAAGCTTTTGCAAAACATTCAAAGGTCAAATGTAAGTATCATTGGCCTTGAGGTAGGAGAAGAGATACAGAATACTAGCATAGAAAATTTGTTTAGCAAAATAATTTCAGGACATTTCTCAAATCTTAGATATTATATGGACATATATTATTGTAAGCATTTAGAACTCCAAATAGACAGAGCCAGAAAGGAATTTCTCTTTGACATATTATAGTAAAAACTCCAAAAAATTTAGAACACAGAGTTTTAAAACTAACAAGAGAGAATCACATCAGAATCATTGATCAGAATAACAGTATACTTCTTAGAAGAAATTCTAAAGTCCAGGATAGCAAAGAATTAAGTATTGCAATCCCTGAAAGAAAATAATTACCAACCTAGAATACTATATGAAGAAAAGTTATCCTTCAAAGGAATTAAAGGAGAAATAAAACCCTTTCAAGGTAAATAAGTTAAAGAATTTTATGACAAGATTAAGGTTAGCATTACTGAAGGTTCTTAAAGGAACCCTAAACAGGAAAAGGGGAAAAGAAAAATAACCAAGAGAGTAGAGGAATAAAATAAATCTTATTAAAAGAAGAGGTAAGAAAATGATAATTAGGAATGATCTAAAATGATAAATAATACAAATGATAAAAACAAATATCTCTTCAATAACGGTGCTCTTAATTCCCAATTAAGATGCAGAGTGGCAGATTGCATTAGAAAACAAGACCAAATGTCTTGTTTCTAAAAGAAAGGTGTCTTTCTTTCTCAAAGAAAAACACCTCGAAAGCAAAGATGTTCAGACTTGAGAGAATGAAAATTGATATTCAATGCAAATAAAATTTGAAATCAAGCAATAGTAACTACTCTTAATATCAAACAAAACAGACGTTAAGTTGGAAGAGTCAGGAAAGGTCATATTCTTTCAGGGAACAAGCCAAGAAGACAATATGTTTATTAATACTTATGCTCTGAAAGTTGGTCCACCTAATTGCATAAAACTAATATTATGCAATTTAAAGATACTGGTAGGGTCACCTACAAAAATAGTGGAAGACTTTAATACACTGTTCTCACTAACAGAAGATACAAAGGGAAAAACAACAAATACAAATCAGATTTAAACATTGCTATAGATCAATTTGACTTAACAGACATCTATAGAATATTTTATCCAACATCAGAATATACTTTATTTTAAGTTATTCATAAAACCTGAAAAATGATCATATATTAGGCCATAAATCATGTTATAGCAAACACAAAACAATGAAATAATCTCTTGAATCTTTATATGTCATAATGTAATGAAATTAAATATCAACAGCAGGAAAAGATATAAAATTACTTGGACATTAAAAAGTACATTTTTGAAAGATGATTGAGTCATTGAAACAATCGGGGATATTTAAAAGTACTTATAATGAAATTTAATGGAAATACAACATATCAGAATATCTATAACATAGTCAAGGCCATTGTAAGAGTTAAATTTATAATTATGAGTGCCTACATAAAAAACAAGGGGGCCTCAGATATACAATCTAATGATACATCTCAAAGTCTAAGAAAAATAAGAACAAACCAATTCCAAAACTGGTAGAAGGAAAAAAAATAATAAAAACTAAAAAATACAGGTTAAATTAATAAAATGTAAACTGAAAGGATAATAAAAAATATCAAGAAATCAGTAGTCAGTTCCTTGAAAAAACAAAAAAAAATTGATAAAACCCAAGCCAAACTAAACAAAAGAAAGAGAATACTAAAATTACAAAATTTAGAGAAGAAATGGAGAATGTTAGAACATAAACAACTAAAATCCAGAGGATCATTAGTGACAATTTTGAAAACATATTCCAATAAATTGGAAAATTGAATAACATGATTGAATGCCTAGGGACACATCTGCCAGCAAAACTGAACCAAGAGAATATAGAAAACTTAAACAGACTACAATAAGCAATAAGATTGAATTAGTAATAAAAGATTCCCAAAGAAGTAAATCCCACCATCTGAGGGATTAACAACAGAATTTTACCATATATTTAAAGAAGTAATACTAATGCTCCTCACATTTTTACATAAAATTGAAAAGGAAGATATACTTTCAAACTTATTCTGTGAAGCCTGTATTATCCTGATAAGAAAATTGGAAAAGGACTTTTAAAAAAGAAAACTACAGACCAATTACTGATGAACATAGATGCAATAAAATATAAGCAAATAGAAGTCAACCACATATTAAAAGATTATATGCCATGATATAGTTGTTTTCATCCAGGAAATCAAGGATGGTCTAATATATGCAAAAAAGTAAATGTAATGCACCATGTAAATAGATTCAAAGAGAAAAATCACATGATCATCTCAATAGATGGAGAAACATCCTTCCATAAAAATACAGCACTCCTTCATTATAAAATCTCTGAATAAACTAGGGACTCAAGGAATTTCTCTTAACATAATAAAAACTACAAATGGCAAACACAAAACCATCAGCATGGGGAAAAACTGAAAATATTTCTTCAAAAATTATGAACGTGACAAGTATATCCACTATCATCATTACTATTCAATATAGTACTAAAAATTTTATCCAGAGCAATTAGGGAAATGAAAGAAAATTTTAAAAATACAAAAGGAAAGGAAGAGGTCAAATTATTTTTATTTGAAGATGAATTCTGACCTTATTAAATGAGATTGAAAGAGTTTCCTTCCTTTCAATGTTTTGGAAGAAAGTAAGTAGTAATTAGGAAAATAATTCCATTCACAATTACTTAGAAAGTAATATATTATGTAGGAACTAAGGTAGTGAAAGACTTGTATAATTAAAACACTGAAGAAAGAAATTGAAGAAGACATAAGAAGATAGAACAACCTCCCATGTTCTCTCATATAAAATTATAAAAATTCCAGAACATAATAAGAAAAAATACATGTGACTTTAAATTTGTTCATATGTTTTTAGGTACAAAACCTAAAGTATAATTCATTAAAAATTATGATACATAAAATATTTGTTAATTTTCCAGTATTATAAAAAATGAGATAAATCAAATCATACAGAGAAAAAGTTTCATTTGACTACGTATTTTTGAAGGATTCCATTCATGATTATTTGACCTTGTTCTTTTAGTCCTGTGGTGAGGCAGTAAATCATATCAGGAGCATAAAGAGAAGAAATACATTAATCTCCTGACCAAGAACAAAAAGGGGAGAGGAAGGGACTAATATCACCAATCATTTTCAAGGCACAAACTCCATGATCAGAAGAGCTCCAATTAAGTACCAACTCAAAGATTCCACCACCTTCCTTCCAATTGTAGCAAGATGAATACCAAGCCTCTCACACATGTGACTTTGGAGGAGATTCTATACATGTAAACTAAAGCATTGTTCCCTTGGTCTCCAAAGGCTTATGTAAATTTTACAAGGCAAAATATATGAAGTCTGTGTTTTTGTGTCACACATTCTTAAATGCCCAAGTTTTGTTCAAAAGTTTAAGTCCAAAGCCTTCTTTAAGACTGAAAACAAAGATAGTTATGGACTCTATGAAATTTAAAAAAAAAAAAAAGTACAGTTCTGCGAGAGTGATGTAAGGTAAATTTTCCTATTTCAAAAGGAAGGAACAGGGAAATAATAAAGAGATATGAAACCAAAGCAAAACCAAAACCTAAAATGGAAAACATTAAATCTGAAGTACCTGCATCTATCCACATCTAGCATTCATGGCACACTTTGTCAGAATGGTGACTCTCAAGAACTTTGGCAGTCTTAACCCCAATATTCTTGCTGGTTGCATTTCACAAGGCCTTTCTGTTGGGCTAAATTTGCTCCATGACTATGGCTCCCCTCAGTGGATGTTACATGATCCTGGTATCTCTAATTTTCCTGAATCCTCATTGGATCTTTATGTTCACTCTCACAGTTTCAGTATGCACTTCCACATCAGGGCCTGTGTGTATAGGCTTTCATCCTGCCACATACTTCTTAGCCCTTCATGCTTTCCTTTGGTTCAAAGCTCCATATACTTACAACTCTTGAGTTACGCATATGTTCAAAATCAGTATCATTTAGTCAGTGTACCACCAGAAAAATCTGTTGCTAGGATTCTTTGAACCATAGCTAGATGTAGTGACCTCTGAAAGCCTTGTAATTTGGGACTGTTATGAATGTTCAGGGTACCACTGTGCTCTCTTTTCAAAAGACTCTGCCCTTAAAAGTTGCTATAGTTTGGATGTGAGATGTCCCCCAAAAGCTCACATGAGAGACAACGAAAGAAGGTTTGGAGGAGAATGATTGGGTTATAGTCTTAACCTGATCAGTGAATTAATCCCTGATGGGATTAACTGAGTGGTAACTGGAGGCAGTTGGGGTGTGGCTGGAGGAAGTGGTTCATTGGGGGCGTGGCTATGGGGTATATATTTGAATCTGGCCAGTGGAGTTTCAGCTGTTTCCCTCTGCTACACTATTGTACTATTATGTTTGGCCTCACCTCAAGCCCCACGGAATGGAGCCAGCATTCTCTGGACTAAGATTTCTGAAACTGTGAACCCCCAATTAAACTTTACTTCTCCTAAAATTTTTCTGGTCAGGTCTCTTAGTCCCACCATCAAAAAAGCTGACTAAATCAAAAGTCTTTGAAACAAATTTATGCTTTTACATTTCTGAATATATGAGTGGGGTCTTGGTGATTCTTGAAATAACCTCAACATATCTTTCTTATTGTCCCAGTAAATTTTATTGAAAGTACAAGGATCCCCAACCACACCCTTCTTAGCTAGAACATTATAACCCTTTTCTGGTCAAATTGCAGGTTTCCAAAATTGTTCTGATCCTCTACACTGTTTAATTCTCACCATAAAATTGGCTAAATGCTACCAGTGATACATATACTGTTGCTTGAATGTTATACTGCCTTGACGTTTCTTAGAAAACTCTGAAGAGTTTAACTAGCCCATCTCCTTTAAGCTCAGTCTTTCACAAATTATTGATATAATGAAAGAAAATCATTTGCCAATGTGCAATATGGATGGCTTCTAGTCTAATTTCTAATAGCATTACTATTTTTATCTGAAAGTTCAACAGCTTGTCCTTTATTGTTCACATTTCTATCAGCATTCAGGTTTTCTGAGCCCTCACCAGAATTTCCCTTTAAGCTCCTCTAGTGGAATTTTAGGCTTTCAAAATCTAGACTGCTTCTACAAACTTCTCCAAACTCCTGCAAATCAATTCCAAAGGTTTTTCCACATTGCCAGGAGTAGTCATTTGAACATACCGTTATGTGTTCAAATTTTGTTAGTCAGTTTCATAGCACCATAAAAATTAACTGAGGTCTATCAACCTATGGACCTAAAAGGTTTATTTCAGCTTAAAGCTTTGGAGGTTTCAGTTTATGATTATTTGGTCCCATTGCGTTTGAACCTATGGAATGTTTGTACATCGTTGCAGGAGTACATGATGCAGCCGCCATTTACTCATGTCTGGAAACAAAAGGGAGAAGAAAAGACTGGCATACTACAGTATCTCTCAAGGGCATTTATGTGATGACTGAAAGACCTCCAATCAGACACCATATCTTAAAGTTACCAGAAACATGCAAAGTAACAAACTGAAGACCAAGACTTTACAACATTCAGGGACATTCCATATCCAATATATAGCAACATCATTAAGGTAAATTCTGCTCTCTACAAGATATTATTTTGAGAATAAAAGGACACATAATGTATTGGGAGAAAATATCAGCAAAACTCATATATGATAAGGTACATATGCCTAATACACAAGTCATTTCTAAAACTCAACAGTAAGAAAATAAATGGGCTAAAAATTTGAAAAGACATCTCACCAAAGGAGATATAAATATGGCAAGCAAGCATATTTCAGATGTTCAGCATTTTCTATTGCATAATTGAAAATTTTAAAAGTAAGTTATCATTTCATATGCATTAGAATGCCTTAAAAGACTCAACAAAATAATTACATGTACTTATGAGGAATAATGGGATAGAACAAAAAACAAGGACTTTTCAAAGGTTTGAAAATTACCTAAATGACAAAACTTATCTTCCTGTATGTGATTATATTTATGTGATAATTTAATTAAAAGAAGTGCTATAGTTTTGGCATGGTTTAAATATGTCCCCCCAAGTTTGGGGACCTTATACTTGGATTTATAGTTTAGATCTTTAGTGTCTCCTGAAAACCTCATGTGCTGTGCAATGCAGAAATTTTCAAAAGTAAAATGAATGTGTTTTGAGAGCTACAACCTCATCAATGGATTAATTTGTTTGATAGAGTAATAATTTGAATGGACTACTAGGTGGTAACTGCTGGCAAATAGGGCATGGTTGGAGGAAGTAGTTAATTCAGGATATATATGGACCATATCTATACATGGCCCCTTCCCTTCTCTCTTGCTCTGCTTCCTGGTTGCTATGAACTGAACAACTTTTCTTTGCCATGCCTGTTTGCCATGATGTTCTAAGCCTCACCTCAGAAAACTGGAGTTCGTCCAGCAAAAATTGAATCTCTAAAATTGTGGGCCCCAGATAAAATTTTCCTCTTTGAAGTTATTCTCATCAGGTATTTTGTTTACAGAGAAGAAAAAATGACTAATACCGACATTGGTACTTAGAGTGAGGTCATTGCTACGACTAACCTGAATATGTAGTTCAGAAGTTTTTGTAACTAGATTGTGGAAGGAGTTGGGAAAACATTGGAGATGAGACTGGAGAAGTCTTAAAATTTTGTAAGTAGAGATTAATGAGTGATGTTTGGGGGAAAAAAGCCAAAAATGATGATAGAAATGCAGACAGTAAATAGTGTGGTCATGAGATTTCAGATGAAAACAGGACTCTACTGGGAATTGGACCACAGGTCATTTGGTTATCACTGGCAGTTTTTAACCAGTTTTACAAGGAAAATTGGGAGTAAAAATCAGAGAGAAAAGATTTGGAAAAAAATGTGTTTTGGCCAGAAAATCATGTTCAAAATTGGGGCCAAAGAAGTTGTATTTGCTGAAGAGATTATCTTCATTACAGAGAAGCTAAGTACACAGATACAATGGGAAAGATGTTTGAAGGTATCTCTGGAATCAAAAATATATCCATCTCAGGCTCAAGAGTATAAAAGTGAAAACACATTTAAGAAACCATGGGGGGCACCCTGTTTGCACAAGAGTGCCTAAAAAATTGTTTCCCTAAGTATTGTTTGTCAATCTCAGTGTCTCGTGCACTCAGAAGTCATAGCCGCCCTTGTAAATTGGGGTTAGGCTTCTGTTCCAATTGGAGGAGGACTTTTGTGACATCCATTCGTGTTGTTTCTTCAGGAATGCAGCATCTTGGAGTCAAGGGGTCATATAGGCTTCCACTAAGATTTCAAAGAAATGCCTGCGGATTCAAAAAATTGTAGAAGTGTCAGAATCCCTGCAGGCAACTTATAATAGGGTGATGTGTGAAGTTGTGAGAATGAAACAGCAGGTGGAATGTATACCTCAGGAATGAACAGATCCTGGGAACTTGGAATCTCTGACAAGTAAAGCTGCAGGAAGAAAGCAGAGCCAAGCTGAGAGAGAGGCCATGTGGAATGCAGCAAGCAAGGCCATAGAGGTAGGGCTGCCAAGCTTTTTGTAGATCACATCTTGCTACCATGTTTCCCTGATACCGGACATGGAGTGACAGGAATTATCTGCCCAGCTGGATTTTGGTCATGTTTTGGTGCCATCCTTTCTTTTAATGGCCATATTGCTCCATTTGGGAAGAGGGATATTCACTCTGTGCCATTTTATATTGTGTGTATGTAACTTGCTTTTAATTCATACAGAGACTCAAAACCAAGAGTTTGCCTTTAGTCTCAGATGAGACTGGAATTGAACTTTTTTAAAAAATTTTTTAAATTTATTTTTTATTTATTTATTGTAAACAAATGAGATACATGTTGTTTCTCTGTACATGGCTTAAAGGCATACCATTTGAGTAATCATAAATTTACATAGGGTAATGTTGTTTGATTCATTGTTATTTTTTCCCTTCCCCCCACCCCTCCCACCCCTCTTTTCCCTCTATACAGTCCTTCCTTCCTCCATTCTTGCCCCCCTCTCTAACCCTAACTCTAACCCTAACACTAACCCCTCCTACCCCCCCAATTATGTGTCATCATCCACTTATTAGCGATATCATTCGTCCTTTGGTTTTTTGAGATTGGCTTATCTCACTTCGCATGATGTTCTCCAATTTCATCCATTTGCCTGCAAATGCCATAATTTTATCATTCTCTATGGCTGAGTAATATTCCATTGTATATATATACCACACTTTCTTTATACATTCATCAATTGAAGGACATCTAGGTTGGGTCCAAAATCTGGCTATTGTGAATTGCGCAGCTATGAACATTGATGTGGCTATATCTCTGTAGTATGCTGATTCTAAGTCCTTTGGGTATAGGCCAAGGAGTGGGATAGCTGGGTCAAATGGTGGTTCCATTCCAAGTTTTCTAAGGAGTCTCCACACTGCTTTCCAGAGTGGCTGCACTAATTTGCAGCCCCACCAGCAATGTATGAGTGTACCTTTCTCCCCACATCCTTGCCAACACCTGTTGTTGCTTGTATTCTTGATAATCGTCATTCTAATTGGGGTGAGATAGAATCTTAGGGTGGTTTTGATTTGCATTTCTCTTATTACTAGAGATGTTGAACATTTTTCCATATGTTTATTGATTGCTTGTAGATCTTCTTCCATGAAGTGTCTATTCATTTCCTTAGCCCATCTGTCGACTGGATTATTTGCATTCTTGGTGTAGAGTTCTTTGAGTTCTTTATAGATTCTGGAGATTAGTACTCCATCTGAAGTATGATTGGCAAAGATCTTCTCCCACTCTGTAGGCTCTTTCTTTGCATTGCTGATAGTTTCCTTTGCTGAGAGAAAGCTTTTTAGTTTGAATCTATCCCAGTTATTGATTCTGGCTTTTATTTCTTGTGCTATGTGAGTCCTGTTGAGGAAGTCTGATCCTAAGCTGACATGTTGAAGATCTGGACCTACTTTTTCTTCTATAAGGTGCAAGGTCTCTGGTCTGATTCCGAGGTCCTTAATCCATTTTGAGTTTAGTTTCGTGCATGGTGAGAGATATGGGTTTAGTTTCATTCTGTTGCATATGGATTTCCAATTCTCCCAGCACCATTTGTTGAAGAAGCTATCTTTTCTCCATTGCATATTTTTGGCCCCTTTGTCTAGTATGAGAAAATTGTATTTATTTGGGTTTTTGTCCATGTCCTCTATTCTGTACCGTTGATCTACCTGTCTATTTTGGTACCAACACCTTGCCGTTCTTGTTACTATTGCTTTGTAGTAGAGTAGAAGTTGTAAGTTTGTAAGTAGAGTTGAAGATCTGGTATTGTGATATCCCCTGCTTCACTCTTTCTGCTAAGGATTGCTTTAGCTATTCTGGGTTTCTTAATCTTCCAGATGAATTTCATGATTGCTTGTTCTATTTCTGTAAGGTACGTCATTGGTTTTTTAATTGGAATTGTATTGAATCTGTATAGCACTTTTGGTAGTATGGTCATTTTGACAATATTAATTCTTCCTATCCAGGAACATGGGAGATCTTTCCATCTTCTAAGGTTTTCTTTAATTTCTTTCTTTAGTGTTCTGTAGTTCTCATTGGAGAGGTCTTTCACCTCTTTTGTGAGATTGATTCCCAAGTATTTTATTTTTTTCGATGCTATTGTGAATGGAGTAGTTTTCCTAATTTTTCTTTCTGAAGATTCATCACTTATGTATAAAAATGCATTAGATTTATGAGCATTGATCTTATATCCTGCTAATTTACTGAACTCACTTATGAGTTCTAAAAGTTTTCTGGTGGAATTTCCTGGTTCCTCTAAGTATATAATCATATCATCAGCAAATAGGGATAGTTTGAGTTCTTCTTTTCCTATTCGTATCCCTTTAATTTCTTTGGTCTGTCTAATTGCTCTGGCTAGAGTTTCAAGGACGATATTGAATAGAAGTGGTGAAAGAGGGTATCCCTGCCTTGTTCCAGTTTTTAGGGGGAATGCTTTCAGTTTTTCACCATTTAGAATGATGTTAGCCATGGGCTTAGCATAGATGGCCTTTACAATGTTAGGGAATGTTCCCACTATCTATTTTTTCTAGTGTTTTGAGCATGAAGGGGTACTGTATTTCATCAAATGCTTTTTCTGCATCTATTGATATAATCATGTGATTCTTGACTTTAAGTCTATTGATATGGTGAATTACATTTATTGATTTCCTGATGATGAACCAACCTTGCATCCCTGGGATGAAAACCACTTGATCATGGTGCACTATCATTTTAATATGTTTTTGTATGCGATTTGCTAAAATTTTGTTGAGAATTTTTGTGTCGATGTTCATTAAGGATATTGGTCTGAAATTTTCTTTCCTCCATGTGTCTCTGTCTGGTTTAGGTATCAGGGTAATATTGACTTCATAGAATGAAGTACTATTTTATGGAGTACTTTGAGAAGTATTGGAATGAGCTCTTCTTTAAAGGTTTTGTAGAACTCGGCTGAGAACCCATCTGGTCCTAGACTTTCTTTGTTGGTAGGCTTTTGATGACTTCTTCTATTTCATTACTTGAAATTGGTCTATTTAAATTGTGTATGTCCTCCTCGTTCAGTTTAGGCAATTCATATGTCTCTAGAAACCTGTTGATGTCTTCGAAGTTTTGTATTTTGTTGTAGTATAGTTTTTCAAATAGCTTCTAATGATGTTTTGTATTTCAATCGTGTCTGTTGTGATATTTCCTTGTTCATTCCGAATTTTAGTGATTTGGGTTTTATCTCATCTTCTCTTTGTTAGTGTGGCTAAAAGTTTATCAATTTTGTTTATTTTTTCGAAGAACCAACTATTTAGTCAATTTTTTGTATTGTTATTTTGTTTCAATTTCATTGATTTCAGCTCTGAGATTAACTATTTCCTGTCTTCTACTGCTTTTGGTGTTGGTCTGTTCTTCTTTTTCTAGGGCTTTGAGCTGTAGTGTTAGGTCGTTTATTTGTTGAGTTTTACTTCTTTTATTAAATGCGCTCCATGAAATAAATTTTCCTCTAAGTACTGCTTTCATAGTGTCCCAGAGATTTTGATATGATGTTTCTTTGTTCTCATTTACCTCTAAGAATTTTTTAATTTCCTTCCTAATATCTTCTGTTATCCATTCATCATATAATAGCATATTGTTTAATCTCCAGGTGTTGGAGTAGTTTCTGTTTTTACTCTTTCATTTGTTTCTAACTTCAATCCATTATGATCTGATAGAATACAAGGTAGTGTCTCTATCTTCTTGTATTTGCTAACATTAGCTTTGTGGCATAATATATGGTCTATTTTAGAGAAGGATCCATGTGCTGCTGAGAAGAAAGTGTATTCACTCTTTGTTGGATGGTATATTCTATAAATGTCTGTTAAGTCTAAATTATTGATTGTGTTATTGAATTCTATGGTTTCTTTGTTCAATTTTTGTTTGGAAGATCTGTCCAGTAGGGAGAGAGGTGTGTCAAAATCACCTAGTATTATTGTGTTATGGTCTATTTGGTTTCTGAAATTGAGAAGGATTTGTTTGACATACATGGATGAGCCACTGTTTGGGGCATAGATGCTTATGATTGTTATATCTTTCTGATTTATGCTTCCCTTAAGCAGTATGAAATGTCCATCTTCATCCTTTGTGACTAACTTTGGCTTGAAGTCCACATTATCTGAAATGAGGATGGATACTCCAGCTTTTTTGCTGAGTCCATGTGCATGGTATGTTTTTCCCCATCCTTTCACCTTTAGTCTATGGGTATCTCTTTCTATGAGGTGAGTCTCTTGCAGGCAACATATTGTTGGATCTTTCTTTTTAATCCAATCTGCCAGTCTATGTCTTTTGATTGATGAATTCAGGCCATTAATATTGAGGGTTATTATAGAGATGTGATTTGTATTCTGGTCATTTGGTTCATTTATTTTATTTATTTATTTATTTATTTATTTATTTATTTATTTTTTTTGACACGACTTGGTTCCTCCTTTATTTGACAATTCCTTTAGGATAATCCCTCCCTTTGCTGATTTGCTTCTTTGTTTTTCATCTCTTCCTCATGGAATATTTTGCTGAGAATGTTCTGTAATGCTGGCTTTCTTTTTGTAAATTCTTTTAGCTTTTGTTTATCATGGAAGGATTTTATTTCATTGGCAAATCTGAAGGTAAGTTTTTCTGGGTATAAGATTCTTGGTTGGCATCCATTTTCTTTCAGGGCTTGAAAAATGTTGTTCCAGGCCCTTCTAGCTTTTAGGTCTGGATTGAAAAATCTGCTGATATCCATATTGGTTTCCCCCTGAATGTAATTTGGTTCTTTTCTCTCACAGCCTTTAAACTTCTGTCTTTATTTTGTATGTTAGGTATTTTCATTATAATGTGCTTTGGTGTGGGTCTGTTGTAATTTTGTGTATTTGGAGTCCTATAAGCCTCTTGAACATCATTTTCCATTTCATTCTTCAGATTTGGGAAATTTTCTGATATTAGTTCATTGAATAGATTGTTCATTCCTTTGGTTTGTTTCTCTAAGCCTTCCTCAATCCCAATAATTCTCAAATTTGGCCTTTTCATGATATCCCATAGTTCTTGCAGATTCTGTTCATGATTTCTTACCATCTTCTCTGTTCGTTCAACTTTGTTTTCAAGGTTAAATATTTTGTCTTCAATATCTGAGGTTCTGTCTTCCAGGTGTTCTATCCTATTGGTTATGCTTTCTATGGAGTTCTTAATTTGGTTTATTGTTTCCTTCATTTCAAGGATTTCTGTTTGGTTTTTTTTCAATATCTCTAACTCTTTATTGAAATGATCTTTTGCTTCCTGTATTTGCTCTTTTAACTGTCGATTGGTGCGATCATTCAATGCCTGCATTTGCTCTTTCATCTCATTATTCAATGCCTGCATTTGCTCTTTCATCTCATCGTTTGCTTCCCTGATCATTTTAATTATGTACATTCTGAACTCCCTTTCTGTCATTTCTTCTGCCATGCTGTCGTTGGATTTTATTGATGTAACATCTAGATTTGTTTGGGGCATTTTCTTCCCTTCTTTTCTCATATTGTTCAGGTATCAATGGACTGCTAAGATATTGCAGATTTCCTCTATTGACTTATAATGCCCCTGAAGATTGCTAGTGTATCCCCTTTATCCTTCAGTAGCCTGAAGTCTTGGAGGAAGTTGATAATGCGGTGCTCCACAAGGAAGTTGCATCTCTAGGGGTGGTGACCTTCAGGTGGGGTATATTCCCTGCTAGTGGGCAGAGGTGCCTCCACTTGTTGACCAATGGTCATCCAAAGGGGAACTAGGCTGCGGGCTGAGGCAAGGCCTGTTTGCGCCTGTGTCTCTGGTTTTACCGTCCTTGTGGGAAAACCTCATCCGGCAGGGAAGACTCACCCGGTGGGGAGGTCTCGCTGGTCAGTTCCCCTCGTGGAGTTTCCCCTCAATCCACAACTCCTCCTGGGCTGGGCTGCCTTCCTCTGCAATGTTCCCAGGGTCCGAACCTACCTCCTGGGCCTGGGAGCCTCACCCTTCGCAGATGAGTCTCTGTAGGCTCCCTCTCCTCAGAGAATCTGCCCGCAGTCCTGGAAACTTCGCTCCACCCTAAGTGTGTCTCTGTGCGGCTCTTCCACCCAGAAACCGCCTAGGTCCTGGGACCCTGTTCTGCACCTAATCGCCTGGCTATGCGGCCCCTCCTCTGAGCATCCACCTGGAGCCCGGTACAGTTGCTATGAGTCCCAGCGACCCGCCACATGCCTCTTCCTCCTGACAGACGCCCAGTGTTCTGAGGCGGTCACTAGGAGTCCAAGCAACTCACATCACTTCGCCTCTCCTCCTCCCGCCAACCACCTGTAGCCCGAGGCAGTCACCCCGAGTCCATGTGACCTGCCCCCTCCTCCTCTTCCTGGTAGCCCCCCAGGTGTTCAGGAGCGGTTGCTCCGATCCAAGCGACCCACCATGCTCCTCCTCCGGGCAGACCCCCGGTGTTCAGGAGCGGTCGCTTTGAGTCCAAACACTCACCACTCGCCTCCTCCTCTGAGCAGCCACCTGGAGCTCTGATGCAGTCACTCCTAGTCCAAGCAACCCACCGCGCTCCTCCTCTTCCTCCAGGCAGGCCCAGGTGTTCAGGAGGAGTCGCTCTGAGTCCAAACAGCTCGCCACACAGCTCCTCCTCTGGCAACCGCCTGTAGCTCTGGTGCAGTCACTCTGGGTCTAAGCGACCTGCCGTGCTCCTCCTCCTCCTCCTCCAGGCAGGCCCCGGTGTTCAGGAGTGGTTGCTCTGAGTCCAAACAGCTCACCACACAGCTCCTCCTCTGGGCAGCCGCCCGGAGCCCCAGTGGTTGCTCCGAGTCCAAGCACTGTGCTGAGCGGCCTCCTCTACGATGCTCCCAGTTGTCCGAGTTCACTGCTCCAGCGGGGGGAGGGGTGTCTTGCTGGGCAACTCTACTTCACAAAGTTCCCTGCATTCTGGGACTACCACACCATCTGGGACGCCTCCCCAATGGGAGAGACTCACCCGGCGGCTTTGAATTGGTCCCAAGTCTCTCACTATCTCCTCTTTTGAATCCTGAGTCCTGGAGCAACATGAAATGCAGCCACCCTCTAGTCCGCCATCTTAAAACCAGCCTGGAATTGAACTTTTGATCAATGCTGAAACTGTTAACACTGTGGAGACTCTTGGAGAGTGACTAAACTACCCTTTTGCACTGTGAGATGAATATGAGTTTCAGGGGTCAGGGGTGAACTATTTGATTTGAATTTAATGTCCCCTGAGAAGCTTCTGTGTTAGGCAATGCAGGGATATTCAGAGATGAAAGGCTTTGATTATGAAAGTTGTAACTTCATCAGTGGATTAATTCATTTGATGGATTCATAATTTGAATGCTTTACTCAGTGATAACTATAGGCAAATGGGACATGGGTAAAGTAAGTATGTCACTGAGGAATGACATTGCACTACATGTTATTTCTGGGTCCTCTCTCTCTCACTCACTCAATTTCCTGGTTTCCATCAACTGAACAGCTTTCCTCTGTCATACTCTTTCTCCATGATATTCTGCCTTACCTCAAACCCAGGACAATGGAGTTGATTGAGCAATACACTGAACCTCTGAAACTGCAAGCTCAAAATAAAATTTTCCTCTTATAAATTTTTATTGTCAGGTATTTTGTTCACTGTTATGAAAAACTGACTCACAACCTTTAAGAGATGAGACCTAATGAAATTATTTAAGTAAATAGGGTTATGCCATCTGAAGGGATTGTGGAATTCCAGGTTTTCTTGCTTCCTATATGGAGATGTAATGTTACACTTGTGCACATACTCCTACCATAAGGTGATGTAGCTGAGAGGGCTAAGAGGAATCTGATCAGTTTCTAGTTTTGAATTTCTAAAAATGTGAGTTAAATATATTTTCTTTATAATGTTAACTTTCCTCCCTTATGTCATTATACTGGTGAAAAATGGGTCTAAAACCATTGGTCATCCTTATTTGGTTTGGATTTATTGTTAAAGTATGTTTTGGATGCAGTTAAAATTCAATAAGTAGATTGAATAAATCAGATACATTTCTCAATGTGGGTGGTTCTCATCCAAACTTCTGAAAGCTAAATATAAAAACATGGTGGAGGAAGGGAAAATTCACTCTCTGATCATCTTCAAACTGGGCATTATGGAATTTATGTTACGTGTCCCCAGAATTTTATATGCTAAAAGATTTGTCACTAGTGTTTGGTGCTCCAGAAGGGAGTGGAGCTATTATGAAGTAACACCATGTGGAATAAAGTTAAGTCATTGGGGGGCATGCCATTGAATGGGATATTGGGACCTGTACACTTCCTCTCTTTGCCTTTGTTTACTGTCTTTCACCAGAGAGTAATTTTGTTATCCCATTCTCATCAACATGATATTCTCCGTTTCACAGGCCCATAAAACAACAGAACCAACTAAACTATACCTTCTATTATCAGTTACCTTGACGAGTCCTCTTCCTCAGATGTTGAAGTGTAACACCAGAGAAGCATACCAAGTCAATTGTAGAGTAGAAAGTAAGAAGCTTTATTAAAGGATAGTAAAATAGACTTCTCCTGGGTGGAAGAAGGGGACCCAAAGCAGAATCTGTGGGACGAGGAAGTCTCGACCTTTTTATACATCTAAAGTTTCCTTTGCTCCCCTGCGTTCCTCTCCCTTCTCTTGTTCATTTCCCCCATCCTGTATAGTGACTGGGAGATTTTGGTGGAGTGGTCAGGGACTGAGCAGGTGGGGTGGAAGGGCCAAAGTGGAGGGTTAGGCAGGAAGGGAGTGGCAGCCCAGAAGGCATTGATTAGGAGCTCTCTGTCTGCTCAGGAGGGGCTTCACCAGCAACCTTTTTGGGAGGGGTGGTATCCAAGGGCTCTGGAGACATGAACATTCCAGTCTCCCAGGGCCAGTTTCCAACTTCCCAGACTCAGATCGGCCTACATTTTCTCAATTTGACCCAATTACCTATTCTACATTAACTGCCTATCTTTAATTCTGGCTTCACAACCATGAAATGAAACCTCTGAAACCATGAGCTACAATAAAAATTTATTCATTCCAAGTTGATTTTCTCAGATATTCTATCACAGTAGTGGAAAGTTGACTAAAATACTGGTAAATAAATTTTCTCTGCCTTAAGATGCAGACTTAGAATGGAGTTCTGATTTTTAACCTCAGACTAGGACTGTAACATGCTGTAAGTTCTTCTCTCAGGTTTTTTGATTCAGACTAGAACTACACCACTATATCATCATCTACTCTGGGCTTAGACTTCTTAGCTTTTAGAGACTATTTCTTGTATGAGACTATTTCTTGTAACAATCTATATTTGTATATATGTATATATATATCTATATATATGTGTATATGTATGCATATATGTATGTTTGTATATACACATACATACGAATATGTATATATAATATAGTTTCTCTAGAAGATCCTGATCAACACATCATAAAAATTTTAATTTCCTGCTATTTCCCCAACTGTTTTAAAATATAGGTCCACAAATCTGGGTATGAATGTTTATAGCAGTTTCATATATAATTGACAAAATTAGAATCCTTCAAGATTTCCTTTAAAACATCATTAGATAAATAAACTCTGATACACAGATAAACTAGAAGTTTATTCAGGGGTAAAAGGAAATAAGGACAAATTATAAATGTATATTGTTAAGAGGAAAAATTCTGTTAGGAAAGACTATATATGGCATAATTCCAATTATATAAAAAAGACAAAATTATAATAACAAAAAAATTCAGTATCTGCAAAGAGTTTAGTGTTGGGTAAGGTTGGATAGAGGAAGTACATAGTAACTTCAGGTCAGTGACAGTGTTTTTCAAGAAACCTAATGATGGATACATGACAACATGTATTTTGAAAAACTCATAATTGAGAGTAAAATAATTTTTCCATTGTGTTAATGGTTAGAAATTTTGAAACATGTATTATAGATTAGGAAGTTACAGATAATAGAAGAATCTAGAATAATGATTTTGATAATAGATTAAAGTTGGAGACATCAAGATAGATTCATGTTTATCCTAATACTAATACAAATGAAATGTAGATATGTGTATACCCCAAATTATTGTACACATATATTTATTTGCACTCTATGTCAACTGATCCTGGAATAAAGGATGTTTTAATCCTTTATTTCATGAGAAATCTTAGTACCAAAATATTGGATTATAATAAAATTTTCTTATAATGGAAATAAGATTCCTTAACAATGTTGTTGATTCTAGCACTTAACCAGAAAATACATGAGACAAGTCTAGGGTATTTTCAGTGCTATAAAGTAAGAAGGTGTTTGAAAGTAAATAAATAAATCAGAATAAGGTGATAAATACAGGATAGATTTCACAATTATGGAGTCTGCTTAATAGCTGTAGGATCCAACTGCAACAATTTTCACGGACAAAAGTCAAAATACTATGATCAAGAAAATAGTGCTGAAATATAACAATAATTCAGAATAAATATCTATGAGTCCTTGCTTATATAAATGATTGCTGAAAGATGGAAGTACCCTCAAGTAGGTAGAGCACAATTTCCCATTCTTTAAACAAGAGCTGCACATTGTGACACAAAATGGGGAAAAGAGTAATTTTTCTCTGGAAAAAAAACAGGGAAACACTACCTCATGCAACTGATAAAAGTTTATCAATAATTTTTCAATTGTTTAGAAGTTTTTCTGCATCCAGTGTACCCTTGACATGATGACATAACAATAATATTTTACTTCTGGGTTTTTCCTCACTAGATGATCTTACCACAGGTTAAACTTGAGAAAAATTTCAGACAATTCTTAAGATATTATTAATCTATTAAATATCTGAAAATAATTCCCCCGAGGTTTCAAGGTTGTCAAATACAAGAAATATCTTAGATGCTATCACAACAGAGGAGTCCAGAGACTGTATGTACAAATGTAAAATCCTTGATTGGATCATAGAACATAAAAAGACCATTAGATAAAAAGTAAGAAATATGAGTAGAGCATGGATTTTATATATTAATAACATATTAAAATTGATTTGTTAGTTTTGAAATGTATGCCAAATAATGTAAGATATGTATAATGGGGGAAATGTTTGAGGAATATATGTCAACTGTATTTATTATCTTCATTTTATCTTTTAAATGTGCTTTTAAAATTGAAAGTTATTTTCTAAAGAACAATAAACAATTTAGTTCTTTGTTTTTTTGCATGTTTGAGAGAGAATATTCCAAAGTACTTAATATATTTTAGAGCATTTTATATATGTATAAAATTGATGCTCATGCCCATTCCCTGATAAATCTGAGTCATTGCTTTACTCACTGCAGGCATATAACTATTGCTGAATTTTTTATTGCACATCTATTTTCCAATTTGCAAGTTATATATATTTACTAACACAATGCTAACTTATTTGTGAGAATAGGGCTTTCCCAATGCATAAATGCACAGTTTTGTTAGTTTGTATTTACCTCAACTAATCGGAAAAAGGTTATACAACAAAAAGATATGTACCTATATTCAAGTGTCTTATTTTTCAAAATTCTATTATTAGATAATTGGGGAATTTTAAAAGTTGATTTAGTTAAATTTATACATAGCAATAAAAAAGACATTGATTCTACTTCACCATAAATAAAAATAAATAAATAAATAAAAGACCAAGGGCAATCACGAATTATAGTTATCTAGGAAAGGGGCATTAACCATTGAAGAACTAGCTCATAAACATGTGTAAAGAGTTCTCAACTTACTTTAGGAAAATTATTTTTAAACTTATCTGTAGGAAAAACTTTTCATATTTCTAACATTTCAGCAATATCAGTAATTGACAACATTCTGGAAATCTTAACTACAACAGGAGACTTGGCATTACATGCAAATGGTATTAACTATTACTAATTAAATAACCTCAACCAGAATTTCAATAAATGATGAAACTATTTAGACAACCATGTTGGCAAAGATATTGAATCTTTGCTAGAGTATAACACTTTCCTGAGTTGGCATTATCAATTTTGTCTTAATGAAAATTACTTACATTTGCTTTTCTTTTATGTACAATCACTTTCACTATATAAACCTCAAGACTTGAGAAAGAAAATTTATCTCCTATTCTAATCTTATTTTGAAGGTTGCCAAATAAATATTGAGAAATTAAATCTTATTATTAAATAAAGCTGTCATTATGTGGGACATAAATAAATGAGTCCTGTTTTGAAAGATGATTTAGAACTGATAATGAATGGAGGGAGGGTTATAGTGATAATAATGATGATGTTAATAGTCATGGTGCAAGTCAATATAAAAGATGAAACACCAATGCCAACTGGAATCTCATTGTACACAAAGGTCACCTCAAGATTTGCCACACATTATGTACTATATGTTCTTAGCTCCATTTTCAAAATTTATTTTCCATTTTAACTATTTGAACCCTACTAGATGACTGATATATCTGTATGACCAATTTAAACCAAGTTTTAAATATGATATCAGTACATGACAGCAATTTACCAGAGATTTCCATTGTCATCATTATCGACTCTTTTTTTTTAAAAATTTAATACTGGAAGATGATGTTTCTTTTAATTATTGGGATTATTTGCTCCATATGTCTGAAATGTCGACACAAACATGTTTATCCTTGGGGTTCTATCCTTGGGATCTCTAAGCTCTTCTGTCTAATTAAATTTGATAAAATTCTTAAAACTTTTATTTATAATGTGACATAATGAACAAGTATACACAATTCAGGGAAGTAATAACTATCCCTCCTGACTTCTCAAAGATATTATGGTTTGGATATGTAGTGTCTCCCAAAAGTTCATGTGCGAAACAATGCAAGGTTTAAAAGTAAAATGATAGAGTTATGAAAGCCTTAATCCAATTGGTGCACTAATCCTCTGATGGAATTAACTGTGTGGTAATTGAAGGTAAGTGGGATGTGGCTGGAGCTGGGGTACTGGGGGCATGGCTTTGGGTATATATTTGTAGATAGCAAGTGAAGATCTCTCTCTGCTTTCTGATCATCATGTGAGCTGCTTCCTTTTGTCATATTCTCATGCCATGATGTTCAGCCTAACCTTGAACCCTGAGGATTGGAGTCTGCTGTCTATGGATTGAGACCCCTGAAACTGTGAGTCCTTAAATAAACTTTTCCTCCTTACAAGTTGTTCTGATTGGGACCTTTTCATCACAGCAGTGAAAAAGCTGATTAAAACAGAAATTGGTACCAGGAAATGGGGTCATTGCTGTGACTAACCTAACCATGTGTTTCAGAAGCTTTGTGAACATTTTGGAATTGGTGGGAGGAATTTGGAGATGCTTAGCAGTGCAAGTCGGAAACACGTTAGATTGTTGTAAGTGGAGCTCAATGGATGATTCTGATGGGAGCTCAGAAGACCAGAATATCAATAGGACAGTGAACAGCATAGACAGGACTCAAGAGGAAAGGAGGACACTATTGGAATTTGGAGTAGAGGCCATTTGTGTTATATCCTGACTGAGAAGTTATCTACATTTTGCCAATGTCCAGAGGCTTTCTGTGATGCTGATTTTAAAAGCAATGGACTTCTTAATCTGGCAGAAGAAATTTCCTAACAACATAGCACTCAGGCAGTGGCATGAATATTCCTGGGGCTTTTACCCAAATTTATTGTGTCAATCAGGAGCAGAAAGAAGAGCAGAAGAATTTGAAAAACTTGTACTTGAAAATTGGGAGTAAAACTGGGGCTAAGGAAGTTGCAGTTAAAGACATTACTGCAACTAAAGGTTGCAGTTAAAGACATTACTGCAACTAAAGAAATGCTAAAGATTTTGCTCAGAGATAATCAGAAAGATGGCTTGTGGGCATCTCAGGAGCTGGCAAGACCACACCCATCTCAGGCTCAAGGAAGTAAAAGTGAAAATTCTCTTGAGAAGAAACCAGTGGAGAATCCTTTTTGCACAATGGGGCACAGGAAGTTTTATTAATGTGCTCAGCCACCCAGATTCTCAGAGACTGTTGCCAGGGTCCCTGGTTGCTTTACTACTGTTGGAGATAGGGACAGACTTTAGCATGGTGCTGGTTCTGCAGGAATGAAAGATGCTGGATTTAGGGGGTCATGGAAACTTCCACCAAGATTTCAAAGGAAGGTCTGGGAGTTCAGGCAAAGTGCAGCAAGGTCTGAGTCCCTGCAGTCAACCCCTGAGTGGACAAAGCCTGATGATGTGAGGAGGAAGCCAAAGCTGCAGTGGAGACACCCAAGATTAACAAATGCCAGTAATGTGGAACATCATCCTAGGAATGCTGCAGGAATCAAGCAGAGATAATGAATACAAAGGCCACTTGGGCTGCAACCAAGAAGGTCATAGGGGTGGATCTACATAAACCCTTTGGGGAGAATATCATGATACCGTGTGCCCCAGATGTCAAAAACAGAGCTTACAGGACTTGTTTGTCCAGCTGGATTTCAGTCTTGCTTTGGTCCTATTCCTTTTTCTATGCCCTTATTTTTGTGAATGGAAATGTTTACTCTGTATCATTGTATATTGGATTCTTGTAAATTACTTTCAATTTTACAGGAGCTTACAAGGTGAGATTGCCTTGAGCCTCAGAGAAGAATTTATACTTGAACCCTGAACAATCTTGAAACTAATGAGACTATGGGAATTCTTAGGAATGGACTAAACGTCATTTGCACTGTCGGATGAGTGTGTCAGGGACAGGTTGTTATGTTTTGGAAGTGAGGTGTCCCCAAAAGCTCACATGTGAAACAATGCAAGAAGGTTCAGAGGAGAAGTGATTGGTTTGTGGGAGTCTTAACTAAATCACTGAATTAATCCCCTAATGGGATTAACTGAGTGGTAACTGAAGGCAGGTGGAGTGTGGCTGAGAGGTGGGGCATAGGAGGCATGGCTTTGGGTTATATAATTGTAGGTGGCAAGTGAAGATTTCTCTCTCTCTCTCTCTGCTTTCTGATTATCATATGAGCTGTTTCCATCTGCCACATTCTTCTGATGTGATATTCAGTCTCACCTTGAGTCCCAAGGAATGGAGTCTGCTGTCTATGGATTGAGACCTCTGAAATCATGAGAAACATAAAATTTTCCTCCCCTAAGATTTTTCTGGTCAGATCTTTTAGTCATAGCAGTGGTAAAAGGTGACTAAAACACAATATTTTTCTACAGTTTATCTGCTACAAATGATTTACTCATCTGCCGTGGCAGTAACTTAAGGAAAATTTTAATAGTACCTTAAAGTAAACCTGTGACCTTGGTATATATTTTGCAGTTCATTGCTAGTTACTACCTAACAATGGCAGGAAGTCAACATTAAGAGGAGTTTAGAAGATTTGAATTCCAGTGCTCATGAATGACTATAAGGATTTCAAGGCTTTAGTGGAAGAAGTAATTGGAAATGTGATGAAAATAGCAAGAAAGCTAAAATTAGAAGTGGAGCCTAAAGATATTAATAAAGTGTTACAATCTCCTGATAAAATTTTAATGGATGAGAATTTGCTTTGCTTCTTAAGAATGATCAAAGGAAGTCATATTTTGAGACAGAATTTAATCCAGTGAAAAAGCTGTGAACATTGTTGAAATGAGAACAAAATATTTAGAATCTTATAGAAACTTATTCATTTAATAAAGTAGTGGCAGGTTTTGAGGGGATTGACTTCAATTTTGAAAGTACTTCTAATGTGAGTAAAATGCTATCAAAGAGAAGCCCCTGAGTTCAATCCCTGGTACCTACTCCCCCCTCAAGAAAAAAGAAAAATAAAATAAAATAAAATAAATCACTGTAGTAACTCCAACCTTCAGCAATGACCTCCCTGATATGTAAGCAGACACGGACATTGAGGCAATACCCTTTACTAGGAAAAAGACTATAACTTGCTGAAGATGGAGATGATAATTAAAATTTTTATTTAATTATTTGTTTTACAGTATTGGGGATTGAACCCAGTAGCACTGTACCACTGAGCTACATCCCCAGTCCTTTTTATTTTTAATTTTGAGACAAGGTCTCACTGAGATGCCCAGACTGACCTCAAATATATGAAAATCCTGCCTCAGCCTTCCAAGTACTTGAGATTGTAGGCATTTGAAACCATCCTTTGCAAGCAATAAATTATTTTCAATGAAATATGTACATTGATTTTGAGACACAATGCAATTGCACACTTAATAGGCTACAATATAACATAAACATAAATTCTGTATGCTTTAGGAAACAAAAAATCATGTGACTTTCTTGTTTATATTAAAGCTTTATTGAAAGGTCTAGGTCCAAGTATGTCCAAGATATGCCAGTATTTATTTAAGGTATATAATGAGATGTTTTGAAATAAATATTCATTTCAAATTGATTACCACAGTCAAGCTAATAAGCTTATTTACCACATTTACAATTAAGTTTTTGTGTGTGATAAGAAAATGTAAGATCTATTGTCTTAGCCAATTTTAAGTAGACAGTACATTATCGTTAACTACATTCACCAAGATGAACATTAAATTTTCATGAATAGTTCTTTCTATCTAACTTGAAGTTTACAAACTATGACCAAAATCTTCCCATATCTTCAGGTCCCAGGTACTAGAAAACACCATTCTCTTCTTTGCTTCAATGAGTTTGACAGTTTAGATTTCACATGTGAGGTTATGCAGCTTTTGTCTTTTTGTGACTAGATTACTTCACGTAGTATATTGTCCTCCAGGTTCAACCATGTTGCAAATGATAGGGTTTCCTTTTATGAGGTTGAAAACACACACACACACACACACACACACACACACACACACATATATACGTGATACACATATATACACACAGAAACATATGAAGAGAAAATGTGGTCCACAAATATATATAATGTGTACACATAATACATATAATACCAAAAATGTGGTATTACACATAAAACATGTATAGCTATATACAATTGTATAAAGGATTATAAGTTGTATACATTATATATATATAAATAAAAATGTGTTACATATGCTGTTCTATATGTTACATACAGTAACATGATAGTAGAGTAAAATATAAATACCATATACATAAAACCTGTATATCATATGTAGTAACATATGTAAAACACATTTTCTGTATATATAGAGAAATATATACATTATACATACAATATATTACATGTAGGCTATATAATTGTGATCTGTGTGTGTGTATATATGTGTGTGTATACATATGTACATACACATTTTCTTTATCCATTCATCTGCTGATGGGCATATATTGATTTCATTATCTTGGATATTTTGAATAATGCTTCAATAAATATGGATGTACAAATACATTTTTGAGATGCTGATTTTATTTCCTTTGAATATATATTCAAAATTTGAGTTGTTATTTCATATCATAATCCTGGTATTAATTTTTGGCAGAATTTCAATGTTGTACTTCTTAGTACTATATTAATTTACATTCCCACCCATAGTGTAAAAGAGGCCTTTTGGCTCTATATTCCCACCAACAATTGTTTCCTTTCCCATTTTTGTTAATAGTCATTCTAGTAACTATGAGGTGATATCTTATTGTGGGTTTTATTTGAACTTACTTATCACTTAGAAATGTTTAGGATTTTTTTCATATATCTATTTGCCATTTTTATGACTTGTTTGAAGAAATGTGTCTTCAAGTCATTTATTCATTTTTAAACTCTTTTATTTTATGGATTTTTTTGGGGGGGGAGTACCAGGGATTGAACCCTGGGGCACTTAACCACTAAACCATGTCTCCAGACTTTTTTTTTATTTTTTATTTTATCTTATTTTAAGTTGCTTTGGGCCTCAATAATTGAATGAGGTTGTTTTTGAACTTGTGATAATCCTGCCTCAGTCTCTTGAGTTGCTGGGATTATAGACATGCACCACCAGTCCCTGCTAAACTGTTTTTTAAAATGTATATATTGAATTATTTGATTCCCTCATGTATTTTGAATATTAACCCCTTATCATTGTATGGTTGGCAAATATGTTACTATACCTGTAAAGGTTCAGGCCATGGGAAAGTACAGAGGAACATAAGTCCCTGAGTGAGTGCACTCTTTGAGTGATAAAGGCCCTTTGTTTTCCTGGCTTAGGAATATTCTGCAACTCCTCCCTCCTTGAGGAAAGGAGACATTATCTTTTATAAAAATATTTGGTACTAATAGACTATAAGAAGCAAACAAGTTATATAATCTGTACATGCACAAAGCTAACTCCCCTAATGTAACCTGATATAACCCTGGAGTGTATAATAAAATAAAACTGGCTGTCATGCGCAGCAGCCATTTCATGCTGTATGCCATCCTGTATGTCTGTCTTTATTTGCTTACCTTTACCCTTATATATTCCATAGGATGTTACTTCACTCTGATTATTTTCTTGCCCTATGGAAGTACTATAGGTTTTTATAATTTCATTTATCTATTTTTCATTTTTTTTGCATATGTTTTTGGTGTCAGGTGGAAAAATAAATCATTGCCCAGACCATTGCCAGGAAGCTTTCCCCTAAATTTTTTTCTAGGAGCTGTATAGATTCAGGTGTTACAGTCAAGTACTTATTTAATTTTGAATTGGTTTCTGTATATGTAATTGAATAAGGTTACACATTAATTTTCTGCAGATTATCAACACCATTTTTGAAGAGATTGCCAATGTACCAATGAGTGCTTTTTGTATTTTTGTCAAAATTCAATTAACTATAAAACCATGAGATTTAATTCTGGACTCTGTTCTGTTTGTCTATGACTTTTTTGGTTTTTTTTTGTCAGTAACATGCTATCGTAATTACCATAGCTTTTTGGTTTATTTTGTAAAACGATTGTGTGAAACTGTTAGATTCATACTCAGTAACAATTTCTTTGGTTCTTTGGGGTCTTTGTGGTTCCATATAAAATTTAGAATCTTATGTTTTATTGCTATGACAACAGTCGTTGGTATGTTGATAAGTAGTATATATGTGTATATTACTTTGGGTAGGACAGACATTTCAACAATATTGGTTATTTCAGTTCATGATCATAGGTTGTATATTTTTTAATTTCTTTCACCCATGTTCTATAGTTTTCAGTGTATAGGTGTATAGATCTATATCCTTTTTGGTTAAATTCATTTTTTAAAGTATTTTTCTTCTTTTGATGCTTTTTAAAATTGGGTTATTTTGTAATTCCTAGTTGACATAATGTATTTTTAGTCTACAGAAGCACAACTCAATTTTATATTTTAATTTTGTATGTTATATAATAAAATTAGTATATTGCTTCTAATAGTTTTAGTGGAAGGTATTCTCTGTACAAAATCATTTCTTCTGAAGAGATATAATTTTCTTTCTTCTTTTTCAATTAGGAAAGTTTCTTTTCTTTCATTCTGTTTTGTTTTCTAAATTCTCTAGTAATTCTTGTACTGTGTTGAATAGCGATAGCTAGAGTGAGTATCCTTGTCTTCTTCCTGTTCTAATAGAAAACTTTCAGCTCTTTGAGTATAATATTAGTTGTGGGCTTGTTCTATTATGTTAAGGTACATTCATCATATACATAATTTTTGAAAGATTTTATTATGAACACTTTCTTAGACAAATGTTTTTTCTGTACCCATTAACATGATTCTATAATTATCATTTATTTATATAATGTATATAATATTTATTGATTTAGATATGTTGAAGCATACTTGCATCTCAGGGAAAAATTATATCAGAAGATTGTGTATTAACCTATTAATAAGCTCCTAAATTTTGTTTTTAGTATTTTGTTGAAATTTGCCTCTATTTTCAACAGCGATTTTGGCCTGCAATTTTCTTTTTCATTTAATGTCCTTGTCTTGTGTTGGTATCATAGTAAATCTGGCCATGCCAAATAAACTTGGAAATATTCCATCATTTTAAATTCTTAAAAAAATCTAGAAGTACTGATGCTAATTCATCTTCAAATAATTTGTAGCTATAACTTATGAATGTACCAGGTTTTATCCTATAGATTTTGGATGACTGAATCAATTTCTCACTTTTTACAGATTTATTTAGGAAAGTCAATAAGATTCAAAAGGAGAAGTGGAGGGCAATCACAAAAGAGATGACTTTGGGGTAAAGCAAGGAATACACCCTAAAAGGAGAATGAAGAATATCTCCAGAGGGAAAGACAGTCTGAATCAACCTCTTTACTCATTATTTGTCTGTTCAGATTTTCTGTTTCTTCATGATTCAGTGTTGTTGGGTTGTATATTTATAGGAATTTATCCATTTCTCCTAGTTTAGCCAATTTATTGATGTAAAACTATATTCATGGGCTGGGGAGATAGCTCAGTTGGTAGAGTGCTTGCCTTGTAAGCACAAGGCCCTGGGTTCGATCCCCAGCACCCCCCCCCCAAAAAATAAAAACTATATTCATAGTGATATTTTCTGATCTTTTGCATTTCTGTGGCATCAGATGTAATGTCTCATTATTAGTTTTAAATTTCATTTATGTCTTCTTCATTTTTTTTTAGCCCTGGCTAAAGATTTGTCAATTTAAAAAAAAGTTGATATTGTTTACCTCTTCTTTTCTAACTTGTATTTAATTTTTATTTCCTATTAACTATTAGGAGCATTTTGCTAAATTTTCATATATTTGTGAATTTTAAACTTTTCTTCATTTATGATTTCTAGTTTCATGGCATTGTGGTCAGAAATGACACTTTATATAAGTTTAATATTTTCATTTTTTAAGATAATTTATAAGTTAACATATAATCTATTATGGAGAATCTTCCAAGTACACATGAATAAATATTATGTTGTTTTAGGTGGAATGTTATGCACATATATTTTAAATTCATTTAGCTTACAATGTTCAAATAGGTTGTCTACTTTTGAATTTTGTATTTGGAACATTTATCCTGTTGAATGTGGAGTACTGAACTCATATACCACTGGATTGTATTGCAGTTTATTTTCCCTTCAATTCTTTGAATATTTGTTTTGCATAGTCAGCTATTACATTGTTGATATATACATATGCATATACACATATATACATGGAGATATGTGTGTGTGTATGTGTGTGTGATTTTAAATTACCTATTTTTTCCCTGTTTTTTCTTTTTTCTTTTGCTTAATTGAATCTTTTCTTGAAGATCTCTAGCAATTTAGTTAAGTCATTGCATTCTATTGCTACAAAATTATTTGTGTTTATTTGTTGCTATTTGTTTCTCTTTGTTTAACCTCTGATTTTGTTTCTGTTACTTTACCAGCTTTATGGTCTATTTGAATTTTCAAATAGCTCACTGCACATGTTTAATACTATTACTCAATTCTCACTGCACATCTTCAGTTTAGGTTTATTTAATAGTACTTTGTTTTGTTTCTTTGGTGGTGTCATGCTTTCCTCAAGATTAATGATTCTTATGGACTTGGTTTGGTGTCTACACATTTGAAAAGTCAGGTATCTTTTCCAGGTTGGAAAAAATTGAATCTACAAAGAAAGTCCTTAACCAGTCAGCTGATCCAGAGATTCTGGGTAAACCATATTGTTGGAATTCATAGATAACCCTCTTTGCCTTAGTCCTCTTATAGGATGGTCTGATACCTGGGTCCATAGGGGCAGATTGGACCCTGGGACTTTAGGGGATGTCTTGGAGCTTTGGGCTGCTCATGTATGTTTTGGTCCTGGGTCAAAAGTGCTCATCTGCTAATGTTTTCCAAAGGTATTGTCCTAGTGACTATGTTTTCATAAATAAGTATGTGCAATGGAGGCAATCCTGGGGCCTACATGCATGGAGCCAATCTGACACTGAAGTGGATCTTGAGTGTGGGTCTGCAGGGTTAGTCTTGGAGCATTACTCCATGGGGGGAAACATGGGGGAAAATAGTGGTTCTTTGTCACCAGGATCCAAATTGAATCATGGAACCATGGAATTCTAAGCTTAAGGGATGGGGTCACAGAGACTAGCCAGGAATAATCCTGGGGTTTGCAGCTGAGGGGAAAGGCCTGGAATCTGGATCATATGTTGTCTGGAACCTGGAATCATGAGCAATGTACTTTTTTTATGGTAAGTCTCTAAACTGTATCCACAGATGTCAACCTGCCAGGAGTTAGGGACCTAGTTGGATACTGGGGCAGGTCTGGAGCTGGATTTCATTGAGCCTGACCTGGTGCTGGGATCATGGCAAAGTTAAATACCTACTTTACACTTTATCTCCCATGCAGATGCAATCATTCTCCATACTGTGTTTTGAGGGATTTGGTGATGAGCGTCATAGGTAATGTGAAACTGTCCTTTATATGATTTAGTTACTCCACCCAGGTACTAGAATATTTCACCTGAATTCCTTAGCTTTTGTAATGGTAATTTTGCATTTGAATAGTTGCTCATTTTGAGGTGTCTCTGAGAAAATGGGTACTGGAAGATCTTATTTTATCTTCTTGTTTTTGTCACTCCCTCACCAACCTTTTAAATCAAAATGTTGCAGAGTATGCTGAAACAATATTAAATTGACTAGTTAAGGGAAAATCATTGGCTAATTCCATATTTTCTTAGTAAAAATACATAATTTAATATTTGTAAGCAGTATCAAATGTAAATATATATATACATATATATTACTTCAGAAGGTGTTAAAAGGGTATCAGTGACTCAATAATTTTATTTTATATATTCATATTTCTTATATGCTCAAATGATTGTATATTATATATATTTCTTAATTACTCTCATCTTTATCTGCAAAATATATTATTTTTAATAAATATTCAACAAATGATGGTATTTGATAGTATGTCAAGATCAAATATGACAAAGAAATATAAATGTGTTTATGGTTTTACTAGAAGATTTGGCCTAAAGTATGAAAGAAAACCTGAGAAAATATAGCAAAATGTACACAAGTTTGAAGGAATTGAATTTTCTTTCACTCGGATTATAAAGCCTACATTCTAAAAGATGCTATAAAATGTGTTAGAATTTTGTCAAGTGCACCCAGTTTTGGTGGGCTAATTAGAATACTTTTTTGCTTTAAGAATAAACTAATACAATATTTTCTGACAGATTTTAAAAACAAGATATAAAATTTCTATGTGTGAAAATTATAAAATTGTCTCAGCTTTAATAATGGGAAGTAAAAAAGAACAATAAAATATTATTTTTCTATATAGCCCCCTTAAGTGCCAGATATTGCAGGGGAAGAGGGAGAGAGGGAAAGAATTTTCCATAGCTTACAAGAGCACAGTTTTATTTGCAATTGCTTTCTTTTATATTATTGTTTGTTCTATTTAGTTATACATGACAGAAGAATGCATTTTGATTCATTGTATACACATGGAGTACAACTTTTCATTTCTCTCATTCTACACAATGGAGAATCACACCATTCATGTAATCATACATGAACATAGGGTAATGATGTTTTTCTCATTCCACCATCTTTCCTTCCTCCTACGCCCTTGACTTCCCTCATTTCCCTCTGCACAATCCAAAGTTCCTCCATTCTTCCCTTACCCCTCTCCTCCTTTATCCATCAGCATCCACTTTTCAGAGAAAACATTCATCCTTTGGTTTTTTGGAATGGCTTATCTCACTTAGCATGATATTCTCCAACTCTATCCATTTACCTGCAAATGCCATAATTTTATTCTTCTTTATGACTGAATAATATTCCATTTTGTATACATACCACAGTTTCTTTATCTTTTCATCTATTGAAGGGCTTCTAGGTTGGTTCCATAGCGAAGGTATTGATCTGCTATAAACATTGATGTGGCTGTATCACTGTCTTTGATTGATTTGAAGTCCTTTGGGTATAGACGGAGGAGTGGGATAGCTGGGTCAAATAGGGGGTCCATTCCAAGTTTTCTGAGGAATCTCCATACTGCTTTCCAGAGTGACTGCACCAATTTGCAATCCCACCAGCAAAGTGTGAGTGTACCTTTTTCCCCACATCCTCGCCAATATCTATGTTTTCTTGTATTCTTGAAAAGAGCCATTCTAATTGGAGTGAAATGAAATCTTAGGGTAGTTTTGGTTTGCATTTCTGTAATTACTAGAGATGTTGAAAATTTTTCATATTTTTTGATTGCATATCTTCTGTGAAGTGTCTATTCAGTTCCTTAGACCATTTATTGATTGGATTATTTGTATTTTTGAGGGTAAGTTTTTTGAGTTCTTTATAAATTCTGATGATTAGTGTTCCATCTGAAATGCGTTGTGGTAAAGATTTTCTCCCACTCTGTAGGCTCTCTCTTCACAGTATTGATTGTATCCTTTGCTAAGTACAAGCTTTTTAGTTTGAATCCATCCCATTTATTGATTCTTGTTTTCATTTCTTGAGCTTTGGAAGTCTTGTTTAGGAAGTCTGGTCCTATGCAGACATGATTGTTTGGGACATACATATTCATGATTGTTATATCTTGTTAATGTATGATTCTGTTAAGCAGTATGAAATGTCCTTTTTTATCCCTTCTAATTTTGACTTCAAATTCACTTTATCTGATATGAGGATGGAAATCCCAGCTTTTCTACTGAGTCCATGTGTGTGCTGTTTTTCCCCATTCTTTCATTTTCAGTCTATGGATGTCTTTTCCTATGAGACGTGTCTCTTGAAGGCAGCATATTGTTAAGTCTTTGCAATTGTATTTTCTTTATCAACACTTACTTTAGAATATCTGTGTTGTCACATTCATTAAATAAGTAAAATAAATATGTATTGTTTATCAAGCACCCATTAGCTTATCTTTAACATAAGACCAAATACTATTTGATAACTTTTTTTAAAAAATTGCTGTTACAAATGTTTTTAATAAATTCAGTCAAAATAAAATAGATTGAATTGTATATATTTTATATCTAAAACTACTTTTAGATTTCTCATAGATCCTTCAGAAAATCATAGATTTATTAATTGAGGTTATTAATAATATGTGTGGTATATTCCTATTTCTTAATCTGCCCAACATTCATATGAAAATGACATGGGGAAAATGTTTTATTTCCAGAAGTTTGTATAACTAAATATTATTAATGTAAATACTTCAGATATTATTAAATTCATTATTAGGCTTTGGAGATTGGTCAATGACCTCATGGTTTATTTTATTGTTCTTTGTTCATTCCTAATATAAAACATGTTTTAATTAGCCCACCTAAACTGGGTGCTATTACAAAACTAGGATGATCATAATAAGTTCATCCTAGTTTGAGTGGACTGATTGGGTGGTAACTGTAGGCAGGTAGGACAGGACTGCAGCAGGTAGGTCACTGGAGATGTGCCCTGGAAGAGGTCGTCTTTTCTGCAGCACTTTTCTCTTTCTCATGTTGTTGATCACTATAATGAATTAACTGCAGTTACTAGGGCTCTTTATTAGAACATCAGTTCTTTCTTTCCTAAGTATTCCTAAAGATTCTTTTTTAAAAAATGTAATTTACTCTTTCTGTCTTTCTAAAATGTCAGCCTCATTGTTTTGGGGAAATAACTATACAGACTGTACAAAATTATTGAGAATTAAAAGAATATACTCTTGGGTACAGAACTCCAAGACATTACTTAGGCTATGTCAGAACTCTTTCATTTCAAAATCAGTTATATGTGTCATGAATACAGACATATGGCACTGCATTTTAGATAATCATACAATAAACCTATTATGATGTAGTTTATGAGTTCTAACACAAATAAATGTGTTTAATCATTACCATAATGAGCACATAAAGTAGTTCTCTCACTCTCTACATCAGATCTCATATATTATTCTTTTATAGGCATCAATTTCTCCCAGTATTAACTCCTGAAAAACATTGGCTTGTTTTCTGTCACTATCATTACATAATTATTAACATATTTATGAAAATAGGGATAAGTAAGTAACACACTTAATCTGGTTTCTATCATTAACCATATTGTCTTTGAGGTGTTATATTTATTTTTTGTATTATTATTTTATTTGCTGAATAATATTTTATAATGTGGATGTTCAACAGTTTATAATTTGCTCACATGTGCCATGTAATTAGAGAATAGGTAATATTAAGGTAGAGCTCCATATGAGAAGGAGCTACATAAAATAACAAGCAAAATAATGAAACAGTTCAAAGTTTATAAAATATACATCATATCAAAAGAAGTAAATAGCTTAATTAATAGTCTCTTCTGGTTAATAATATCTCTAAAAGTTAACATTATTATTGATTTTAATTTTTCTGGTGAGATGAACATGATGAGATAAAGGTTTATATCATTGATGATTTGAAGTTTTGATGTGTGGAACCAAATTCAGTATCAGGTCATTTGGCAGCTTTACATTAAAGAATGTTATTTATTGAGGATTTATAGCAGGAAGTAAGTGTTGGGTTAAATCTTCTTTTATACTTCTCACCATTTTGGTAATCTTCACATAGTCCTGACAAATGTTTTGTGATTTCTCTTACCATCTAGCAGTTTTTAATCTTCCCTTTCATTCTCCATAGTTTCACATCTTTGATTTTCTATGATGTACTTCATTGTAACTCACTTTTGTACCTGTATTTTGTCTCCTGCGTCTTATGTTCATACTTTATGTTGGTTTCTCACATTCACTAATGATACTAGAGTCATTAAATTTTCAGGTTTAGAAAAAGTCTTCAGGAAATAAAATAATCATTCCTACATAAGGTACCATTTTCCCACGTTCATTCTCTTTCCAAATGTTAAATGCATTTGAATTTTACCATACCCTCTGTCCATTTGATCATAGTGTAAACTTTTTTTGAAATGTACACACCTGACATGTGAATTTAGTTTTCAAAATCCCATAGACTTTCATATGGTATATCTCATTCACACAGAAGCAACTTATACTAAAATAATTCCTTTCATTTGGTATTAATAAATGATCAACATGATATTCTCAAGAAACTACTTTTTTATCCTCTAACTAAAATCTTTTTAGGAGTTTATAACTCTGAACTGTGAAGCACATGCTCTGCTTCAGCATTGTTTTTACCCATGTAATATTGGAAATATTGGGAATATTTTAATTTTTAATCAACTTAAATAAAAATGAGTATGCATTAATTTCTCCTCTTCCAACTTGGCTTATGCTGATTTAGGCTTGTGATAGTGAAATATTTACTTTATATATTTTACTACTGTTTCTTAAATAAATAAATGATTATAAGACATTCTTAAATTTTTCATATAATATCCTAATTATCAACATCTTTTCATCTTTGAAAGGCTAGAATATGAAGTTTTCATGTATTATTTGTTCTTTTTAGAGATACATGATAGCAAAGTGCATTTTGACATATTAGGCATACATGGAATATAACTTATTCTAATTAGGATCCCATTCTTGTGGTTGTACATGATATGGAGTTTCACTGGTGATATATTCCTATATGAATATAGGAAAGTTATATTCTATACATTCTTCTGTCTTTCCTATTCCTATCCCTCTCCCTTCCCTTCATTCCCCTTTGTCTAATACACTGAACTTTTATTCTTCCCCTCTCCCCACCTTGTTGTGTGTTAGCAACCACATTTCAAAAAGAACGTTTGACCTCTGGTTTTTGAAGATTGTCTTATTTCACTTAGTATGATAGTCTCCAGATTCACCCATTTATCAGCAAAAGTCATAAAGTCATTCTTTTTTATGGCTGAGTAATATTCCATTGTGTTCTTATTACATGGTCGATATCATCAAAGTACTTGCATGATTTGAAAATATTTTATTTAGTATAAATCTCAAAAACTAGATGTCTGTTTAATTATATATAAAATGTCGAATTATATATAAAATGTATATAAAGAATATCCGAGGGAATTTGAAGATTATACGGTACAGTAAAACTGCATTCCAAGTTACAAGGTGACTCAAGACCAAAGCAGTAGGTGTACAGCATGTCAGCAAGGTGAGTAAAAAGGATTTTACTAAAATTCAATATTGGACATTCAAAATAGCTCAGGGACTCAGAAATTTGGGTACAATGATCAAAGTAAAAAGAGTATGTTGGAGTCAACCCAGTTGCCCAACTAGTACCAAAAGCTGTGGTAATTGTGGTGCCAGTTCACCACAGAGGAAGAGAGAACAAGATTTGGTATGAAAAAAACTGAGATCAAATAATCTGACTCAACTTAACTGAGCTAGAGGCTACACTGTTCCCTGTTGGTTGAAGGGTGTACTCTGTATCTCAATTGACTGAGGAGAGCTGAGGCAGGAGTCATCTTAGGCCAATCATGACACAGCAATGACTCCAGGAAATGAAAGAGCAGAGCAAAAAAAGAAAAGAAAATCATAGACCAATATTTCTCATGGACATAGATGCAAAACTTTTCAAAAAAGCATTAGCAAATCAAGTACAATAATGTGCAAAATTGATCTTGTGCACAAAGCAAGTGGGATTTATTTGAGTATATTTATTCGAGGTTATTTCAAGAAATCAATTAATGTAATCAATTGCATCAAAAAGCAAAAGAAAGAAAAATGATGACAACCTTAATAAATGCAGAAAAATTTGGTTTTACAAAAAATAATTAGTGCTGGAACCAGTGGGTAACCACATGCAAAGAAAATATTATAGAGAAGCTCCTATTCCTGTTACCAAAATTATCTCAAAATGTATTGTAAAACTAAATATAAAATGCAAAATATAAAACTCCTAGAAGTTTGTAGATGTTGAATGTCAGTGTCTTTTGGTTTGCAATGACATCTTAGATACTACCCCCAAAGAGCAATCCATAAACTATTGGTATATTAGCTTATTAAAATTTAAAAATATCCCTCTTCAAAAGTCAATTTTAAGAGAATTAAGAAAGAAGTCATAAACCAGGAGAAAGTCTTTCCAAAGCACATATAGGATAACTATTTTCCAAAATACACACTGAACTGTTAAAACTCAAGAATATGAAATCAACTAACCTGATTAAAAAATGGCAAAAGATCTCAACAGATACTCAACCACTGCAAAAAGATGGCAATAAGCATATAAAATATGCTCAGTATCATTTAATTCAGAAATCTCAACTTATAATAATCACAATATATTAAAATAGACACCCATTAGAATGGTTAAATTAGAAGACCCTTACAGTGCCAAATTCTGGCTAAAATTATGGAGCAATGGAAACTGATGCATTGTTGGTGGGAATGCTGAATGATAGTCACTTTAGAAGTTAGTTTGGCATTATCTTACAAAAGTGTACATATTCTTTCCATATTGTATATAAATTCTGCTGTCTTATATTTACCCAAGCAATTTAAGAACTTATCTTCATGCAAAAATATATATAAAAAATACATGAAAACTTTATTGGTAATTCATAAAAAGTAGAAGAATTGTTTCTCCACACAATGGAATATTAGTAATCAATTAAAAATAATGAGTTATCAAACCATAGAAAGACTTAAGAACTCTGAAGTTATAATCATTTATAATCCTACATAAAAGATGCTGGTCAGAAAAGGTTACTATGAATGTCTCCAAGTTCATGACATAATGAAAAGGAAAAACACAAATATAGTAAAAATATTGGTGTTTTCCAGTGTTCGGGGGAGGAGAAATGGATAAAAAATGGAGTAGAGCAATAGTATAGAAAATTGAAACCTGTCTGTGTAATATTGCAATGGTGGAAGTATGGCATTATACACTCGTCATTAACACATAGAAATATACAACAAAAAGAATTAACAGTACTGGAAATCATAATACTGTACCAATATTTGTCTTTCAGTTGCTATGAATATGTCACATTAAGATAAAGTGTGAATAATAGGAGAAATTATTTGGAAGGGATAGTGGTGTATGGAAACTGTGTACTTTCTTCTGAAATATTTCATAAATTGCTCCTAAAATATGTGTGTGTGTGTGTGTGTGTGTGTGTGTGTGTGTAAAGTGAGAATATCTTTTAAGGGAAATATGGGGTCAATTATCCTAGCCTTGGGTTGAATAATGAAGTTTTAATTATTGCAACAAAATAATAAACTTATTAAAACTCAAATTTTGTGTTTCAAATGACATTGTAAAGAAAATTTTTTAAAAAGCAAGTAGAATTTTAAAAATTCCATGTCATATATTTGATAGAGGAATTATATATGGATTACATTTAAGATATTTATAGTTAAGTAATAAATTTATACCCAAATAGAAATTGAATAAATGATATTAATAGCTACTTTACTAAGGAAGATATTTAAATGGCAAATAGGAACACACACACACACACACATACACAAAATACTCAATATCATTTAGTCACCAGGGAACTATAAATCAAAACCACAATGAAACACTTCTTTATGTCCGCTGATATAGCTACAATCACTAGTAAGATAATGGATAGTGTTAGTGAGGCTGTGGAGAAATCAGATTTATATAGTGCTTGTGTAATTTTAAAGTGTGATTCTCTTTAGATACTCTTATTGCCTTTCCTCAAAAGTTAAAATGTGGAGTTGTCCTTGACCCAGCAATCACACTTCTATGTATATACTCAAAAGAATTAAAATAAAATATTCACATAAAAACTGACCTGAAATTCTGTGAGTTTGAGAGTGAAACCAAATGGTGGTTCAAACACCACTGAATCTCAATGTTATTATGAAACTTACTCAATATTCCTGAATAATTTTTTCTTTAATTTAACTATGATCTCATCAATTTCCAAAAATTAAAAGTTTTTTTTTTTTAGTTTAAATATAATTTCACTAGTTTTGCCATAGTCTGTGCAATTCCTTATCTTGTAATTGTCAAAGAGGAAAACATTCCACTAAATTTAAGTTGATTTTTAATTTATATTTCCTGAGACTTATATGGTGACTTATAATATGTTCTGTTTTGGAAAAAGTTCCATGAGCTACTGAGAAAAAGTGAATTCAGCTCTTCTTGAGTGAAATATTCTGTAGATGTCTGTTAGGTGCATTTGATTTACACTATTATTAGGTCCGAAATATCTCTATTGATTTTATGTCTGGATTACCTGTATTTTGCTGAAAGTGGTGTGCTGATACTGCTCAATATTATTATATTGAGATTTATGTGAAATTCAATATTAAATGAGTACTTTTTAAATGAAATTAGATGTACTGATATTTTGGTCAAAAATATTTAATATTTTTATATCTTGTTGGATAATTTCCTTTATTTGTATGTAGTGGCCTTCTTTGCATCTTCTGATTAATTTTAGCTTGAAATCTGCTTTGAAATCTATGAGAATAGCTACTCTTGCTTTTCTTTGGACTCCATTTGTGCAGAATCTTTTTATCTCTATTATTTCACTTTCAACCTATATGCTCTTTGCCTATGAGATGAGACTCTTGCAAATAATATGTAGTTGGATTTTTCTAATTATGTCTTTTAATTTGGGAGTTGATACCATTTACATTCAATGTTATGGATAGATGTTTGCCATATTTAATTTGGTCTAATTAGGAGCTTTGGGTTTTTGTTTTTTTGGTTTTTTGCTTTCTTTTTTTTTTTTTTTCAGTTCTGCATGTAGCACACTATTAAGCACTTTTTATTTTACTGGCTTACTGGACATAAATTCTTTAATTTACCTTTATCATGGAAATTTTTAATTTTTACATTGATTCTGAAGGACAGCTTTGCTGGATATAGCAATATTGACTGACGACTGTTTCCTTTTTCAGCTTGGAATATCTCAGTGATTTGGGGGTCTGATTTGAGAAATCAGAGGTGTCTTATAATTTGCCTCTAACTGTGACCTGACATTTTAGAATTGTGGTTTTAATATTCTTTCCTTATTTTCTATATCAGGTATTTTTATTATGATGTGTCTTAAAGAATTTCCTTTTTGATTTTGTCTCTTTTGGATTCTGTATGCTACCTGTATGTGGATGTTTATCTCATTTCCAAGGTTAGAAAAAATTTTCACTATTATTTTATTGAAAAGTTGTTTACTGACTTTGGCTGGTATAACTGTGTTATCTATTTCAATAATTCTGAAGTTTGGTCTCCTGATGTCCCAGAGTTTTTGTATATTCTGATCATGGTCTTCTACTTTTCCCCTTTATTATATCCAGAGTGTTTAAGTTCATATAACCTGTGTTCAAAACCTGAAGCTCTTTCTTTCAGATCTGAAGATCTATTTACTACAAATATAATTTGTCAGTGATACTTTTAAGTGAGTTTTAAAAATTTGATTCGTTGTGTCTTACATTTAGAGGAGTTCTGATTGGTTTTCTTTCAATGTCTCTAATTCTTTTTTGAAATTGTCTTTCCTATATTTGCTTTATAAATTTATTCCTTAAATCTTGTCTTACTTCTTTGAACATTTTACTAATCAGATTTTTACAGTCTTTCTCTGGGATTACTTCTACTTCCATATCTGTGGGTTCCTTTGTTGGAAGTTTGTAAAGGTTTTTTTGTGGAGGTTACCTTTTTAGTCATGTTGTCAGAGGTCCTGGCTTATGTATCAGTTGGGATGGATTCCTCCTCTTCTTTTTTATGTGTGTCCTTTGGTGGATATTTATCTTTTTGTTATATGAACTTCTTTTTTGGCTGTATGAGTAGACATCCAGGAATAGGAACCCAGGTACCACTCTAGTTGTTCCTTCTTGATTTCTGAGCAGTGGTCTGGGGTGTTTGTCTGCCCTATTCTATATGTCAAGGTCTTGTTGAGCCGTGAGTGGGGCTAGTTCATGTGTGGAGTGAGGTCTGCTGTTACTCGACTAAGTTGTGTGTTTTGTTCATTAGCAGGATCTCTACCCTCTGACCTTGAGGTGTCCCAATCACTTAGCCCCTCTTAGAGAGTGATATATCCAAATGTGTAAATAGGATAGTTTTTTCTATTTTATTCCACCATTCCTTCTTTTTCCCATCCCTCCTCCTCCCTCTCAATCTCCTTCCTCTATTCCACTGATACCGTTTATATTTTCATGAGATTCTTCCTTTTTTTTTTTCATTTTTTTATAGCTTCCACATATTGGAGAAACATGCAACCTTGAGTTACTGAGTCTGGCCTATTTCACTTAGCATGATGTACTACATTTTTATTCATTTACCATTAAATACCATCATTTAATTTTCTTTATGGTTGAGTAAACTTGATTTTTGAACCTATCAGAACAGCAAGAACCCACATGCATACACATACATTGTCATACATACAGAATAGAAAAAACTAATTTAAAAGAATTTAAAATTTGGAATTAAAAAAAAAAAAGTGAAAGGAGGAATAGGTGAAAAAAACAAAACAAAAAAAAAACGCCTTAAAGTGAAATAAGGGGCTGGTTTCCCCTGTGGCACTTAAAACTTTTGGCAAGAACAGATGATCATTGTTTGGTTTTGTGCTGTTCTTTTTATTTTTGAGCTTTGTAACACTTGTATGAAGGGTTCAGGGATAAGGCCAACTTCTTTGTGTTTCTCACCAAGCTACCAATTGTTTTGGTTAGGAGACAAAACCAGATGTAGTACCTCTCAGCTTCCTGTCTCACGGTTTAGAATGAAATAGACTGGCAAAAGGCAAAGGCAGATCAGGTTGGCAACTTCCTTTATGAGTTCCCAATTTTCCAACTCTGCTTGTTGCCATGCAGCAACTTGAAAATGGTTCTTGCTGTTGGGATCTTTTTGTTCTTGCCAGGTTCTTCCTTTGTGTGGGACTGAGCAATTTTGAATAAATTACGCTTAAAAATTCCTCCGCCATCTCCAGGTCAGTTAAGATAAGCCTCCCTCTCTATTCTACTTGTTACTCGAGCTCATTTTATTTGTTGCACTTTCCTCTCTCTCTGCTTATGCTCCCCCTCCTCTCTGCAGAGGGGATATTAGGTTTCCCAGTAAGTACCAGTTCCTGAAGTTTTTCAAAGTGATAATATTGCAGATTATGGGACTTGGAATTAAACAATTGTAAACATCCAGGAAATATATATAAGTGAAAGTAAAAACAAGCAAACCAACAAATAAACAAAAATACTTCTCATAGGTACATTTTTTATTGGTTTGATTATTTTAGGTGAGAATGTAAGAAAACTCAATTCAAATTGCCCTAAATGCAAATGACAGCTTTTTTGTTTTAGAACTTTACAAAAGTTTGTGACTTTGACAATTTTCAAAACAAAAATGATATTTTCATAACGTGATTTATTTTCAAATTTGTATTTTTATTTTGTCTGGTACTTTCATTCCTATAATGTTCTCTTACAAGGTGAAGATTGTTGCCAGCATTGTCCAAATTTTATCACTATAGATCAAGAAAAGATGAAAAGCGATTGTTTTTCTCATAAAAGTATTCAGTAAACCCACATAAATATTTTCCACTAACAGTGATTGATCTACAGGAATACCCTTGTCTAATTGAGATATTATAGGTGTCATTGGTCAGGTCTAAGACATATGTCAATCCTTGGGGCTCAAGGTGTAATAAATTTGTGCATCACAACTCACATATTGAAAAAGAATGGAAATGAGGCATCCTAACCCAAAGTGAATGCTAGGTCTTGTTAAGAAGATACTGTATAAACAGTAAAAACAATAAATGTGCACTGCAATTAAGAACATGGACTCATCAAAAAATAGTCTTGGAACCTGTTCTGTAAAGCCATAATTGTATTTATGTCCTCATTCCAAAAATAATGCTGTTTTTCTTGTTTACTCTCAAAGAACTGGTGATATAATTGTGTATTCAATTCTCTCACTATGTACCAATTTTTGTGGTCCTCGTTTTAGCAAATATCTAAATGCTTGTCATGTATTTCATGATTTGATAATCTTAACTAAAATATGGTTATAATTTATAGCAAATTTTCTCTATCCAAAACCTTTTTTAAGTAAAAATATCTTCAGAGTAGACTCATAGACTTCATATCTTGAACTTAATAAGGTTTTTAGTTTGCTTTTCCCAATAGTAATATAAAAATAACATACATAGTAATACTTTCACTGTTCAGTAATTCAGAGGTAACTGATTGTGCAGAATCACTTGCTCCTTTATGATTACCGGTGCTAATTTTCACTGTTCTTTTCCACAAAGAGACCTGTGAACTACATACTGTTTAAGCAACTTAACATATCATTCTTATCTCTTCATCTGTTCAACTTAGCTATTTAAGAATTAGAGATAATAACTTATCAAAATCAATGCTTAACATTTATAGGAAAAAAGAGTTTTGGTTGTGATTCGATATTTGTTCCTACTTGCCACTCGAAGAAGACTTAGGTGATATAAAAATAAGCATTAATCATGTATATGACAGGCACAAAGAAAAACAATAAAAAAGTATTTTTATTGAGTAATATCTATTTTATTTTACATTATGTTTTAAGTACAATAGGTATTGGAAATACTTTAATTAACACAGAATACAGAGTGAACAATGAATTTTGAGTTGAATTTACATGTTTTAAACAAAGTTTAAATATCACAGTCATGCTTACATAATGATATTAAGTTTATTAATCTTGAAGAAAGCAACAAAGAATAAAACAGGGAATAAAAGAGTTCTCTTAAGGATGGGGATAAATGAAATATTTCAAATATTGTCTTTCTTAGCCACTACTCCCTTACATAATGGTCTCTTCTTTCTTCTAGAGTACATTCCTGTGTTGGGGATGGAGAGTCACTCACAGCTATCTGCCAGTTTATCTAAAAGGAGCCAATAGAGCACTGTCATGATTGTTATAGCAATTTGTTTATAGTTTTGGATAAACCAGAATTATGAAGAAGGAGGAATGATCCAAAGAGCATATTTTTGCACTCACACATATTTGAAGATCATTATGGATAGGAAATATTTCCAAATATACATATGGTTTATGCTTTCAACTGTTTGGATGATAGTTTGCTTCTGTGGTTTGATTATTAGTTACATTTATGTCATTGTATCAAATTCTGAGATAAATAAACTTATAAGGAAAAAATGTATTTTGTCTTGTAGTTTTCAAGGTTTCGGTCAATGAGTAATTGGTTGCATTGCTTTGTGAACTGTGGTGAAACAACACATCATGTTGAAAATACATAGCAGAGAAGACCTCATGACCAAGGAGCAAAAAAAAAAAAGAGGAAGAGAGCAGGATCACATAATTCCCCTCCAGGAACATCCCCAAAGAACTGAAGATCTCCTACTAGGTCCCACCTTGCAAAATTGCAACCAACACTCATTAGTGCCAAATTGTGGACAAGACCTTCATTTAACACATTTGCCTTTTGGGGACACAGATCCTAAATATGGCAATTTTATTCCACATTTTTGGGGGGAGTTCATTGGGAGTTTTCATTTTAGTCTTATAGTTGCTAGTTAATTATCAAAATTCTGAAATATCAACGCAGACATTTACCATGATTAGGTTATGTGACAAATTCATCATCACACAGGAGCTGTGATAGAAATAGTGTATAATTCAACAAATTGTCACCTAAAGTAATTCAAATAAAGTTCAGTAACACAAAATGACTTAGAATGGTTTTGTTTTAGCCCACAACCATTCTCAATATAATTTTTTTATACATGCCCTCATAAGCTAGTGTCAAGTTTGTTTCTGGCACCATTAATATCAGATAGTTGATGAAAAACTCTTTGCAATGTTGCATTCTTTCTGAAATGTGAGTCTGGAATGGTATTTAATGTAGGTTTAAATAAAGAAAAGATTTTATGGAATCTTATAATTTGAAGACATAATGTAAGTGATATATTTAGGGAATTGTCAGTGGTTGGGGAAATATGAAGAATAGAATGAAAAAAAAAATTAAGGCCAGAAAAAGGAGGGCTTCACATTTAAAAAAAAAAAAATCATAAAAAAGAACTCCCATAGTTTCACAGGAATAAACAAATAGTGAAAAGAAACATTGTGTTAAAAGTTAGGAAATGTACTTTTTCACTAATTGAGTGGTAATTGCCAACAGTGTTATTCTTCTTGCATGGCCTGAATAGAAAATGAAATAAAAGACAGTGTTCAGGCTAGATTCACAAGTACAGGGTTTGGAGCACTTGAGGATGAATGACTGAGTGTCAGAACAAATGCAACCTCTAATGAGCGAATTCAAATTAGGTATAAGTCTCTCTTAGAATATTTTCATATTTGACTTAATGTAATTCCTGCTATGGTCAACATTATATACATAAAAATACAGCCAGCATAATTAATAACTGGTACTCGTGAGCAAAAGCAGAAATGTTCAAAATAGTTTGCTTTACATGAATAATATATAACCATGAAATAATTCTACCCAATAGGTCTGTCCACACAGAACTATCACCATACAAATTGAAGCAGCAGAGACATACAACCAACACTACTTTAATTTTTTTAAACCTGACCTCCCACTGTTCAGGGTTATCCCACTTTCACAAAATTTACAACTGTATTTCCTTTGAGAATCTTAATGAAAATTGCATCTTTGTCTATTGCTTGACAGATTTGCTGGTGTTAACTCTTCTTCTGTGTCTTTATTCATGTGGGATCTTCCTTCTGTTATTTTCAAAACATAGAAATCTAAGTTTTGAAAAATTTACAAAATAATCTCTTTTTTAGGGTTTGACAGATGCTAAAAGAAAGTCTATATTTTGAATGATTTTCTTATCATTTTTATGTGGAAAATCTTGACATTTACTATTAGTGATCAATAGGAAGAGGACTTTGGCTAACTATAGTTTTAAAATGTCCAGAGCTGAAATTACACTGCTTTATAATTAGCATAAATTTCAGAGCCTCGATTCACTAACAGTACAGAAATTTCAAATACATGAATTTAAGATGGTTCCATAGTTCTCACCCACTTTTAAGATAATAAAACACATATATTTATTGAAAAAAATGCAGTACTGGGAACGGAACCCAGGGGAACTTTACCACTGAACTATATTTCTAGCTCCTTTTTAAAATTTTTCAGATAGTGTCTTGCTAACTTGGAGGCTGACCTCAAAATTATGATCATCCTTCCTGAGCCTCCTAACTAGCTGAGATTACAGGCATGCAACTCCTCATTAGGCATATATACTGTAAAATTTAAGATATACCACAATTTAGGAAAAAAAAAATCCTGACAAATTTAAAAGTCTAGCAATAAAAAAAGATATGATATTTGTAAATAGACAATGTATTTCAGAGAAAAAATATTTTTTTTCTCATTGCAGGATGATTTTTCCAAATAATTTATTTTATTCATTTTACATATAATATAAGATTGCTAGCAAAAATTGTATTTTTCATTATTAGCACTTTAATTCATTTCAAAACATAGTTCAACACAAGTAATATGGGTAAAATATATCATAGTTTATACTATTTTTACATAATCTTTCAATTGAAATGTATTTATTATTTGTTTCTCTCCATTCTTTCTTTATATGCTGTTTATTCTTCCAATTTTGAAATTTTCTTTCTTTCATGAGACTTTGTTTAAATAAAATCTGAGACTATAATATCTGGAAAGAATTTTGAAATATTATTAGCAATAAATAAACCAAATTGACACTTTCTAATTAAGGATTTAAGCTTGATAACAACAAAAAATTTATTATCTGTGAGATGGTAGCCAAAACTTTATGTTATAGTTTAACTTACCTAGTTTTATACAGAGACACATCATTGATAGTAGTATCTGGCATTATTTTTATGAACCTTTAAAACAGGAATTTTTATTTCAGAATAGGGCTGATAAAAGTTATAATCGAAATCACTTCATATATAACCTTTACTCCGTACAGATAGAGATCAGAGATTGTATTATAGATGATTAAACTCTTGAGAACATACTGTAGCACAGGAGCATTTTGTCGGGTGGGTTCTTTGTCTTGAGAATCTGAAGAAAAAAATTCATATCAATGGAGGGTAGAATATCAAGATATATTTGAAGCAGAAATAGTACCCCACAGTATGGGAGGGATTCCAAGATCCCAAGATGGTGTTCCTGGCTGTTGGTTAATGCTATTGTGGGCAGTAACAGGATATTCTTAAGGCCAGTTGTCTCCTTTGAGGATGGCCTGGTCTCCTTTCCTCCTTTGAGGTCTTTATTCCAATCCGTCTACAGGTGTTCCATCTTCCTGTGTCATTCCCCCCTCTACCATTAGGTAAAAGTGCCATTAGGCAAAAGTAGCCAAAGCCTGCACTAGCTACTTTAAGCTAATAGTTGGCATTGGCTGTGAAAGTCAAGGAGGCCTCCCAGAGGGTCTATTTTGAGGGCCTTTGTAGAAGTCAGGAGTCAGTTCCATAGGAGGTTGCATTTCTGTCACCATATTGAGCTTAATGGCCTCTAAACAAGCAGAAATTAATTTAGTTATTTGTTTTAGTATGCAAGGACAAAAATCAGAAGCAAGCAAAAAGCCATGAGAGGTCCAAGGAATGAAGCTAGTCATATTGTAGGTGGTAGCCAAGAGTTAACTCGTTCCCCTATTCTATTAGTCAGTTTATGCTAGAGGACTTGGTCCCTTACCCACTTAGCTTCTTAAAAATAATATTGTCTGAGTTGATATCGCCACTTCACCCCTAGCATTTATATATACACAGAAGGAATTGTTAGTAACAGTACTGACTCCACCTTCCTTGGCAAGGAGGAAATTTAGGACAAGTTGGTGGTCCATTACCATGTGGGCTAATGGATTTAATCCTTTGGCTAGATCATTAAGAGTACTTATTTCCCCAACTGTAATGGTCAAATTGGTTGTGGCCTGATAATTACTGATTATCTCATAGATAAAATCTCCTAGGGCTGCTACTTGAGTGGTTACAGCTAACTTGATCAAAGTGAATAATTCTCATTTTACCCTGTAGTTATTAGTTATATATCTGAGTTTATAATAGTCTTCAATCAGTGTTCAGTTTAGGGTGAAGATATATTGGGGATTAGGAGTCATTTGCATAATGGTCCAATCCCCTCAGCAGGTTTGGGAGTATAAGTATCTCAGCCCCCAATCCTATTAAGGTTGGTTCCAGCAAACAAATATTGTTTAAGTAGGCAAATGGGTTTGGGATGTTTGTAAAGTGGTTGTGTTAGAAGATTGACTGGGCAGGTGTGCACAAAGAAGACTTTTGTTTTATACCTAGAGAAGAGTGTCCTTTGGTTGGGTGGAGGGGGTGTGTTGAACCCAGGGACACTTAACCATTGAGTCATATCCCATGCCCATTTTTTGTATTTTATTTTAAGATAGGGTCTCCCTAAGTTGCTGAGGGCCACCTTTGAATTTGCAAATCTCCTGCCTAAGCATCCCAAGCCACTAGGATTACAGATGTGTGTCACTGTGACAAGCTGAGAGTAGCCTTTTTGATGAACCATTTAGTAAAGTAATTAAATAATTTTTGACACTCATCTTCTGAAATTTCTGAGTAATTTCAGGTGGTGTTTTGACCATATTAGAGGGATCTGCATTGTTATTCCAGAGGATTGCATTTACTGAAACGTATTGTGGTTCTTGTATTTTCCACAATAAGTTTTCAAGAGGCATGAGGGGCCTGGGGTGTGAAAGGGGCTTTCCCTTGAGAGGGAGGCTCATAGCCTTTCAGTCATTAAGGAGTCTAATAACCCACCATGGAACTGTTGTGTTTGCTTCAATTTGTTGATAACAAATTCCACAATCGTAAAGCTCAGGGCTATAACATAGTGAGTATGTTAAATTTGAAAAAGTATTGTCCCTCCAAGTCATGTGAGTCAAAGGGGAAGTCAAAAGCATAAACAATATGGAAAGGTCCAAAAGCATGTGCAGGTTGAGTCTAAAAAATTCCTGTTGATGGGAGCAAGCAGTTGCAAACACAAAAGAAAAAGACAATGAAAACTACCCACAGCAGAATCATTATCCAGAACAGAGAATATATAAGGGCCTGAAGGTTAGTTGTCATGTGTGAGTCTCACCAGATGAATTTTTTTTATATAAAAGGAGCTTTAGATCCTCTAGATGTTCCGAAAAGTACAGGTCAGTTCCTTCTCCCTGGTTCAGGCAGTCATTTTGACTCGGTTTCTGATCTCCAAGGCTTAATTCAGGGATGATGGATCCAGGTGTCAGCTTCAGCAATCTTGACTATAGTCAGGGTTTCTAAAATTAGAATTACCATGAATGGTCCATTCCAGACTGGTTCTTGGAATGGGAAAAGAGAAGGGAGTTACTTGACTAATATCGAGTCTCTAGGATTAAACAGCTGAGGACCCTAACACTTATTACAGGATCCTGACAATTTTTGTGATGTTTGTGGGAATTTGGCTAAAACCATAATGCTGAGATCTCCTTTTCTAGTAAGAATCATTGGTAAGGATGGTCCTGTACAACATTTTATATGGGTTTAATCCTAGAGCTCAAGGAGTGTTTCTACCCTGTAATAAAGTCACAGGCAATAAGGTAGGCAATGGGAGGTATGTTTTCTGGGCCATTCTTAAGTGTTTCTTCAGAGTTTCATTTGTCTTTTCTATTTTCCCTGAGGATTAGGGTCTCCAGGAACAATGTAGGTGGTATTGGATCCCTAATGCCTTGGAGACTTCCTGAGTGACAGTGATTCTTAAAGGAAGGCTCATTGTTATTTCCTAAGCCTTTAGGAAATTCAAATCTGGGAATAATTTCACAAACCAAAGTTTAAATCATCTCTGTGTTTTTTTCAGTTCTGCAGGGTAATGCCTCCACTCAACTGGTGAAGATATCCACCCAAACTAGTAGGTATTGTATGCTTCTTGACCTTGGCATATGGGTTAAATCTAGTTGCCAGTCTTCTGGGATGTGAACCCTT